>NC_065418.1:10662500-10993750 GCF_024362695.1 Pectinophora gossypiella
ATTAGATCTTTATTTTACTCATTACTTTTCTAAATATTATCTTGAAGAAACTGGACTGTCTACATTACTTTTAATCTTTGATAAAAATGATGTCATGCCAGTACCTGTAGTGATGTACACTTTTTGTTGTTTATGGTATTTAAATCTATCGACTAAAGATTTGATAATATTTGTTATAACTTATCTGCGGTTTAGAAATGTGTGTATATGATTATATTTTACAAGCTATATATTACAAGCAGGTCAAATTTTTAAAATACAATATTATTTACAACTTTTTTGACAGTTTGTTTAATATACGTTTTATAAACAATATAACATTAAGTCTTGGTCCTTGAAGGGGCAGTCAGACGTGTATAATATATATTCCAACTATACGACTATATATAAGTTATATATACACTCGCCAGCTACGTGACGAGCTTTTTGTAATGTATTATCATTACTATAATTACCATTATATTTTTATACACTAGATTCTTAGATTGTCAAGCACTAGCTTACCACAGACAATATAAAGTTTTACTCAGTGTACAATTCGCATAACAAGTTTACATACTGTTTAAAGATGTAGAAACTGTTCTATGAACATTGACTATTTTGTATTGAGAATAGTCTATGAACCGGGGTTAAACCAAGCAATTGATTGCATTTTTCTTAGTGTGACTTATGGATGTTCGAAGTCATGACTGAGAATACTTGGTCCTTGAAATAATAGGTATTAATAAATTGAAAAAAAAAAACAGAATTCCCGCCAAATAATTCGGGTCGAAATAAAATAAATGAAACATCGAAAGTAGCTAATACATACATACACAGAGACAACTCACGTTCATGGGGGTGGACAGTGCAACAAGACATTATCCGTAGCTTATACAACTTCCAGCTACGACACTTTGTATTGGACTAATAAGATGACTAACCTATCGGCAGCCCATCGCCTATACTTACAGATAGAGTATAAAATCCTACTTCTACGACGTGCTGCAAATGAACAGCTGTTGAAGGACTAAAAATGAAAAAAATACCTGATAAATTCATAGGTTTTATTGTTTTTAAAATAGTACAGGTGTATAAAAGTACAAAATATTTATATTGTAGATGTTCTTAAACATTATGTATTATCACAACATTATTATTCGTTTAGCATTACAGAATGCCGCTATAATAATTAAGTTTAATTAATCTATCTATAGAATAATTCTAATTTCGAGGAAGCACTAATGAATTCGAAATTATTTCTAATATACCCCTATAACCCATATCCTAACTCGCCTTATAATGCCTTGTTACCATAGCGACGTTCAAAAGCACCTCCTCAAATGATATTATAGTCTAAAATAAATAGGATAACTTAAGTACAGTTAGATCATATTCGGTTTTTTTGTTGTTAATTTTGTATTTCTTCTCCAAAACTACCGATGAATATATTCACCTAGTTTCATTTTCTTTATTATCTTAGCAGTCTTAAATACTTTACTGAGGTGCTCTTTTTTATTTTGACCTTATCCAGTGATTAATAACTCTATGACTGATTAGAGGGCTGAAATTGCAATAACTTGACACTTAGCACCAACAATATCTTTTCATATTTTTGCTTGGATAACATTCGTTGTTAAGTGGTCAAAAAGTAAGTTGTACATTTCAACATTTTATATCCAAAATGGAATACTGTCAAATATATCATAATATTTAGAAAGCTCTAGAATAAGGCCAATTATTACTGGATGAAGAATGGTGATCTAAATAAGGACTATCAGTAAGGAGTAGTTTAGACCCACTGAGACCAGAACTTGAGCTTTCACTAGAAGAGAACAGACTCTTGCTTCCCGTGTAGAAAGAAAGAGATGTATGCAGCGGCTCTCTTCCTAAACGTCTTCTAGCGCGAATCAAAGAGACAAAAGCAACAGCAATCGCGCAGAGGAAAATTACCCCTAAAATGCAGAACGCCAGAGCCATTTTCCCAGGTGACAAGCAGATAGTTTTGTCGCCTGGAGAGAAGCTTCGAACGATCTCGTCTTCGTCGCTTTCAATTCTTCTTGATCCTGTGAACATAAGTCGTTTTGTTAGCGCCTGTATCAACTGTACGAGCAATGTCATTCTAGCATGTTCGTGATTTTCCGATACTACGATTTAAATCGCTAGAGTGAAGTTTAGCTAGTCGAAACCCAAACACGAAACATATACCAAACTGCTGGGAAATGTGCAAATTGATCATTTCAAGAATCCATGAATATTGGTAGGTATTTTAATTTTTACTCGAAAGGCAAGAAAAAACAATAAAAATGTAGACAAATAAAGACGGAAAGATTTTGTAAAGTTCACCTTTGATCGAAGCTTCGTCCTCCAACTCTATGTTAGGGGCCAACACCTCAATACTGTTGTAGACTTCCAATCTGTCTATGACGACTCCTTTGGCCTCTTTATCCAGGCGAGCCTTTCGCACCAATCCGTCTCTCGTTTGCTGCGGCCGCTGCAGGGCTTTGCAGTCTACTACAGGGCAATGACCTTTACACAGTTCTATACCACAGGACAAGTGCAGCTTAGCTCTGTCAGGGAACTTGAAAGCCGCGAACGTGGTGACAGCATGTTGGTAAGTCATTATATTCTTGAGCATATACTCCGGGTCGCTTCGTGCTAGTTTCAGATTGGTGCTTTCGTCGATGTTTCGCTGAGGATCGACTGGTTCTAGGTCTGAGAAGTCTATCTCGGCGCTGCGGTGCTTGTGGCGGTGGACGGTGGGGCGGTTGAAGATGGACTCGTCGATAGGGCAGCCCGCTTCGTCGAGGAGGGTCTGAGAGGCCTCGCCCAGACCGTCGTGGGCCACGCAGTTGGTGACGCGCAGCCCGACTCCCACTGGAAAGAACATTTAATTACGTTAGAATATTAGGCAGGATTTTAATGTGCAAATGGATAGTAGGTTTTATCCCGATAACCGAAGTTCACGCGTATGAAGTTACTGTTCTGTTTGGCGGAAAGCGAATAGGTAGGTTCCATAAAACAGGCAAGCGACTACGAACTTTGTGTCGCTGGCGCTTATGCGTTAGGTTAAGTTAGAATGGGACTTTTGTATGGAGGTCCTTGGTGTGCCAAAAGCCCAGACGTTGGACTCACCGGGCAGAGTGCACTGTATGAGCAGCCTCGTGGGCTGCCCCACCTCGACAGTGGCGGGTTCACTCGCCGGCGCGGCGGGGGCCAGCTCCATCCACGCACGAGCTGACTCCATCAGCAGCTCCCGGTGTTCTGCATCCGCTGGGTTCACGAATCCTTGTCGATTGCGACCGGTTCTAGGGAAAGGCATTCATAAATAAATATAATAAAATAATGGTCTAACAGCAGCCGTTTAGCAGTATTGCTAATCACATTAAAAACTTAGCAGAGAAATAGTGATCGTTGGTCTAAAGAAAGCTCAGTTGGTGTGGGTACTTAGTTCATTTTACAATGGATGTACCTCTGACTACCCCAATTGGGATATAGTCGTGTGCTTATGTTCGTGTAATATAATAATAATAATCACAAGCTGATACCTAAGACAAACATTGGTAATGTTGTGGTAATTTTTTTAAGAAATTTGGAAATAGCTTTTGCGCATTCTCTGTAAAGTTGCCCTCTTCAATAATTGATTTTTTCGTAAAATCCAATAGATAAATGCACTCTTATTATTTATTAAATCAGTCTAATTATTAAATCAAAGTGTTACCAATAGGGGAACAGGTAGTATAAGTGAGATATGTTAGTAATTATGGTCGCGGCTGGATATCAGCCCGAATCTTAAACGAGGGCTTAATGGAGCCGTTTCATACGACTTTTTCAACACTTGACATGAAAAATAAATAAAATAGAATACAATTTATAATCCTTCAGTAAATAACAAATAAAATCCGCTTATTAAACGCCGAGTTTACACTATATATTAGGCAGTATGGCTATGTTCCATTGCCATCTCCCATGGGAAAACCTGAAATCCGAGTATACAATTAAAAAACTATAAGTGTCTCACAAGAGAACACAGACTAGTAAGAGATACTACGTCAAGAGAATAAAACGCGCTGTTTTAAATCTTACTGTTTGTAACTTGTATATTGTGTGCAATAAAATAAAGTATATTTGTATTGTATTGTTTTTACGCAAGGAAAGCACCTTATCAATAACATTTAGTATTACCTAATTTTCTTGACTTCTTGCCCAGTCATTTCCCGTATCTTGGTCGTGATGACGTTTTCCAACGCTGAGCTGTTAATGCGCATCACACGTGGTTGCAGTTTACACCTGGAAATACCAAACATAAGGTCCCAATGTGAGTACTTAGTTCATCTTGCGATGGATAGACCTCTGAGTGCCTATTGGGATATAATTGTTAGCTTATGTTATGTTATGTGTTATATCCTGAATACCGATTGCAGGCAGACCTAGGAAACGTTGGAGAGATGACCAGCCGGGTCTGCATGACAACCGCGCCGTGCGCGGCGCCAATTATGTATGAAAATATTGTACTGTGACGTCATTAATAAATGCGGTCAAACTTATTATTCATGGTTACTTAATTCATTAATAAAATTCGAAAATATGTGGAAATCTAAAATGAGATTGATTTTTGATCATCTTAGACTGGCATCTATTTCTAGATTAGCAGTTTATAAATTTATCTTTGACCCAGTCAAATACCCTATTTAGTCAAGTTATACGCACGAGTTAGGACGTTTTCGTGCTACATCCAATTTGAGTTCGTGGTTGACGGATTTTCAAAATTACTTAAGTATATTAGAGATATCGGGTTTAATCCGGTCCGCGGAGGTCCGTATTGCTCTATGGGTGTAATGCGCACAGAACACTGTTATGCGTAAGCCGTAAAAATAGTTCTACGACCACTTCGGAACCCACACTTTACCTTAGCGAGTGAAGAAATAGGAACCTTTGCATTTGGCTAGACCCTAGGCCCTAGGCCCGCAGGGTCCGCTTACCTAACCAACCCAACCTGAATATTTGACAGGCCCGGTTTTTTACAGAAGCGACTGCTTGTCTGACCTTCCAACCCCCGAATCCAGCCCAATACAGTTTAGCTCACATAGCTCCGAAAATGTATTTCTCGGGAAAGTGGGTTTCCTTCCGATATTTTCCTTCGTGATAACCATTTATGATCCAAAAATATGAATTCGAAAACAAATTCGACAATCATGTGTTCTACAAACTGGCTATCTATCCCACCGAACCAATACATACATCATCATCATCATCATCAGCCCATTAACGTCCCCACTGCTGGGGCACGGGCCTTCCCTATGGATGGATAGGGAGATCGGGCCTTAAACCATCACGCGGGCCCAGTGCGGAGTGATGGTTATTAACGACTGCTAATGCGGCCGGGACCAACGGCTTAACGTGCCTTCCGAAGCACGGAGGAGCTCGAACTTTTTTTTTGTGGTCACCCATCCTATGACCGGCCTTTGCGAAAGTTGTTTAACTTCAACAATCGCAGACCGAGCGCGTTTACCGCTGCGCCACCGAGCTCCTCAATACATACATACCTAACCAAAAGTTCCTGGTCTGTAGATTGTTGCAGATGTCTGTCCATCTGCACGACGAGCTCGACGGTATAGTAGAGGTCCTCTTCGTCGTCAGGCTCGGTTGAATTGAGTGTGGAGGTCCGCACGCCGCACGCGTTGGAAGGGAGGTGCAGGGATATGTTCTTCTGCAGGTTGCCTGGAATTGGACGAAGTTGGGTATCATGTAGTGATAAGTAATAACATTATATTATAACATAGACTCACGCCTGTATCCCTAAGGGTGTAGGCAGAGGTGCGGAAGGAACACTTATAGGTAGGTAAGTACACCCACTCTTCGCCAGCTATGTTTAAGGCCGATGTAATAGGGGAATCCTGGAAACCACGTGATATCAATTATCAATGATCTAAACATGCATATAGTAGAATACAAACGCTGCAAGTACCTGTTAGAATTATAGGTACCTATGTGTCGATGTTTTCAGTTCTGTATATCTGAGTAATAAAAAGAATAAGATCCGGTACCTTGCACTCGACATTCCCTCGAGAAGTCCTTAGTAAACACAAGTCCCTTGAAGGGCAGGTCCATGGTCAGGCGCACGGTAAGCGCGCCGCGGTCGCACGTTGACGTCACGCTGCGCACGCGGTTCGCGCGCGGCTGCTGCGCGTGCGCGGAGCTCGCTGACAGGCATGCCAGCAGTATTGCTAACCACATACTGCTGCGCCCTGGAAAAACCAAATCAGAATTTTAGCTTTTTTTGACTTGACGTGACTTGTAGTAACTTTGCCGCATAATATGGCATGTACTCTCTCACCCGGTACAAATTTAAGACAACAGGCCTGAGTAAAGCATAATCGAAAAAACGTTTAGAAGCTAATTTGAGCAATTGGGCAGAGAAATGAGTTATATCGAGGTCTTCGACCATTAGCCGTCCGACTTCATATCTGCGCCAGCGTAGATAGCGTATTCCCTGCCCTCGATATAGACCGCGTCACGTGCGGCGCGGTTGCTGTGCACAAGGTGCTAACATTTATAATTGGCGATCTTAGATCATGAAAGTTATCATCATTTCCCTATCGTTATCCCCTTTTCTCAAGGTCCGCTTACCTAACTTGAAGATTTGCCAAAAAGTGTGAAAGTATTAGTACAATTATAATGTAGACATAATACCATCCCGTAGCCTTACGGATAAAATCGTTGATTAAAAACATAAAATAGTAAATAGAAAATGTTCTTACTTCGTCTCAATTTTTTGTTTAATATGTTCCCTGATTACCGGTTAGGCTATGGCATTATGCTGAGGAACCGTTTCGGCATAGATTCATAATTGTATTATTTTTTAATATGTAAGTAGTTATATCATAGACAGGTATCCTGCTAAGTATAAATAATGTCGCATACTACCCTATTCTTAGAATCCTTGCTTAACTGGTTCCTTTGCTTCCAACGCGACTGAGGAAAAATCTTTAGTTGTTTAATTATACGTAGATATACCATTAAGTAGAAGCAGTCAATGATCTGTAATCTTATGCCTATCCGAAGAGGTAAATATACCTAAGTACTTACAAAGGTAGCCTAGGTAGGTGACGGTAGAGGTAGGTGGCCTTTTAAAGGTAGAACGGCTATACAGGTTGTGAGAAGCTGCAGTAGTTTTAGGCGGATGAGACGTTCGTTATGTAAAAATTGACGATTCACAGTGTAACTATGTTACATACATACATACATAAACTCACGCCTTTAATCCCTAATGGGGTGGGCAGAGCCACAAGTAATCAAAGACAACTTGCAGCCACTATTGATACGATGTCGTAAGCTGGATATGAGAAACCTTATGGTGATAAGGGATCAGCCTATCGCCCATAACATCAGTCCATCATGTTAGAGGACATAATCCCTCTGTCGGTTTTGTAGTTACAAACAGTAGGTAACTTAGTTATGTTACCTACTGATTAAAGATATTTTTGAATTTGAAATTGAACTTTGAGACCCTCTGACAGACAAACGGTCAGACGCAAAGACAGAGGCGTTTTAGGGGTACTAATTGGAAGCCGTCTTGTACAGAACCAAAGTACTATAAATCCTTATTTCGTTTCGTTAAAAAAAAATACATTTTAAGATGTTTTGATTTCAAATGTGTAGTAAACTCATGCAAACACAAGTTTTTCTCTGAAATTATTTATTTCTCGCACACACAATTACACTATTCGGTAAACTATTACGGTATTATATTACGGAAATATTTCACAAAATTATTCTTCTTCTACCGTGTGGGTTGTGAGATGGAGTACCAACCTCATCAACTTTGGCGTCAGGGTTACTATTGAGCCGCTAAAGGCCCCCTACATGGCTCATGTAACGACTACTCACTTACATTAGTACCTAAGTAGTAACCGGGACCAACGACTTAACGTGCCCTCCGAAGCACGGAACATCTTACTTTCGGACAATCTGGTAATCAGCCAGTAATGTCCTTAACAAACTAGGGATCACAAAAAAAAATGTGATATACCCGGGACCTCCGGATCGTGAACCCAATCCAAAAATTATTATAAACCTTACAAATTGTATAAAAAGAATAATATATGGCGTAAGAAGTAACTAAGCAGCATTTAGGTAACACGTAGGTTTACGCATCGGTTTTATGTCATTTAAGTCTATTCTGAGTCATAAGCCGCTCTTGAACTAGTATTTCTTGTCTAGTGCAGTAATCTTCAAATTGCTTTCATTTCCGTCGCAGTCTCACCGCATAACCGCGGTGGCTTGATTTACAATACAACTGTCTACCTTTACTAAGATTTCATTGACAGATAGAGAATATAGTATGCTTACAACTCGTAAGACATTCTAAATAGGCTAGTGTCCAACTACTTGTATTATCGTAAATTGACGTTATTAAGTATATCATTTTATGTATTATTTAGTGCCGACGTAAGGACAAAATATTTTCAACGTAATGTGTTCGCCGCTTCAAAGATATCCCGAATATCGAATCACCAGCTGTCAGATAAGCATTCTCTCGACGGCAGGACTTTAGTCAAATCAGTTACTTTTTACTAAACGTCAAAACACGAAATTAGTACTATGGAATTTATATAAAAAAGCAAACTGTGACGTCATAAAAACATGATAAAAAAAAAGTCGGACTTATTATTACGTTTTTCTTGATTAAAATTCATAAATAAGTTAAATAGAAATAAGAAAACGTTTTCCGTTAGTTTTAGATCTGATTTTATTTAGTAATCTGAATATCATAATTTATGTATCTTAAACCTTTCGTATGGAGTATAACCCTCTATGGATGTGAAACGTGGACGCTGACTCAGAAAGACAGAGAGAGATTCGAGGCCTTTAAAATGTGGTGTTGGAGGAGGATGGAAATAATAAGTTGGACTGAAAAAGTTACTAATTAGGAAGTGCTAGGAAGAGTAAGGAAAAAGCGGCAAATATTGAGAGTTATTGAGGACATAAGAGGCAAGATGATTGGACACTTAATAAGTACGACGAATTTATTAAAAACATCATAGAAGGGAAGCTACAAGGAAAGAGAGGAAAGGGAAGACCAAGAAGAGCTTACATGGAACAGATTAAAGAGAAGGCGAACGTCGTGTCTTATAAGGAGATGAAGGAATTGATCTTTGACAGACAAGAATGGAGAATGCTACACCGACAAGAGCGTGGCTCTTAAATTAGTGATGATGATCTTGAACCTAGTACACGATCCAATTGCTTTAATGTGGCCTTTCATCCCCCTGTTCATCGAAGGGTCTTCGTATTTCGCTACAGACGTCCAAAAGACATCGAACACAATCCGACAATAAAAAAAAACCTCGCTATTAACTGAATGACTGACATTACCATACTTACGTGTGCCGTGCAAAAGAAAGGAAGCGGCAACGCGGAACAAAATGTATTCGCCCATTTGATTATGTTACGTTTCACGTTACCATTGTGATTATTGTGGAAAGGTCCGGCGATATAACTCACTACTCACAAGCTACAAAGACACCGAAAATGATTTAGAATCACCGTGAAGTCACGTATCATAGTAATGTTGTTTGTATTAGTTTATTTTTTCATTCTACCTCGGAGTTTCTAACTAAGAAATGTACACTAGTAGGAGTATTGTCCGAAATACCGCTATTTCCGTTCCTAGCCAGTAATCTTTGATACCCCACTTCGATTAGCGTTTAAAAGACAATTAAATACCTCGAACTGTGTTTAATTTGCCTTAACTGTGTCGAAGATTCGGAACGTGATATCGAAACCTGGTTCCATTGCAATTTTCGGAGATGAGTAAATTGCGTGCTTCAGGTGAGGTGGCGCACAGAACACCAACACACATGCTGCTGGGGTATGCAGAGATAATGGAATCCCATTTGCTTCGATCCTAACGTACGTCATCAATCATTTCATAAGTACCTACACATGCGCGCCGGTACGCCGGTACTTTAAATTACTATTAAATTTCGTTCTTCCAGGTCTTTCTCTACCAGCCCTACCAACCTATACTTTTCATTTGGAAAACAAAATAACAAATTGCAAACCTAACAATAGTGGTATAGGTCTACCAGACGTTTTCATCCAATTACCCGAGTGTTGCTTACTGTAGAAATTTTATTTCCCCATTTGCCATCACATTCTGGTACACCTATACTAGGTATTAAGATTAGGAACATTTGTAGTTGTAGTATCGTGACCGTTGAAGTATCTACGTACAGATAGTTAATCGAAAGCTTCTGTGTGATTTCTAGCCATTGATGATAATAAGTAGACCTTAATTATTGATGGAATGTGTTCCATATCTTAATCAATAATCGTGTTATGGATATGAGCTGTATGAATACTGCCTATATATTAATTTGCAGTACCTACAGTTGCTTACAGTTAAAACAACAATATCCCTCGCAATGCGACAAATGTTACCATGAATTCTCACTTAGTCCGACGGATACTCGTAATAATTATAACGTACCCGACAATTATACAACAGTTATGCGACATTGCGTAATTAGTAATTAGACAATTAAAACTGTATCTGCACTGGAGGCAGTCGTGTGAACCGCCATGTTTTGAATCTTCTAATTCTTAATAATGTGAGATTACGCGCGAGTATCCGAATTTAAGAACAATAACGGTTTTGGGCCCGAGAAAAATGTGTTAGTTGTGAAAACAACTTAAATAAAACGCTTTTAGATTAAGTAATATCTGCATATCTACTTAGAATGCATCGGCCTCCGAAATTGTATTCTAAATGTAGGCATAACGCGCGTAAATAAAGTTAATTTTGTCATGGGTCATAGGCAACGCATATTTTGGATAAAATCTCAATATTCCCATTTACTTACATCCATTTATTTACTCCCTACCCGTATAAAGGGTGTTAGTGATATCGTAACGAAAACTTTGAGGGATGATCCAGACAGTTGATATCAAGTTGAATCTTCCGACAGGAAATTATCTACTTGGTATTTCAGAAAAATTATCAATTCAAACAAAAATCGAGTAGATTGCCGATTTATATACAGGTTGTTAGTGACATCGTAACGAATACTGAGGGGGATGATTCAGACCATGATTCTGAGTTAATATCAAGTGTAATTTACCGTCGGAAAATTCATGAATATATATATTTTTTTAAATTATTCTCAGTTCCATACTTTTGCGGCGGAAAATTCCACTTGATATCAACTCGGAATTATGGTCTGAATCATCCCTCAAAGTTTTCGTTACGATGTCACTAACACCCTGTATTATAGTACGTGAATAGCCCATTCTGTGTGCCGGCGTGCCCTGCTTCGGATGCCAATAGATGGATTCCATTAGATTATTTTCAATTCCAGATAAGATTATTGGCATGATCGTGACCAATGCGTGGTCTAGTTACGTTGCCCTGGATACGTCTTTTGCTTCTTTTATAGAGGACGTGAAATAGTTTCATGAAGGTAATACGGTAGAACAGAGATTGTCATTCTCGCATTATACATATTACTTGCAAGATAGGCACTTTGTGAGCCCTGGTTTGGTTACAACGGTACATGCTGATCACCTGAGTCCGAAAGTCAACTGATCCGTGTTTCGGAAGGCCGTTAAGCCGGGTTTCCACTAGGGTAGGTCCCTATGAGTGTGCGGTTAATACACTTAACTAAATTACTTCAATAATAAATCAGTAACCCCCATCATGTTTATTAGAAGCAAAAGTATAATTATAAACTTTTGAATCTGTCTTATTGGGCCTGAGTACTCTTAGGGACCGCCCATAGTTTGGGCATATTACCCTAACAAAACTGTCAATATAAAATTTTTAATACAAACTAAGCAAAGACAAAGATGAAAGATTTTTCAAGATAAAAATGGTAATCCTACCAAAGGTTGCCTGGAAGATATTGCTACTTTGCAATAAGGCTGCCTATTGTACTCTACTATTTCTCTTTTGTTTGTAATTTTGTATTTCCTGCGTGTGCAATAAAGTATTTGTCATGTGATGATATTCACGGTCTCACAACCGACATAGAATAAGGAATAATACTACGCTACCAATGAACGTAAACAGGTAAGTAGCTAATATGTTTGTAGGTAGGTACCTATTGAATTGATTATTTTTTAATGTAACCCTGCCGGGTCTGCATGACAACCGCGATTTATATCGAGCGCTTCGACCAATAAACGGTACGAATGCATCGCATCGCTATGCATCTACGTAGATGGACGTCAAACGGCTATTGGTCGAAGGCTTCGATATAATGCGAGCCTACAGGACATAAAAGTAATAATAAAAATAAAATATCATAGCAACGAAACGAAAACAGACGAACGGATTAATTTGTCCATGGTTCTCTACGGCTGTAAAGCGGTAAAGTTCGTTGCCATCTCATTCAAACGCCTCGCGCCGAAGAGGCCCGTTTTGCTCTATGCCTCTCGCCTCCACCGGAACAAGTAATGACCAATTCTCTACGCTTGGAGATCAATTTGCTTATAATCTACCTCCTCGTTCGATTATAGAGTAAACAGATTGCCGCGGTGTAAACATTATGATCAGTAGACGATTTCGACAGGTGTGAAATGGTTAGCACTGATGAGTCGATTCGGAGTTCGAAGCGGCTAAGGCTTTTTTTAGTTCGTGTTGTAATGGAGGTAATTGTAGGGGAAAGTATTACAATTACATCTATTTCGATCGTATGGTAAGATGTGTTTTGGGTAGGCATTGAAAAGCTTTTCTTAAAGGGCAAATATACTTTCATGAACAAGTTTGCATTTAAAACAGTTCCACAATATCATATGAAAGTCAAAAAGTGGGATATCCTTACTTAGAAACCGAGTAAGAGCCACCGCTGCACATTTGTCCGACCAAGTTCTTAATGCTATCTGAAGCAAACATACAATGATCACCACTAATTTAAGAGCCACCCACGCTCTTGTCAGTGTAGCATTCTCCATGCTACTTTTTAGGGAAAAATAGGGCAGTGGTTTCCCTCTTGCCTTCCGCCCCGCAGTACTCTATCTTACGCCAGTGGAATGGCGCCCAGAGTCATCTATTTCAAAATCCTACTAGGATCACTACAAAAAAGAACCTAAGGACTTTAGGAAGAAAATATATTTTGTTTACTTAGGTATCATGATATGGATATGAATTGTCCGAAATAAAGTATAGTTTTTAAATGCATAAATCGTAAAGTTTGGTAAGAACCAAAGGAATACAGTAAAAAAACTACTTACGACAAAAATGACGACACAGTGAGTAAATACCGACAATGTAGCAGCATTGTCATTGTCCAAAACGTCCGTAATGTGGTACTTACACCGTTATTGTACTTTCCTTACCTAGCAAATGCTCGGTATTATTGTAAAAATAGTATCAATTGTGTTTTGAGATCGTGACAAAGGCAAAGATTAACAAAAACTTCCTATAAAACCTACGTACAGTAGCTGACAGACCTCTGTTTATGGATTGGAGAGTGTACGAAGTACAGGGGGGCTAAAATGGCCACAACGAAGCAATTCATCTAAGAAAGCAATATTGCTGTTTGGCATTTGTTTGCATTGCGCACTTACTTTTATATGCGCTAATGACAAATTGCAATATTGCTTTTTAGATGAATTGCTTCGATGTGGCTTTTTTAACCCCTCAGTAAATTTTTATCGGGCTCTCTTCCGTTACAAAAAATTAAGACAACAGGCCCAGTTTGGTGCAAACCTCGACTCAGCGTCGTGCGTGAAACTACTTACTTACTCCACTAGGTACTTTGTTTGAATGCGGGTTGATGATCACACTCAGATCGAAGTAAAGAAGAATTAATACAAGTAGAAAATTCAGGAGTATCTATTATATTCAGGGGGTTATAAAAGCTACATTGCAGCAAATCACCTAATGCAATATTACTATTTGACATTTTGTTGACATTGCGCACTTACCTTTATGTGCGCAAATATCAAATTACAATATTATAATTAAAGCACATAATAACGGGTTCTTACCGCGTTTAAATGGGTGGTTTTAATTATGATAATGGTCCCGATTCCTGAAGACACCTCCTAATTTTATTTTAAGTTATATCCGTCATTTTCATATCCGTCGAAAAGGAAAGGGACGGATGATTCACAGCTCTTAATTTTAGGATGAATGAATAACCCGGGCGAATCAAAAGGTACATCGCTGGTATGCAATCCGTTTGACGTGCTGTCTGCTTAACTGTGTCGGGTTATTGACGGATGTAAAATTTTTAGACGGTTGGTTTAGATTTGTGCTTAAAATTGACGTGTGTTCCATAAATTTTATGCTTGTCGATTACCCGTCCTTTTCCTTTTCGGCGGATAAGAAAATGACAGATATAACTTAAAATAAAATTAGATGGTATTTACAGGAATTAGCACCATTAACCGCGTAAACTTAAAACAATGTATAAATTACAATATTGCCTTAGATGAATTACCTTTTTAGTCCCTTAATTAATACTTCAACAAGCGTTGTGCCTCTAACTTTAGATTTTTTGCCTATTATTGTATTCAGGACTTACTAAGAAGTCACTGTGGTATACCGGCTTGCTTTTCAAACGGGGAGCGCCGGTTTGAATCCCGGTTCCGGACTTGCACCAATGAGTTATTAATTTGTTGGCTCGACCTTTACAGATGGAGGTACGGCTCCCCTATCACACTGGTCTAACGAAAGCGCGGTGAGCTGGGTACTTAGTTCATCTTGCGATGGATGTACCTGTGACTACCGCTATCGGGAGCCTCGTTCGGCCCGTTCTATGTGAAGATGGCTTTACCAGTCCCATTGTAGAGGTACTACTTATGGTCTAGTTCAGTTTAGCTTGAATGCCGTGTAGATTCTCACACAGCTATTGTTTGCAGATTTTCCATACAAACTGCTATTAATCAATGAGTTTCTCCTTTTTGTACCGCGTATGCTTCTGATAATGTACTACTTATTATAGGTATGTAGATAGATAATATGTATACACTTTGAAACCATGTCACATTAACTTTTTTGACAAATTAAACCGTAAGTCTCATTAAATGTCAAATATGATAGTGCGACAGGGTTCTAAAGTGGGTACATGATATTGGTCATGACTGTACCTCTACACACCATGGTAGTACACACCATCTAAGTTTATTTTAATTTATAGGTACCTGTCATTTTCTTATCCGCCGAAAAGGAAATGAAACGGGTAATTCACAGGCATAAAATTTATGGAACACACACACACGTCAATTTTAGGCAGAAATTTTAAAAGTTTTCTCAAAACTTTATATTGGCCAATAACCCGACAGAATTTAGTTGACAGCACACGTCAAAACGAATTGCATATGAGCGAGATGCATATCTTATTTGCCCGGGTTATTCATTCATTTTAAAATGAAAATGTTTTCAATCATCCGTCCCTTTCCTATTCGGCGAATAAGAAAATGACGGGTAAAACTTAAAATAAAATTAGGAGGTGTCTGCAGGAATCGGGGCCAATAGCTCATAATCTTTACGATGTCCTCTGAAATGGCCTATTGTGTTGGGAGAAGGATCCCTAGTACCTGGGTAACGGTCTACGGAGCACCAAAAGTCGGTGTGAACTAAATAGCAAAGCGAAGAAAAGCGTTTAAAGCAAGAGCAAACCTTGGACTGGCTTACTCTACCTATGCACATTTTAACAATGTACATAAGTAACAATGACTACGTACGACTGTACTCACATTTTATTCATTTTATTGTCTACGGATTTTCCTACTAATTTCTGGCGCGGATTAAGCTTCCAACTGTCACGCAAAGAACGTTCTAGAACAGTTACGTTCCGTTACTCGCAACCGACGTATCTACTCGTTGAGTCGCTGCTATAAAACAGTTGGGAATGCGAGCGTGGAACGGGACAGTGGTGGTGGGATTGTTGACATCTGAGCTGATGTCTACTTGGTACGAAAAATGTGACTTCTGACTTTAAAGACAAGCTGTAGTTTGTGTTAAGCTGGATTGGATAAGTAGTCAAACAATTCCTCAAGGATTCGTTAGCCGCAGCTTTTACTGAATCACTTTTGATGCTTGCGACTCGCTTAGGTTCCCCTATATATTTTGATAATGACCCACCCATCACTAAAACCTATCCACACATACAGTATTCACAGTAACCTAAAATAAACCATCTGTACGGTCTTTTCACTTTGATACCATGTCACATTAACTTTTTTGACAAATTAAATCGTAAGTCTCATTAAATGTCAAATATCATAGTGCGACAGGGTTCTAAAGTGGGTAAGTACATGATATTACTCATGACTCATGATTGTACATCGTTCACACGGAAAGCCGCGAGCAGCGGTATTGCGACCGACTGCGAGTTGCGTGGATCCCGTTGTTGCATACATACATACATACATAAACTCACGCCCGTAATCCCTAATGGGGTGGGCAGAGCCACAAGTAATCAAAGACAACTTGCAGCCACTGTTGATACGAATTCCAAAGATGGATATGATGAACCTTATCCCGTTGTTGGCAAAAACGTAATGGGTAAGCAGCCCTTGCCAGAGACTATAGGTACTTTATATTGTTTATGTTTTGACTCTAGTTTCATATGTTGCTATCGTTGCAGTAGAAACCGATTGGGAAGCATCATTATCATAATAAGTTCATCACCTAAATTCGATGGTAACCTTCAGATATTTAAGCTTGGACTCCTATTCAAGAAGACTAGTCGTCCAATTGGGACGGTCTCATAAAAAAATACGGTTGTATAAAAAATAGTTAGAGGACCGACGGTACTTATTACATAACATGATTGTTGAGGACTTGAAGACACCTTTCCGAAGTTATTTTGTGCCAATTGTGCCAATCGATCACCGTTTGTTGTTCGCTTTGTTCGGCTTTAGTTAAAGATGTTTGTGTGGGCGTGATCATCTTGTAAATGTTGATTGTAAGTGATTTTCTGAATGTGCCATTTTTGATACGACTGATTTTCCTCGGATGTTCAACTTGGTCTGACCAAAAACAATCATAAGCTCACGACTATAACCCAATTTGGGTTCATCCATCGCAAGATGAACTAAACGCGTCTCAAAAGGTTTTTGTTTGCATGTTATTTGAAAATACTAAGTAGGGCTGAAGCAAACCAAACTAAACGTCTATTGATCATTTTTCTAAGTGTGACCAGCCAGATCTGCAAAATACCGTGTCATTTACAATGATGTGGAAAATTGAGAACTGATTTTATAACAGCATCACGCGTGAATCCCACTCCTGAGCTATGTTTAAGTCCCATGTAATAGGGGCTTTTTGCCATTACCCAGGAATAAATCCTGGAAACCACGTAATAAAAATTATCTATGATCCAAACATGAATTCAAACTCATAAAGTCGAATTCAGTAATACAATTAAGATTGATAGTTTTTATCCTCAGTTTTCAGCAGTGAAGGAAAACATCGTGAGGAAACCCACATTGCCGAAAAATGCATTTTCGGAGGTAAATGACCTAACCTAAAGGTCAGACAGGCAGTCGCTTCTGTAAAAAAGAAAGAAATAATAAATGTTTCTTTCTTTCTTTCTTTCTAAAAAACCAGACCTGTCAAATCTTCAGGTTAGGTAAGCGGACCTAGTGAATAACGGGATAATGCTAGGGAGATGATAATGAGTTTTTACCCTACGATCATGCAGAAATCCGGGCCGCAAGTTAATCTCTTCTCTCCCACAATCTTGATCCTTTTCTTCATAGGTATCTATTGTCTTCCATCTCTCAGACAACGCCTTGAGCCAAGGTTCGCGAGCGTTCTTCTGGAGACACCCTCTGGCCTGTAGTCCCTCAGCGCTTCCGATTTGTCTGGCCAAGTAGTTAATGCCGTTTGCGGTAAGTCAAAATTATGCTGTCTTCCAATGTAGCCGAGTAGACCTTTAGGAACGGTAACAGCGACCTCAACTTGACGTAACCGAGCAAGACATACCACATCACATCGTGTGTGTGTTGTGGACGGACTTTCACTCTTGCGCCTCCTCTGATTGTTATCTAACCGTCGGTTGTTACGTTCAATGCTATCACGATCCTTGGTTTACTTTACTTTAATTATAAACATAATAATAAAAAATTGTATTTACCATGCTCTACATCTTTTGAGCTTAAGTAGTCAAGATAAAGAAGTTATTAGAAGCAATTATTAGACACCACAAAAGTATATTGTTAATTATCTGTTTGTGCTACAGTGAAGTATTTAGCTCTTGAGGATTTCAGAGAATTGAGTAGTTTCAAAGATAATTTATGAAATTCTCATTAAGTACTAAATAAAGACAGATATGAATTTTATGAATTTTAATCAAGAAAAAGGTAATAATAAGTGCGACATTATGTCACGTTTTTCTATGACGGCACAGTCATTTCATGTTTTGACGTTTAGTAAAAAGTAACTAATTTGACTAGTTTTAAACTAGGGTAATTTACAACTAGTCAAATTAGTTACTTTTTTTAAATGATTGTAAGTGAGCCTAATCGCGAAAGACTCCACTTAAAGTTACTTTTAGTATTGTGTTTTCAGTTGAATACCTACGATTGTTTGTTCTGTTAATCAATATTTTCTGGCGCGGATTAAACTATTGCCCGCTGTACATCCTATTGGTTCCACATCCTATTTCCCATGATATATTGAGCATATTATATCGTAACATGTATTGGTGGGGGCGGCGCACACGCCTCGCGGTGAGGATGTCACGGCTTGTGGTGGAAACGCGAAACGTGTGAAGATGTTTCTGTACATACCTAACCTATTAATCGTACTTTACATCTACGTGTATTAGTGAAGTACCTCCACAGTTACATTCTACTGCTGGGCAAAGGATGTCCCTTATTTTCTGATCCGGCAAAGAATAGTTGATATTCGGCCAAGTACCGGACGGATCATTGAACTTCTAACTAATAAAAGTTACTACAGCACTAGTGAATGCCTTCATAATACTGATGATACAATTTGAAAAGCTTCCTTCTCTCTTTAAAACACTATTTTGTTGTGCTTGAATGGATTTGTGGTTTGAAACTCATATGTAACTTACGAACTAGTACACTAACGAATTATATTGAAGAGTAATGCCATTTGCGGCAAATATACAATAAGTCACGTCAAAAAAAAACTTATAATTATTCTGGGCCGATGGTCAGTCAAGTTATTATCCGCGAAAGAACTCTTACTCTACCTATGGTTATTTCAGTTCGAATGTTTTCGTTAAAATCAAATCAGTTATAGCTCCTAAGTATAATGCAGATTTTTGAAGGCAATATTGTGTTAAGAGTTCGGAGGAATAGGAAATTAAACGGTGAACCATCCAAATACTATCTCCGTAACGTTCTCCCTTTTTCAGGATCCGCTTACCTAACGTGAAGATATGACTGGCCCGGTTTTGTTCAGAAGCGACTGCCTGTCTGATCTTACAACCCGCGAAGGAAGTCCCGTCCAATACAGGCTAGGTCCAAAGCGCTCGGGAATGTAGTTACTTTGTAACACTATGGTACCTCCTCCTACCTTGATATTCCACATCTTATTCCGATGCTTGTGAGAGGAAGTCACGCATAATACGCCACCATTACGAGCCATTGCGGTAATCGCGGTGGGGCGTGAGCAGAAGATGTTATGCTAAATACAATGCGTGAAAATGTCTCGTCTTTTGTACTACAAAATGCGATGTAAGTAACTATTTTAGAAAATAGGCATAATGCTGTTCGTATTTAAACTTTAAACTCTGAGAAAGATGATTAGGTACTTGCTAGGGTGTTAACAAAGTGAGAGCCTTCAACACTCCCCATTTGTCCGGCCAAGTTTAATCCCATATGCGGCAAAAATAAGATACGTACTTCTTCTTCTTATCGTGTGGGTTGTGAGATGGGTTATCAACCCCGTCAACCCTGGTGTCAGGGTTATTACTGAGCCGCCATAGGCCCCTGACATTGCTCATGTAACGACTACTTACTTAAGAACATCAGTAAGTAATAACCTGGACCGACGGCTTAACGTCCTTTCCGAAGCACGGATCATCTTACTTTTTGGACAAACAGGTGATCAGCCTGTAATGTTTTAATCAAACTAGAGATCATAAAGTGATTTTTGTGATTTGTCCCCACCGGGATTCGAATCCGGGACCGGCACAACGCTCAACCACTGGACCACAGAGGCCGTTAATCTACAATAATTCATGTCAAAAACTTTTGGACTTTTTTTTAATTATCTGTGTCATAGATATAGATCACTATATAAGATAGGTACAATACAGTTACAAGTAGATATAAGCTTACAACTACCGCGGTACGTAGTTTCATCGATAAAAACGAGTTCTTTATCAAAACAATCAACACAGAATGTTAAAAATATTTAGGTGACCTTCATACCGATAGCTTAAATCATACATAAATCAATTTGTTCGCCAAATAATTTATCAATATACGGTAGCTTCTTTAACGAGATATAAAAGAACTAGCTTTTGCCCGCGACTTCGTCCGCGTGGCGTGTTATAAAAGAGAGGTATTTGTGTGTGTGGGAGTGCATATCAAATTTCAAGCATCTAACTTATGCAGTTTAGATTTTTTCATACATTTTTTTTCCCGCTAACTCCCATTTTTCAAAATACAGCCATAACTAAACTTTATATTTACTAAGGTATGCATGCATGCTAGATTGAAAACATCTATCTTACGCGGTTTCGATTTTTTCATACAAATGTTTTTTCCCGCTAACTCCCGTTTCCGTGGGAATTTTGCAATATCCTGTTGCAACTAAGCTTTAAGTTAACTAAGGTACCTGCATGCCAAATTTCAAGCGTCTATCTTAAGTGATTTAGATTTTTCATACAAAAGATTTTCCCGCTAATTCCCGTTCCCGTGAGAATTCCGGAAATTCCTTTCTTAGTGCACCTCTACGTTACCTAAGCTACGTCTCTTACAAATTTCAAGTGCCTACGTTTAGCCGTTTAGGCTGTGCGTTGATATGTCAGTCAGTCAGTTTCTCCTTTTATATATTTAGATAGAAGATGTAGGACAGACGCCATAAATCCGCGTAAAAACTGCTTTGAATTTATTTATAATGATTTCCACGATACTATCAGAGTAGAAAGACATTAATTAGTTATCTGTAAGTTTATTATGTGGGGGTAATGAGTGTGTGTTGATGAATAGTGGCCTGTGGGTCCCGCTACTTCACACACTTCTCATGGAGTCGGATCACGTGCTAACACGTGATATAGGCTGCCGGGTTTCTGTCACACTGTTTCCTGTGTATTTGGCTGGTTATTACTAAAGCTCAATGCACATAGACTCGGTACCAGGAACTGTCCGGAGCTTTTTTTTGACGTGACTTATTGTAGATTTGCCGCAGATGCCATTAACTACTTGGCCGGACAAATGGGGAGCGCTGAGGGCTCTCACCCGGTACAAAATTTAAGACAACAGGCCTGTGGATACCCAGTTGGGCGCGAACCTCGGCTCAGGGCGTCGTCGTCTGAGAGGAAGAATATTTGAAAGAATTAATCGTCCCTAGTGGATCGATAACGATAAGCGCTGAATGAGGGAAATCGTCGACCACGCCGGGGGGTCGGTATCGGGGTTCTGAAGTGGTGTCGCGAGCTGATTGACCGCCTATGATGGCTAGAGTAATCGGGTCGTCGGGATCGTATATTACGTCCTTCGGCTGTCCGCAGCGGGAATAGCTTTAGTACGAAGAAACCGCGCCGCGCCGCTCCGTATTTTTGTGCGAACCTTTCTGCAGATTTTTAGAAAGCGTCTCGCTTTTTGGTTCTTGTGACTACGTTTTTTGTAGACCATTGTTTTAGAGTTCAAAATAATCATATCTAGGTACTTGTTTTGTATCATGAATCTGGGAATATGGCTCCAAAAGTAAAGCTTTGTTAATCTAATAGGAAAGTGGGTTTATTTCTTATATACTTAAGTAAAAAAATGGATATCCATGTTTTAAGTAAGTAATTTCAATAATCTTTTCAAATAAGTAGGATAATTTAAGATGTATTTATTACCCAGTCTACAAATGTTATTTTCAACAGTTTTTCGATCCCAGTTTGATATGGGTACCACGTCGCGACCTGTGCCTGTAACCTAGAGAACCTTGAATTGTGAAAGTAGGACTTATAAGAGTGTCCCGTTTAGTTACATGCGTGATCTGGGACGAAAATAAAATATGGGACAGTCATACATACGTACATACATACAGAGATCCATATTGCGTATCATCCAAACTCTCGTTCCGTTTTTTTTTTTCTATTACATCATAGTATCACGCCTATATCCCCGAATGAGAAGGCTATATTTAAGTTCCATGTAATAGAGAGCGAACTTATTGTCATCAAACTGGCACAAAACCTGGAAGCCACGTTAATTTTATATTCCTAATACTTAATTATTATATTTTCAAGCTTCCCTAACAAGGCAAAATATAGTTTAATATTTTGTTGTTGTCTGCAGATTTAGCTATTTTATAACATAATAGGTCTTGTAGGCACGAGTTTACTAAACAATGTAATAATTTATCTAAATCCGTAGCATTTTGGATAATATTATCTACCTAGCTGCGCGTGATCCACTGTATTTTAATGCCGAATCAAGGCTCGTGATTGGTCATAACACAGATCAGAAGGGCTAGGTGTGTTCAGTACAATTGGTCACGTTTTATATACCCATTGTAGTTGCGGATTTTGTAATTGTAAATATATGTCTTGCCTACAACGACCTACTGACCGTTAGCGCTTATCAACCTAGAGCCTAGCCCACTGTGCTTTCACAAAGGACTCGAAAGGTCGCTTGAATCTCGTTTAGAATGCCAAATAGGTTAAGTGGTTTTGTACAAATGAAAATTAAGTTTCTTTTTATTACTTCCATAAATAGCTACCTAGGTAAGCGTGTACCACCTATCATCAAGAGCTATTGTGGTCAAAATAAGGAGTTTAATAATAAAAAAGCAATATATGTACGCACGAAACTCATACGCAAATATTTGTGGAATTCATCCCAGTATATTACTACAACTAGTCCCAGAATTGACAATTCAGGCGCAGTGTGGGTACCAGACAAATCCAGGAATCGTTGAAGGTACCTACTTGACCAAGATATCTACTTTTGAATTTTTGATATGGAGTGGAGTCAGACCCCGAAAAATCATTTGCCGAGCAGAGGGGCAGGTCTATGCTAGGAAAAGATAATCGTTTGTAACTTTAAACCTGATTTCACAAATCTTCAGGTTAGGTAAGTGGAGCCCGCATAAAAACGGGACATGGCTTACTGCATAGATGCAGGAGGAGTTTGTTTCAGCGGGTGGCAAAAATCCTGGGCTGTAAATTCTCAATGCCATCGAAACGATAAGGAGGAGGAATGCATAGAAGATAAATAAAGCAGAGATCGTATCATATTTTCACGGTACCGTTTTCAAACTGCAAATGTAAGGTCCTCGACAACAATTTAAAAAGTAAGTACGAGTAATACGTGTCTGCGGGCAAATCGTGAGATTTTTCAACCTCTCACCAACTGTCTCGTAGAATGCTCATTATAACATTATTCGTCTCATGTCGGTACAGTATCACTGTAGCGGAACCTTTGTTTACCGTTCCGAATGTATATTCACTATTCTCCATAATGAAGGGGAGAAGTATTAATAATGTATTTCGTATGTGCAAAAACAAGAAAATTAAGAGTAAGAATGATTATTCGGAATCCGTTTTGTAGGAAGGGTACAGGGGAATAATGTACCGTTCCCGAGAATATTCCTATTATAAAAACTCTTTAATTGTAAGGACACTGACGGGTTTTCTTATTATACGCCAACATAGATGATTTCTATAAAATCATGCGCAAAATCACTGCTTCGGTGTTGTTGCTAATGCGGGGGAGCGATAACGGAGTCCTGAGTAGCCTGAGGATGATTGCCGAGATTGCCGATTCTACGTCCCTTACCGACTTACACGTTCATAAGCGCGTAAATCGGTAAAGAGGCCTAAACTTGTTTATTGCCTATTTACTAACTAACACAGATACTAAGTGTGTGTAACTACTAACATCTTAAGGACAATCTTACTCTGAAATAAATTACTTATTTATTTTATTCAAATTGTTATCTCTTGTACTCCTAAAGGGTAGGTAATAAAGCTCAGTAATAGTAATAAAGTAAGAACATTGGTACACCGGGAACGGCGGTATAGGTGCCCAATACTAGATACCAACTTAAGTCCTGGAAATGACAATTAATATAGTAGGTAGTTATTTGACAATAACATAGCTTCGCGCCTCTATCCCCAAAGGAGTAGGCAGTTCTAAATATTAGAATTAAACTGGATTAGACTAAACTGGAATCCGCTTTCGTGCCTTGTATTAACTTGAATTATATTTGTTGTGACAATAGCATAGAATAAGAAATAATACTACGACGATAGTTAACGATTATTTTTTACTTTTTTTTCATCTATAAGTATTCTACCTTTCAAACTGACTAATCTCCTCGTCTTTTAAAACTTAATAGACTATTGTTCGAGACATAACCGATAAAAAGTCCTGGCAAATTGCTCTAAATAGTACTAGGAACACAGAACATTACGGAGGCGAAGTCGAGCGATAGTATCTCACAGTCGACGGCATTCCGAAGTGATTTACACCTCGGCCCTTCTCTAGGGCATTAACTGCCGTTACTCGGCCGTGACCAGTGATCGCCGACGATGACTCGCCGTTCTGGTGACGACACTGACAGCTCCGTGGACGCGGGGGTCAAGTTTAAATTAAGAACCGATTGAGTCTTCAATAGGGTATTTGACTGGGTCGAAGATAAATTATAAAATGCTAATTTAAAAATAGAATCCAACATGATTAAAAAAACAGTAAAATTTTTCTTTATGACTTATTTTCGTAATTTAAATTTGAATTAAGTAACAATAAGTACGACTTTTGACTGTTTCTACTGATGACGTCACAGGACAGTATTTCCATACGAATTCCATAGAAAATATTCGTTTTGACGTTTCTTAAAAAGTATCACATTTGACTACTTAACCTAATTTTAGTTTGACAGATCTTTAATTAGTGCTGTCCTACACTTACAATAGGTGCAAGAAGGAGATGTAGCTAAGTCCTGTCAAAAGTTGACGGCTGCCCGAATCGGCACCAATGTTAATGTAAGTATTATAATAATTATGTTACTATGGTTAATCTCATTATGATAATGAATGTTAGAGAATTTCTACAATATTAAAAGATCTAATGACATATCTACATTATGTGACCGGTTGAGTAGCTATTACTATTACTATTCGAGGTAAATCTACAAGAAGCCAAAATAAACATGTTGCTAAAAACATTGTTTTGGTCCAACTCTATAAAATATGTCAACCAAAATCAACCAAAAATATCTATTGTTTGACATTGGTACGTACGACAAATATCAGACTAACCTCAAACATAAAATCTCTAAAACCATACCTGTCCGATGGCATAACTTGGTGACAGACAGACAAATGGATATTGACCTCTACGACGAGAGAAAAGCGTCTAGTTTAGCATACGGTGACATTGTTTGACATCACTCACACGCAATGTGATGTAACGACACGTTGACAGCCCTATTGTAGGCGTCCCGTTACAAAGATGAGCTTGCAAGTACGGTACGGTAACGCAATTTAGGTAATGTTCAAGAAAAGGTTGGGAATTAGATAAAAACTTTTTGTCGAGTCCATTTTAAAACTGGCTGTTTTGCTTGAAAAAATTTAAAAAGACAGCCATTTTGTCAATTAAAATGAAAACATTTTATTTTTAAACTGTTTCTCCGCTCAACAGCCAGTATTATTATGAGAAAAGGAGTTTGTCATGAAATTCACGACTAATCCAAAATAGGTAAATCTTTTTAGTTGTGATCTCTTTCAAAAAGGAGCAACGACTTTGAATTTTTTCTTTTTACATTTCCTTTTCCCCAGTGTGTATTTTCTTTCCTTATCTTAAGATAACTGTTTGGACATAGAGTTCCTGATTTAACTAGTTACTACAGTAAACTTTTATAAATTTACGATGTGCTTCCGCACTAACAAGTCTAACCGTTTTATGTTAAAGAGGCTGCGGCGCCGTTAGAAGGGCAGCCTTAGGGCACCGTTAGGTTTGAACCAAATAATTGTGGCGACTAACGGGGAAAGGATATAGTGGGTAAGGCGGGAAATGGAACTACATAGCTGCATGCCTCGGTGATTGAGACAGGAATGGTGCTGACCGATATGATGCCAGCTCGATAGGATTTAGAAAGTGTCCTATTTCATAATTGGAACAGACATAATGATCAAAGACACTTTTTCGGTCTTCTAATTAAGTAAAAGTAAAAATTATTTATTTACCAAATAAGTAAAATTTGGTAAATAAATAATTTTTATTTTTTTATGTCCATGTTTTCCAGTAGGACAGTATTTGAACAACTTATGCCTGTTAATTCTGTTATATAATTTGTTTTTTTTTTATGTGTTTTAAATATTATATGAATTTCTGTTATGTTGCAAACGTAATAAATTAATAAACAAATAAGTTAAATAAGTTTTTTGCTAAGGACGGTTATTAAAAAAATCGCAGCAGAAATTACTGTTTAGAAATAAGGTTTATTTTATCCGTTTGTAGTCAACAAACAGTTAGGATAGTTGTTATAGGTACTAGATATACATATTACGTGCAAAAAATACTGATTGATGGACTTATCTTAAGTGCAGTTTTCACTAACACAGTTGGCTCGACCATTATAGACGGCGATACAGCTGACCATCTATCACGTTGGTCTAACAGAAAGCTCGGTGGGGTGTGGGCCCTTAGTTCATTTTGCGATCGATGTACCTCTGACTACCCCAATCGGGATTAGTCGTGGGCTTTTTTGACAGAATGCGGTCAGCTTATTTTCCCGGTCCCGTAAAATCTGACACGAGTCTATGAAGCGATTGATGACCGTGGAGAAAGCAAGAGAAGTGCAACAGGATCGTAGCAAATGGAATTCCATAGTCTCTGCTCACCCGGTGGGAATAGGCGTGAGTTTATGTATGTATGACATTGTATGTGTGTATATGATAGCATCAAAATACATAACATAACCTCATGATCATAACAATGGGAGAGTCAGAGGTACATCTATCGTAGTTTTCTGATTCTGTCTTGTGCAAGTCTAACCTGAATAGACAACAAAACTATAACTACTTATATTTGCGCTTGTTTATAGCTAAATATAGATTACTATCTTTTGCACGCGGCTTCACTCGCGTAAAATTTGGAGTAACACGGGAGATTCAGAGGTACAACTATCGTAAGACAAACTGTTGAAAACATCATCATTATCAGCCGTACGACGCCCACTGCTGGGCATAGGCCTCCCCCAAGGATCTCCACGACGATCGGTCCTACGCTACCCACTGAACGTCGATCACGTGTCGAACGACGCGACGCTCAGTGTTGAAAACATATAAAAATATATTTAAGATTTTTAAATATGGAAAAATTTATAATTACATTCGTTCGCGGAGCTTCCGTTCTTTCTTATCTCAATACAACACAAGAACAAGACGCTGCTGTTTTATTACCGACTTCAATTTGTAAAAATCAAATTTTTCACAAACAGTACCCGCACCTCACCGAGCCGTCTGTTAGACCAACGTGATAGGTGGTGAGCCGCATCGCCGATAGCATCAACAACCTAACCTATAATAGAAATCTGCAGGCAGCTCATTGCGAGCTAAGGGGCGAAGTACCGTTATAAGTAGGAAGATCTTACCGGCTATAATAATTTAATGCCGGTACCGGAGGTAGTACACCGGTACCAACAGGTGTAATACCGGGACAGACCAACTGTAAACACTATCATGAGAAAAAGTCTATGATCATAACAACAGCTCCAATAATCCATTGCCTGGTTTCATTATGTAACGACCACAGTGGTCTAGTGTTAGAGCGTTGGTCTCTCGATCCGGAGGTCCCGAGTTCGAATCCTTGTAAAGACATATTACTAGACTGTCCTTCCGGAGATACAAGCGTGGTGCTATGTTTATGTCAAAGTAGTTGGGCTTTGGGTTCACGATCTGGATGTCCTGTGTTTGAATCCCGGTGAGGACGTATCATAAAAATCACTTTCTGATCCCTAGATTGATTAGAACATTACAGCTGTAATATTTTTTAAATTAGACTAGTCTAATCACTCAATTGTCTGGTAGTAAGATGATGTGTGCTTCGTCCCGGTTATACTACTTACTAAAGAAAATATTTAGATGATCGACATACAGACTGGAACAGCGTGGTGAAGGGTTTAGCGCCTGAGAAGAAGCCTGTGCCCAGCATTGGGACGTATATTATAATATAGGCTCCAGAAGCAAGGACCTATAATGTCTATCTATTCAGACAGTTTTCACCCACTGTGTATAGGCCTCCTCTCTTTCAAGCCAGTTTTCTGATTATGTGCAATTCTAACCTAAATAGACAAAAAACTATAACTACTTATATGTGTGCTTTTTCATAGATAAATATGTATAGATTACTAGCTTTTGCTCGTGGCTTCGCTCGCGTTAAATTCGGGGTAACACAGTCAAAAAAAGGCAGGTATTTTTCGTAGGTAACAAAGAGTCTGTGTCCCAATTTTTAGCTTCCTTCCACGAAAACTGCAAGAAGTCCATATAAAATTTCTATATGCGGGCAGATTTCATAAAAAAATGATGCACGTATTTTTTGTTAATCAGAAATAGTCTGCGTACCAATTTTTAGCTTTCTACCATGAAAATTGCAGAATGCTCCATACAAACTTCCACCCCCACCCCCAAGGAAGTGGGGGGTTATAAAGAGACAAAAAGTAGCCAATCCAACCCTTAAACTATCTCCATTTAAAAAAACACGTCAATTCGTCGCTCCGTGTTGCCGTGAAAGACGGACAAACAAACAGATATACACACTTTCGCATTTATAATATTAGTATGGATATTTACGTACAGTGCAAGACAAAACATGTGTGTACACCGGGTGTTTGCTCGTAATATTTGAATATATCTCTGCTCACCGTTACCGTTAATTCTGATTGGATATTCCACCAGTGTTTAGTTAAGAAACGTTATACGAAATTGATGCGTAGGTTCAATCACTGATCAATTACAAAGATTTGATTGAAGTTTATTGACAATTCAACATCATCGTTTCAATTAAAATATTAATTTTAGTTTCATTTCCAATGATAAAAAGAAAGTGAAATAACTCAGGCGTTCATTTGTGGTTAATTTGAGACTGGTTGCAATATATTAATCTATTTTTGCATTTCACGTCATGTTACTACAGCATACGAGCTATTTACTGTCATAAGTATTATAGTTGTATAGTTACTTGGTTAATTATTTATATATCTACTTTGTTTTCAGTAAATAAATGATGACTAATATATGTATATATAAACTCAGAAACTACAGGGGGGTAAAATGGCCACATCGAAGCAATTCATGTAAGAAAGCAATATTGCAATTTGACATTTGCGCATATAAAAGTAAGTCCGCAATGCATACAAATGTCAAATAGCGATATTGCTTTCTTATATGTGGCCATTTTAACCCCTCATGTGCTAGGAGTTTAAAATTTTACATGGGTATTCCTTTTAGGATGTAGGTGCTTACTAAGACGGGATTTTGAGAAATTTTACCCCCAAAGGAAGGAAATGTTAAGTTGGTTTGGACACAGAGCGGATGAAGGATAATAGGATTACGAAAGCAGTATATAAAGCTAAGGTTGGTGGTAGGGCTGGCAGATGAAGACTTAGAAGGACACACATTGACCAAATTTGCGATGTCCTTAGAAAAGGTTCAGTAAGATTTGCTCTGAACCGGCGTGCGTGTATGAAACGATTGATGAATATTGTGGAGGAAGTAAATAGTATTCCATAGCCTCTGCTTACCCCAGTGGGAAATAGGCGTGAGTTTATGTATATATGTGTCAACCCCCAAGGAGTAAAAAAGGGTGTTGAAATTTGGTATAAACCTTTATAATGTTTGAAGTTAGAATCATGAAATTTCGCGTACGAAGTCGCGGGCGGACGACTAGTATAAAATAAATTCACCGTTGCGTTGTGTCTGTGCAAATGTAAGAGAAAAGTCATTACAATAATCATTTGTGAATTAGTTATTAACTAACCTGTGAATAGCAGGCATGGCCTTCCATATGCATGAGCTTCCATGCTGCTTAAATTAACCGGTTTCATATGCGTTATGCAAGTTGATTAAACGCATCGGATGTGTTCCATTATTCTTTTATTATATCATCAAATTGATTTATTCGTACGTGTGTGTACGCTACGTTTACGTACACGAGAGAAAGACCGCATGATGTGAATTTTGGAATGGTTCCGTACATATCTGTTCTTTAATTATAAACAATTTATATTCTATTCTATTCCCCCCTCCACGCAGTGAAGCAGCGTGGTAGAGCATGCTCCATACCCCTCCCGGTGGATTGATGGGAGGCCCAGCCAGTGGGACGTTTATAGGCTGATTATGTTTATGTTATGTATGTATATTCTATTTTATATCTATCCGACGTCGTTCATAAGATCAATCTTTGACTTCTGATTCTAAAAGAACATAAAAATAAAATAAACAGCTAGATCTCGAACAGTTTGTATCCTCGATCACGATCCAGCTCGAAGGACCAAAATGTAAGGGTTACTTTAATACAGAATAAATTACGTGATCGGGAAGTTAATTTTACTTATAAGTAAAAATACGTGTCCGATTCAGTCGAGCGTGTTTATTTGACAGTAATATAACTAGAGTAACATAGTCATAAATAATTTGCTGAAATGTTATTGTAATCTAATCTAATCTAGCCTACAAGATCCCACTGCTAGGCAAAGGCCTCCCCTTCCTCTTTCCAGTTTTCGCAGTCCTGTGCGTAATCCGGCCAGTCCCTCCGCCAAGCGTCCAAGTCGTCGCGCCATCTCTTTCAAGGTCTACCACGACGCCTGTACCCGTCATGAGGCACCCAAAAAAATGTTATTGCTAAGTAATAATAATGTCAGCAGGCCCATTCAGCGGATTTATAACTTTGGGAAGATTTAACTTTTTGACAAAGCCTAGATAGTAGGAACGACGTCAGGCTATTTCAGTATGTATAGTTGTAGTGCAGTCGTAGTACTAAGTATATGCCTGGAACTAGGTTTATAAATTATGTGGTGGAGTACTAAATCAGTCGAGGCTTTTTAGATATATACTTAGGTAAATATGTTACGTATGTAGAGCCCACACCGACTTAAACATTTTGTAATAAAGTATAGGTACTTATTTTATTTTTTCGCATACATTTAGCCCTACAAATGGCGCTAAACGCATAGTCGTTTGCAACAAGTTGTTTATTTTTCTATTCCCTCTAATGATAGCCCTGCGAGCTATTCAGCCGGGGGTATTAAACTCTTTTCTTGCTTCGCTCCGCGGAAGTGCAAGGTGTATTCATGGTCGGCGCAGGCGCAATCAACCTGAACCCATTGTTCTACTTGACTTACTGCAGGCCTATCTAGATCCACTCCTCCCCGCCTAGAACATGGGAAATAATGTGGAGAAATTCCTTTATTAAGTTGGGTATATTCTCTTTGGGTATGCTTAGAAACACTTAGGTACACGTTATCATCAACACGTCTTTCCGGCCAGTGTGAGATGGTGCATTAAAACTTTTTACTTACAACTTTTTTCTCTTTGCAATTAAAATATTGGTTACATAAAAATTGTAAGAGTTAATAGGTTAATCTATCGTGGTCATAAATTGTTAAGGTCACGAAGGAGATAGTAGGGGTTTGAAAATACGTTTCGTTCATCGTAACAGGTTATTGAATTGATCGTGCGATAGGAGTATTTATTACTTTATAGATAACATGAGAGCTAATGAACTGTGTTTATGGCTTGGGGTTATGGCGTCGGGTTATGAAGACGGAATATAGTTGAAGTATAACCCTTTAATTACTTATCAGACAGCATTGTTGCATTTGCGGAACGATCTTTTATCTGGCTAAATACTTAGATAATACGTCATGTCAAAAAAAGCAGAACAATAAATGAAAAATAATCTTTTATACACAAATTAGACTTAAAAATATAACAGAGGGAACAGCTTGTCGTTAACTAGCTTGTTTCCAAAACAATAGGTATGGTCTTGGAGTCTTCAAGAGAAGAAGTTCTTATTCAATTTAACCTTATGCCTTTTTGCCAGAAAAGTAAGTATGTCCTACCGCCCCTATGCTACATGGTATTTACCAACATATGAGATTGTACTTAGTGAAACGAGTACTTATAAATAAATTAAATTATACCGAGCAGTAGTATTATTCTCAGTAAGTACATTATAGGTAGGTATATTGCATACAATATAGATACCTCCTTAACATACTTAAGGTATCGTAATACCTACCTAACGCATTATATTTCCACCGCAAATCATTTTCAGTTTACAACATTAACTTCGTATAAACAATGTTTATAGTATGTAAATGGTTAACAAGCACATTTTACTCTACTTGTAAATTAAGTAAGTAAATACTAAATACAACCTTAATGCTTTGCATTTTAAATAACTTGGAAAATAATTAGAAGGATTTCAGATGCTCTAAGTAAACACGCGAGAGTCGTGAGTGAACCACATACCATCCTGCTGTTCGCATACCAACAAGCACAACACTAAACCATAGAGACGATCTAAATTAACTACTGGCAGATTTATAGCGGGAAAGTCGGGCGGGAAATGCGACATGGAAGACATTTTAAAAATATTATAATAAAACAATGGAAAATGGAAATATATGTTTTTTAAAATGTAATTCGATTAAAACTTTTTTAAATGTTACTGGCCAATTAGCCGCGAGCTCTACATGTATACTTTTCGAAAGGAGTTTTTCACTAAACAGATTTTATTTGAAAAATAATTAAACATAAATATAAAATGTCCTAATACCCGCAGTGGAGCAGCGTGGTGAAGTATGCTCCATACCCCCTCCGGTTGATTGAGGGGAGGCCTGTGCCCAGCAGTGGGACGTATATAGGCAGTTTATGTTATGTTATGTTATGTCCTAATAAAGAGATTCCATACTATCTACGTAAGAACTTGAGGACTAATGCGTCGCATACCACATGAGATAATGCAGCTACCCGCTACGGACCGTTAGAACGGGGCGTGCTTCTCAGAAACTTCTGCAGAATGTTGTATTATGTGCATTTTTGCCTCTAGATGCGGTAAACGGGAACACCGGTAAGAAATAGGGAAATGAACTTAAGTATAATTACCATAAAAGACGAGGGCTTCATGCACTAACTAATTTCAGCTATCATTAAATCATAGATACATACATGAACAGTATTACGTCCCACTGCTAGGCACATGCTTTTCCACAATCAACCGGAGGGGGTATGGAGCACACTCCAAACAGATTGAGAATTGCATTGAAGTAGGTTTACTTATTAGGTATATTTTTTAATAAAACGAAGATTAATAATGGATTCCGGCAAATGAAATTCTTAAATAAATTATCTTCATTTAAATTAAACGCAATTGTTATCACTCAAGTCACTGTAAGTATCCAAACATTGTACCTCACAAATCAACACGAAACATTACAAAGGTTGAAAAATTCAAATCCTTTGCTTTCGTGTATAGAAAAGAAACAGCCTTCACAGTATTAATTGCTGGCACGAAAGAGGAATTAACTGCGGCTATTAGACGGGACAAAACAAATGCTAGGAACCTCTTTTGTTGCGACCTTGTCAGATTTACTGCACGCAATGGTGGATCTTAAACCTGTTCGTGAATAACATGTACCTAGGCTTCATAGAGGGTTACTTGTATTCAAAGTAAGGTTGCAGCTACGGAATGTGCTGAGCATCTCCGTGTATTAGCTATATACGCGCCTTGTATACGATCTCTAAGTTTTGCTGACTTCACAAATGCAGCATATTTTTTATTTTTTTTACTTTTCTTCATGTTTGGGAAGTGTAAGTAGATGGGATATTAAACATTTTCTACATAAACAAACTCACACCCGTAATCCCCTATAGAATGGTAGAGATGAATATTATGGATTTTTAGTTATTCTGGTGTCAAAAGATCAGCCTATCTCCCAAACCTAACATTAAACATTTTCTAAGAACTCTAAAAGGATTTGTTGAAAGATCCGGTAGATAATCGTATTAAATGGCTTTATTCTCTCTAACTTACACTAAGTTTACCAACAGATTCCGAAAACAAAAACAAATACCAAGCAAGTACTTAACAAGCCATGTACAGATGTAATCACAAGCTAGCCAATAGAAAAACCGTCAAGAAGAAAGCACATAAAAATCCAAATTTCCAAGCCATAGCAAGTCGCTGACAGCCGGATAATGCATTACATTCACATGTATAAACTTACTCGTGGATTGCGCAAGCGAATGATCACGCGAAAGCACGCATCGGAGCGGATCTTGTTGCCTGTTCCCTGCGCGGACGCATCGCGTTACCTACTAATCTTAATCTCAAGAGTTATCGCGACCTGAGGTCATTGGAACTGCGTAAACTGGTAGTTATTTCTGGTTCCTGTTAATCACTTATAACTTACTTACCTTTATAATTTAGTGATGAGTCAGAAATTCTGGATTGTAGGAACTCTAAGCTCAAATAATCAATAATCAAGTGTTACAAATAAAAAACCTTATTCATTTCGTTTTCCATCCAAATAAACCATAGAGCAACACAGACCTCATGGTAAACGTCGTTTCTGTTCTACCATTAATATTATTACTAAATGGAAACTCTTACAAAATTAGCACAATATGTACCGACTCCATAAGAACGCAATAAATTTAAGGATGAGGTAACAATTTACGTGAACAATTTAGCAAAATCTTTACACAGATTTTGGTCATTCTAGCTTTCTAGACTCAGTCTGAATTTTAATATCTTACGTGACTTAGGCTCAGTCTGAATTTTTGTCACTTTTTCTTCTTTTCACAAAGAAATTATGTAAGTAAGTACTAAAGTAGTTTAATTTGATACACAACGTCAGCCAAAGTAGATTTATGTTCATGTTCAATTTAGTGAACTTTCTTGAATGTCTGAGTATTTCAACAGCAACAAGTATTAGATTAATTGAAGAGTATTGCCTCAAACCCAAAAAAATATATCTTTAATCAATTGGTAACATGGTGACTTCTACGTTAAATCTATGTCGAAGCCTAAGGTCCGCGAAGGTCAATGTTGCTCTATGTATCTAAAGCACGTTACTAATGCGTTGTAGAGCTATCAATAATAACTATTCTCGTAGGTCCTACTAATAGGACATTCTAATAGGATCCCCGAGAAAGGGGGTCGAATTCCTGTCCTAATTTGACACGCACGAGCAGGACTCTACACTTGTATAGTTTTAGTTGATCTGCCTATTTCCTTTCAACCCACAGTGGCGCAACGTCCACCACGTTGAGTATGCTCCATACCCCCTCCGGTTGATTGAGGGGCGCCTGTACCCAGCAATGGGACATATATAGGCTGTCAAGCTGTAGTAGTTTTCATCTTTGTTTTATCTTTATAAATTCCTGTTTGCCATAACATGATCTCTGTCATTGGCGTAGCCGTTAGTCATTGGCCACCGTGACCTCATACTTGATCTCCTGACCTTCCGTACTTTCTCTGATGGGATCGGAATTGCATTATAAGGCCGTGCAGAATACCAAGCTCATAATTTTATAAGAGATCATTCAGCTTTAGATCTCCCAATGTCAATGATCTGTCATATTAGTTCCTACTTATGTGCTTCAAAGTACTGATCATCTTGACATCAATAGTTTCGACGCGTGTGTTTCGCTTCAATAGCCAATAAGGTTTTCTGGTGAAAAGATTTAGAGAAGAGAAGCATGCTGTAGTTCTTGTAACGATGTAAAGGGAGGAAAATATGTTTTTTTTTTTATTCAAGGACGGTCTTTTTATGAACTGAGTTTTTTCAATAATCCAGAATATTCCTTTACGTATAATCTTCTTTTTAAATATGAGAGCTGTTATGCGATTGTTTAAAATATGCTAGTGGTTACAGCGTTGGGCTCAAGATCCCTGGGTCACGAGGTCCGGGTTCGATTGCCTATAGGGACATTGTCAAAATCACTTTTCGTGACTGTCCATTGTTTGGCTAGGACATTGCAGGCTGAATCGCCTGATTGTCCGAAAAAGTAAGGTGATCCCGTGCTTTTCAAAGCACATTAAACCGCGAGCTATTTCATGAATTTTGCGACGGAAAATTCCACTTGATATTAACTCAGAATCATGTTCTGAATCATCCCCTCATTATTCGTTACAATGTCACTAACATCCTGTATAGGCTATTTATATTATATGTGCCGTTACGCGGTTGTTTAGGTATATTAAACCATCGGCATCGCTACGTACAACTTACCAACGCTCAATTCGTCCAGCGAACGGTCACGAGTACTAATATGTATACACTTTGAAACCATGTCACATTATTTTTTTTGACAAATTAAATCGTAAGTCTCATTAAATGTCAAATATGGTAGTGCGATAGGGTTCTAAAGTGGGTACATGATATTGCTCATAACTGTACAAAGAAGAGACCGCGTTTCATCCCGAATTAACATAACAACTAAATTGTGCAAATGTAGAAGGTATTGTTTTTAGTTTCAGCTAATAGTTGGAGGTGTTAGGATATGGCTATGTATGTAATGTTTGGTTTACTTAGCCCCTTGCATTGTTTAGCGTTGAACACGACCTCATCTATCATGGACGTAACTTTGGTAACAATGTAAGATGGACCACACAATGAGCAATTTGAATCGGTACAGTCAGTTGAAAAAGGTATTTAAATAAAGTAAGTATGTAAAAAGTTTTCATCACCAATTTAAAAACCACGTTCTTGTCGGTGTATCATTCTCTATGCTACTTTTTTAGGGAAAAATAGGGCAGTGGTTAGGCCAGCTCTTGCCTTCTGCCGCCTTTTGTAAAAAGTTTTATGCCACACATATTAACTTACTACTAACATTACCTCATCAAACTAAAAGAGTTTTAAGAAATAGGATTGGCACTAAATACCGATTTTTTTTCAAGCCAGGTCAAGAGTTCTCTACGAATGAAGCCTTTGATGAGAGTAGAAGAAGCGAAAGTGGTGTCAAGATCGTAGTAAGTGGAATTCCGTGGTCTCTGCCTACTCCCAACGGAAGATAGGCTTGGTCTTATGTATGTGTCGTGGCCAGATCTTAAAATTGATCATTTCATGATGTATTCGACCATTTCATAAAATAGCCAACTTATACATATGTATGTAAAGGAAGAAAGGGTTTCCTACTTACTAGTCTGACTGATTTCAACCGATTTTTATTTCAACGAACACCATTCCTCACTATAAAAAAATACAGTATAGAATATAAAAGTCATCTTGTCGGATGAGAAATGCGAGTCAGTTATGTGCCGTTCCCAAAAATGTTCTCAAAGTGGGAATGTACCCGCTATAATATTTTTTTGCTTTCCTTTTTCAAATTGTTCTTTCTTGTACTCTGGTCTTATGCCTATACTATAGGCTAGGTTAGGCTCAGTCTGAATTTTTGTGACTTTTCTTCTTTTCACAAGGAAATACATAAGCATATACTAGAAATTGAGGAGCTCGGTGGCGCAGCGGTCAGCGCGCTCGGTCTGCGATTGTTGAAGTTAAGCAACTTTCACAAAGGCCGGTCATAGGATGGGTGACCACAAAAAAAAAGTTTTTATCTCGAACTCCTCCGTGCTTCGGAAGGCACGTTAAGCCGTTGGTCCCGGCTGCACTAGCAGTCGTTAATAACCACCAATCCGCACTGGGCCCGCGTGGTGGTTTAAGGCCCGATCTCCCTATCCATCCATAGGGAAGGCCCGTGCCCCAGCAGTGGGAACGTTAATGGGCTGGTGATGATGATGATGATACTAGAAATTATGTAAGTACTAAAGTAGTTCAATTTGATACTCCACGTCAGCCAATGTAATGTCATGTCCAATTTAGTGAACTTTCATGAATGTCCGAGTATTTCAACAACAACAAATATTACATAAGTTTTGCGCCTTTATACTGATGGGAATGGCACATCAGTGATGCGAATAGCAAATATTTATGTCCTAGCAAGAGACGATGAATTTATACTAACTACTTTAAATAAAGCTCGCCTGGGTGTTCGATCAGGGTAACACGAGATACTCGTGTGATTGCTTGTTATTTATTGCCTATGTACCATCCTAGAACTAACGAGTCTTAGCCACTGATATGCCGTACCCGGAATGTTCCCAGAGTAGGAATTTTGCTTATTTTGATTTTGGTTTTGCTTTTTTTGTTAGATTTTAGCTTTACTTTTAGTATACGAGAAATCTCTACTTTCAAATTATAATATTTTTCTGTGTAAGAACTTATTTATAATTTCATATTTAGAATGTGGAAATTATCATTTGTTTTTATTTGGAAATGCGAATAGAAGGTCTGTACTATTAATACGCCCTTTCCATTTACATAGCTGGATAGCCTTTAATTGTTTAGGTTAAATTACGTTAAATTGTGAATAAATAAATTTTGTTAAAGTATTAAAAAGAGATATTTTAATTCCAAATAGGCTTACACTACTAGGTAGGTATCTACCTAGTAGTGTAAGCCGAGGGAAATCAAAAGTCATAAACAGTAATTATTATGAAGTAATAGGTAGGTATTATCAAGTTACGCAACAACAAAAGGGAAATTATTATCATTGAACTTCTGTGGTAAGTGCTGATGAGATATGTAGCGAATTTTACGACCAATTATATTTACTACTGCACGCTAATCGCTGATTAACTTAAAACGAACATTAAGAAGTTTTTAGAAGCTGTTTGCCGTAACACATACTTAGGTACCGCATATCCGCGTTGTACTGTTTTGCATTGCGTCGGCGTCCGTGTAGCATATATTATAAAAAATATCCGCATGAAATGCAAAGCAACAACATGCGTGACAATAAACTTTTCATCATCATCATTAATGACATGACTTAATCATGTCATGTTGTGGTCATGTCAGGGGCCTTTGACGGCTCAATAACCCTGACACCAGTGTTGCTAAGGTTGGTAATCCATCTCACACCAGTGTTCGGAAAACCCATTTAAAAAGTTAACCGATATAAAAGGTTAACAGATTCAATCGGTATCCTTTTATTACGGTACCACGTTAATCTGTTAACCTATTGAAACCTGTTAACACATATCAAGGGTTAACCTCGGTTTTATAGGTTATTACTAACGAAGAGTAAAATATTAAAACAAACTCAGCTGGAAAGAGAAAGATGGGTATAAACGGTAAACAAGCGTTTTTGAAGAATCGGCTATATTCGACAAAATTGAATGGAATCGTTAAAAATCGACTAAAATCGTCTGGATTTGAGTAAAATTTACAAAATTGATTGGAATCGATAAGGATGGCTAGATTTCACTTCACTCGACTGGATTCCAGGTTATTCACCTACCTTAATGACACATCGGAGTTGGCAAAGTGGAGTTGGTAATGCGGAGTATAGTATCCCTCAACGCAACTTTTTCTTCTGGGGGACTTCAACGCCTACCATCAAGAGTGTTTGTACCCGTTCCAGAAGACCGACCATGCTGACAAAGGCTGACAAAGAGGTGCAGGCTTTTGCCTTGTCACTAAGTTTCTCACAGCTGGTAAATTGCGCTGCAAGGGTACCTGACGTTGCCAACCATACCGCCAACTGCTTGGACCTTCTGCCGACAACTGATCCGGACCGATATCAAGTATCAGTGACTTTCCTTTAGGAACTTCCGGCCATTGTTTGGTGAGATCTCTATCTGTCTATCCCCCATCTGATCTTAACCGCAGATAATCCAGGCGAATATGACGATACAAGTTAGCAGACTGGGATGAGATGCGGCACTTCTTCGCGTCCTATCCTTGGAGTGAGGTATACTTTTCTTCAGAAGACCCGACGAGCTGCGCAGACCCGCATACCGGGTGTGGGCTGAAGAATATACCTGCAAAGCTCCTAACTCTGAAGAAAACTCCGAATAACGCGGCCAAGTCTTGCAAGAGGACAATACGCGGAGCTCGTTTCGACCATATAAGTAGGCCAAATCGGTGCGAAACTGGCTAAGTACCCAACTGGTATTTATCTAGCTAATTTCTGCCGTCTGTTGTTGCCGCCATTGCTGAAACCTGATGGATCGCTGACCTATACCGCGCACGAGAAGGCAAATTTATTTATCTCCTCACCTGCGACTCTCGTCTAGATGCTGAGAACAATATTCCACCTAGTGTACCTCCTTGTGATCTGGCAATGGCAATACTGGGCTGAAAAAAATTTGAAAGCCATCAAAACTACAAGAAGAAGAAGAATGGCAGAGATCTGTATCCGGCAACATGAGGTCCTAAAAATGTTTCACATTCTAGACGTGAATGAGTTCCGTGGTCCAGATGGTATTCCAGCAATCGTACAGCAGGACTGTGCACTTGAGTCGTCTCCAGTACTGACAAAGCTCTACCGGCTCTCTTTGGGTTCAGGACTAGTCCCGAACCCATGTAAGCTTGCCTATGTGCAGCCTGTGTCCAAAAAAGGTAGTCGTGCCGTGCCGACCCTGCTAACTACCGCCCCATCTCAGCGAACTTGAACAATTCCCTTCTAGCGTACCTTCACCAACGATCTATTTAGTGACCGCCAATTTGGTTTCCGCCGTAATAGGTCAACTGGCGATCTTCTTGTGTACGCTACACACTTGCGAGGCTCTTGCCGTGTCCTTTGATATCACAAAGGTTTTTGATAGGGTTTGGGAGTCTTATTGGAAATATAGCCATAGGCTTATTGGAAAGCTTCCGGCATATGGGATCCCTTCTAGCCTGTGTAATTGGATATCCGACTTCCGGAGGAATAGATGGATTCGGGAAGTCGTCGATGGGTGCTCGTCTGATTTACATGGTATTAGTGTCGGAGTCCCTCAGGGATCTGTTCTCTCTCCCACTATCTTCCTGCTCCAGATCAATTATCTGCTGATTTATGGCCTATGGGTATGCAGACGATAGCACAGTGACGGAGAACAAGCACCAGGGATGTCAGCGTTATCAGAACTTGTTATCAGAATCTTATGAATCGTGTGAATTTGACCCTTAAGTCCGTCTCAGAACGGGGTGACAACAATTTGGTTGAATTCAACGCTTCCAAAACCCAGGCATGTCTGTTCACCGCGAAACGAATCTGGCTCCAATGTTCCGGAGTGTACCCATTAGTGATGTAACGAATATTAGCATTCGCGAATATTTTTTGCAGATATTCTTATACGCATTCGCGAATGTCTAAAAATTTACATTCGTTACACCATCACTAATATCCACGTCAATTACCAACTATCTCGAGCTCTATGGTATGGACCTAATTGCCAACCTAAACTTCGGCTGCTACACCGAGTCGATAACAAAATTGCAGCCAAAAATCAGACATCCTTTCTAAAGTCAGATGATACTTCCCCTCAGAGCAGTTGCTCGATCTGTACACAGCACAGGTTCGTTGTTGTATGGAGTACTGCTGTCACCTTTGGCGAGGCTTTGCCAGCTCTCGGTTGGCCGCTCTCGACTTGGTGGAGCGTTGAGCATTAAAGCCCGTAGACAATGAGTCGTTAGTGAAGACTCGACTCCAAAGTCTAAAACACAGACGAAGGGTAGCGGTTTTTTATAGGATACACTTCGGTGTGCGGTTCAGTGTGTGCAGGAACTTCATGAGTTAATTCCACCCACACTATTCCATCTTCAAACAACTAGTCGTCGGCAGACATTTCATGTTGTGGATATACCACCAATCGGCACTAAACGTTTTGCCTCTTCCTTTTTGATGCGACTAGCAAAGGACTGGAACTGTCGTCTGCATTTCCAACTCGTTAAAATTTGGCATTCTTCAAGGCTAGGGTGAATAGGCATTTACTAGGTAAGCGTGATTCACCCTAGACCACATCGTCCCATACCACCAGGTGAGACTGACGCGGTTTTCAAACGCGGTCAAACGTGAGCCTATATTATTAATAAAAAACTGTCGATTTTAGTCATTTCCAGGCGATTTTGTGGAATCCAGTCTAGTGGAGTGGATTCAAGTCATTTGTGTCAGTTTAAGTCCATTCAAGCTGATTGTGACGATTCTAGGTGCTTGTCAAATCCAGTCCATTTTAATCGATTCTAGTCGAATCCAGTCGATTCCTCGACAAAAAAATAGACTCGATTCAAGTCTTTAAATTAATATACGCATCATACAAAACCGTAACGTACCATACGCCTAAACCATGCGATACGGACTTCATCCTATGGCTACATATTAAGATGCATCCCAATTCCATCTCAGATCAGAGTAATATTCAAGATCACTCAAACAAGTGAGTTAGAGAGCGTTATTATATTGTCTAGATTCCATGACGACTACCTTCCGACTTCATACTAGTAACCACATCTTGCGTCATTTTAAAATGGAGTTCCTATAACCACCTGGTTACCATCAGATCTTGAATACTAACCAGAGCTAGAATGCTCGTCAAGGCAAATTATTTTAACATCGAGTTTCTAAGTTGACAATACAAATGACCACCTGGTCATCATCACACCCTGAGTATCAACCAGCAACAACCACCTAGAGTCAGAGTTCTCATCAAGACAAATCAAACAAACCCAAACTTGGAGGTCTTGCGTCATTTAAATTTCGAGTTCCTACTTTTCGGTTATCATCCAATCCTAAATACCAACCACCAATAAAGTTCTCATCAAGACATTCAAACAAGCCCAAACTCGAAGGTTACGCGTTATTTTAATATCGATTTCCTAACTTATGACCACCTGGTCATCATCAGACGCTGAATACCAACCACCAAAGCCAAGTATAGCTAGAAGGCTCATCAAGACAAATCAAACAAGCCCAAACTCGGAGGTCTAGCGTTATTTTAATATCGAGCTCCTATCCTTATAACCACCTGGTTATCATCACACCCTGAGTATCAACCGCCAACAACCACCTAGGGTCACAGTGTTCATCAAGACAAGTCAAACAAACTCAAACTCGGCGATCTTGCGTAATTTTTTTGTCGAGTATATATAATAATATAATATAACCTGGTCATCATCAGACCCTGGATCCTTCCGTCATGTCTACAAATCTTCTCGTAATTATCCCCTATCAAACAAAAAAAAACGTAACCAAATCGGATCATGCGTTCTGCAACTACGTTACGACCTTTCCGCGTAGCGTCGCTGGTTAAAAAGTAAACGTCGAAATAGTAAAAAACAAAGCGCGTGGAACTATTAAACGACGCCGACAAGTGCCTGCAGGTTGTTTGGCGCAGCGTTGCCAGCATTCGTTTCGCACGACGGAATGGCAACATGCAAAATAACCGTTTGTAAAGCGGTTAACCTATCATTTCTGTTAACCTTTAATTTCTGTTAACAGTGTTCGCATTAACCCTCTTGATAAAGAATACCGAAATGTTTCGGTATACGCCTGTACTGTTAACACATATTTATTTCGGTTAATAACCGAATTATTTCTGTTATTAACCCTAACCGGAGGAACACTGACTCACACGTGAGAAGAGAAGATAAATTTACACGCTCTTGTCGGTACACCAGGATTCTCCATTATTGTTTATCAAAGGCCAATTTAACTTTTATAAGTTTGAAAATTTATATTTTTCTGTGCAATCGACACCAACGAATCAATCAAGAATCGTAACAGGTCGTCCGAGGGAAATAAATACACTTTATAAGTTGGCTCAATGACTGCGTACAGGGGATGATCTAGGTAAATTCGCAACACATCATCATCATCATTAATTTAAAAGCCACGCTCTTGTAGATGTAGCATTGTCCATGTGTCCCAATCTTTGTCATCTTTATATGACGTTTGCCTTCTCTTTAATTTGTTCCACGTAAGTTTTTGGTCTTGGATTTTTCCTTCTATAGGTTCCCCTCCATGACGTTTTTTAATAAATTCATCGTGTCTTACGAGTATTAAGTGTCCACCTTTGCGTCTTCTGACCTCGATAACTTAACACCACACACACACCTTCCTATTTTGTTTTTTTAATTTTATTTCAACCAAACAAAAGCTCTATTAAGTAGTTACCATAGACTGTACATCTTCGACCCAATACAATGGCAAAAGGCGTCCGAATGGCCGGATCTTTTGCAAGCGGTCCGCTACTATCGGCAGTAGGTACATACCTACTAGGTACACACATACATAGGTACCTACATAGACATCAGATTACCCCACATTAGCCTATTATCACGGCTGTTAGTTCAGCTGTTCACGCTCGGCTATTAGTTTTCAGGCTTTCTTTTCAAGACAGGTTTATGCAAGGTTAGTTCGGCAATAGACGCAAGGCCGTTGACTACCCATCGTTTGTAAACACACACTTGTTTCTTAATCGCTGATTGCTGGACTACAGAATTATTGTCCAGATTTGGTCCCTAGATTGTACGGTCACGAGGACACTAGATTGTATACACTTTGGTACCATGTCACATTAACTTTTTTGACAAATTGAACTGTAAATCTCACTAAATGTCAAATACGTTAGTGCGCCAAAACAGTCTAGTCCAAACTGTTCGTTTCTGTCAAAATTAAAGTTAACCGAGATTGACGAATCCAAATAAAAAAAGACTTACTGATAAAAGATAATAGATGTATGAGCTTTAGATTTGTATAAGTAGTTCACTGTTGCAATTCTCTGCATATCGTGTGGAATATTTACCTGGATTATATTGTACATTATCGTGACCATCTTATTGCAGTAATTTTGCGTGTTATAGCCTTCATCGCCTCTCATACAGTCATACATTATCATTAGCACATCACAATCATATCCAAATTACATTTCTTGCATCGTGAAATACCTGAGGTACTTATTCTTAAGTTTTATTTTCCTGTCATTTTGAACACCAACTGGCGTCGATCACCTTCACTAACCGGTATTGGAATAGCGTGAGGAATATGCTCCATACCCCTAGGTCTAAACTAATATTGCTATTTAACATTTGTGTGCATTGCGCACTTACTTTTGTACGCGCAAATGTCAAATTGCAATATTGCTTCTTTAGATGAATTGCTTTAATGTGGCCTTTTTAAGCCCCTGTGCTCAACAGTGGGACTTTTATAAACGATTTAAACTCAATCACTATCATCATAAGCGTTATCCCGTTTATCACCGGATCCGCTGACACTTAAACTATTGAACTGTTTTTAACTAGGTATGCCAACCTATTTGCTATACAGTTTTGTTTTCTCAGGTGTCTATTACCATAATCATATTAGCATATTCCGCTTCTCCATTAAAGGATCTTACATAATTGCATTCTATTCCTAAGTCACATCCAAAGTCAAGGTGCAGTGAGTTGTGCAAACTTGCATCAAACGCGACGACTTGTTAGACCGGTTACATGTAAGTATTCCTTCTAATTCTACATAATATATTCATACCATCAAGCCTTTCAATAGAAAAAAAATATGTTTATAATTCTTTATATAAAGAGCTTAGCTACTACCACCTATGTCGCTCTGTAACAACAGAAAAACCGAGTAAAAAAAACATACAAGAAAATTTGTAGTTTGAGCCTAGAACTCCGATGTATCATCGCAGTTTAAACCCTAATAATAACCCTAATAACGTAATTAATTTTAGGTCAATATTTACCGAATATGTAGCTGAGAACTCACTTGTTTTCCATAAAAGGTACTTATAAAAAAAGAAGTACCAATGTTAACTCGGTATTCTTTGAAGTTCGAATGCGAAGTAGATAATAGGTAATCCTCATTCTGGAAAACACCAAACAACTTCATTTTAACTTGATTTGTCTCTATCTCTAAATAAATAAATAAATCTCTTTCATGCACTTATTGTGAGTAAAGGACGACATTAATTAAAGAAGCTAAATTCAAACTAAAATTAGGTTAATTTTGTGTCCGCGTGAATGGGCACCAATGTAGATCTAAGAGCAGAAACGATAAAGAAGTTTGTCGAGACACTGTCGTTAGCGTCTGGTCATTTCATTGGCTAATCGCTGCCTACACTGCAAGAACTGCAGCGTGAAGATAAAGAAGTGCTATAAAGAACAGCCATTAGAGTGATTATTCGGTTTCCTGTTCCGCTGTGGGTTGAATACCTAATAAACGACCAACCATAACCTTCTCTGTCGGAACGGAACGCCGTTCACGACGCACTTTATTATACAGGGTGTTAGTGACATCGTAACGAAAACTTTGAGGGATGATTCAGACCATGATTCTGAGTTGATATCAAGTGGAATGGTATATTTAAAAAAAACTGATACTTATGCAATGAAAATAAAAACTCATACAACACCTAGGTACTTCCACTAGAAGTGCATACCTAATAAGTAATTAATTTAGGTAGGTAATCGATTTAATTGGCGATCAAATATGTTGCGTACAGTTTGTGTAACCTACTTGGTAATGTTTGATTGAATTTCGTTTAGTAGAAACTCCACTGCGTGTTGATTTTGTTTTATTTTATTCATACACTAACTATTGACGTAGAGGAAGGAAATTAATGTCGGCTGGTAATTATTATATCAATGTTGTACGTAACCGTAGGCATAGAATAAGGAATAATACTACCGTAGGTATAGATCGAAAATTTGGCATGGACAGGATGGGAACCTGTAGGCTCTGCATGGCAACCGCGCTGAACGCGGCGCGAATTATATCGATGCCTTCGACCAATAACTAGGTAGATACTCGTAGCATTCGTATCGTTTATTGGTCGAAGTGCTCAATATAATTAGCGCCGCGCGCGGCGCGGTTGTCATGCAGACCCGGCTGGTGTTGTAATGGTTAACAACCTCGTCTCGGCTTGACAAGAACTTCAGGTCCCATGTTCCCTTCAGATTTGTGAAATAAAGGGGGTGTGAATCTAGCCATAAATATATAATAAAGAAGAAAAGAAAAAATATTTATTCGGCAAAACATAAATTACTTAGGAGTAATTAATTTACATAATAATCTATAATTCGGCTTTAGCTCAGCAAATGTCAAATAGCCTAGCTGTAGCAATTGGTGCGGGGGCGGAGTGTCCGTTCTCTACATTTCATACACACACGCCGGTTTAGAGTACCTAGATCGTACTAAACCTTCTCTAAGGACATCTCCAATTTGGTCAATGTACGTAACTCTAGGCTTTCTTTGTCTATAGCTTAAAAATACCTTCTCATCTCACAAGTAGACCAGTAAGATCCTTATCTTTGTGTTCTACGGTCTACTTTATAAAGGAAGTGTGACTTGAGGCAAAACAGGAATGGTATTATATGTATTAACATTCGCCGCATATCCAATGTGTATATCGCTGTGCTGTCCCTTAGGGCGGCGAACGAAGGGATTTCTCAAGATTTGTTGCATTGTTGGACTTGTGTATACACATTTGATATTATCTCCTTGCATAAAATATTATAGGCGGAGTTTAGCGACTGTGAACTACAGTCACACATAATGTTAGTTGAGTCAGTAAGTAGGTAGCCCTATATCTATTGCATTGTATAAGTAGTAAATTTTTTGACGTGGCTTAGTGTAGGTATTTCCCATTAGCCGGACAAATGGGAAGCCCTGAGGGGTACAAAAATTTACGGGGGGGAGGGGGGGTAAAACAGCAACACAAATAAAATTACCTGCAACCATTGATGTATAATAATGTAAAAAAAAACCGTGTAAGTATCGATTTGTAAGTGACTACTTAAGTAGATACCTACGTGGAGTTCAAAAACCTTCAATTTCCATAGAATTGTATTCTAATTCTAAAACGTTCAGGATCCGGTAGCAAAAAAGTGGCAAGATCTTGCTGTGGCCACTTGCCCAGGCTAATTAGCCATGGCTATTGCTCGAGCTAATCGGAGGAATAGCTACACGCGACGCTATTTCTACCTCCCATTGCTACAGCTCCTGCGACATTGGATACGGGTGGGATTATTTGCGTTTTTTTATGGAATTTTGAAAACTAAGTAGGTAACTACCAATCTTGATCCTTTTGAAATTAGTAACGAGATTTTGGATGTATTTTTGTGAGTTGGGTTTTTCATTTGAAATACACTTCCGTAAATAACCTTACTTAAGTAAAATTTTGCCATTTTACCATTTACTTACTTGAACTAAATAATAAATAAGTATGTTTAGGGACGAAGTGGACGCACGCGGCTACTGGGCCCAGTTGAGTAAGTCTATATTGTTGTTTTATAATATTAATATTAACAAATCAGTGGTTATATGATTTAACTTTCCTGTTCCGTAGCAAAAACCCATTTGGCAAAATTTCTCCCACTGGCTATCTTTCAAAAAAAAAATGTAACGTTTTTATTCTCCACAACGCTGTGAAGCGTAACTGAGAAATGGAAAGATTCGTTATTGTTGGAAACCATTGTTAATGTGCAAAAATACTCACCGATTGATTACTACATAACTTTCGCTTGCTACAAAAACATATTTTTGCATGGTTTTGTTTTTATTGTTGCAATTTTTTGCCCCGCAGCACTTCCATTCAGCCTATTCAATTCGATACATTCGAAAATAAACAACTATCAATTTGAAAGACTGCTTCTGAGATATTTCATTTTTTATTAAAGCATCAGTACAGTATTTAGATACCTACGTGTTTAATTATCGCCTTAGTAATTATTATGAAAGTTACTAGAGTTATTCTCATGTTACTTTTCTTTACAAAAGGTTTCTTTACTTCCGTATAAGTAGGTACATGGATAGAGATACATACATGTAGGTAAATTAAATAATTACCAAATAATAGAAAATCAACTATATTTATTAATTTTCTTTACAGGCAAGTAGTTGCGTGAAAAAATGGCGGTAAGAAAAGAACGACGCGGAAATTACGAGTGGCCAAAATACAATGGCGTTTCCGCCGTTAATGACAGAAATATTTTTTAATGTGCCTACTTATTTATGTAATTAACAAGCAGTTAAGAATCTGTCTTCCCTTATACTTTATTTTAATATACTTATATTGTATAAATAAAATCTGTTGAAGTAAAATCGAAAAATATTGCTGTTTTAAAATTAAAACTTGCGGATTGTCAGAGTTCATATTGAAGCTCGCCAGAGATTACCTTTAATTAGGGAAAAATTAGCATCCGCATGAATAATTGTAAGCATTCTTCGAAGAACTAAAATAGTAAACATGTTATGTTGCAGAGCAATAAGTTAGCGTTCTAACAATCCTGTTTTACTTACCACTTAAGTTATTATTGAGGAATCCTTTGCGTCTACATCCACGGCACTTTTATTTAGTGGCTGTATAAAGCGTCATCAGTGCACGATTTTTATTTTTTAAGTCATGAATGTTGTTTTTTCGCGCGTAATTCGTAGTTGGAACGCGGCGGATGCGCGCGTCGGGCGTCGCGCGCGCTCATCTATGTACTGCGGAGGCCTAGCGCCGCGGACCACCTGCCCGCGGTATGTTAACGGGACGCGAGATGAGCTCCAGATACTATGCTGCAGGGATTTAACGAGCTACTTTTTGAGCTAAACCACAATTTTGATAAGTACAGGATAAAGTTCCATGTAGGACATGAAACACGGAGTTGTTGTAGACATCGAGCGATTACTTAAGCTCACCGAGTCTGTGGTAATGGAAGACGATTGGTAATCTACACATACAAAAAGTTTCTGAAGTCTGTCAGTTTTCTAATTATACCTATGAGGTTTGAGTTTTGTAAGGGTATTAGATATTTAAATGACAATATAAGTTTTTTTACAAAACATAAGGTATTTATTTTATCGTAAGGTACATAAGGTATATAATTATAAATATTAATTGAATACTTACTTAACATAAATATTTGACTAATCTGAATGTACTAGTCTTAATATTAATGATTATTATTTCACAACAAATTTTCACTATCACTACACTGCGCTGTATAGTTAGTGTAACAATAAATTCATTATTTATTTGGATATTTCGAAAATGTAATAAAGTATAAACACAGAATAAACTAATTAAACTTAACTTTAGAAATATAACGTCCCTGTAATTAAATGATCCATTACGTACTATAATTTTCATCATAAATATGATAATTTATAATACGTAGACCATAAAATATTCTGAACAGTTCATTAAAGAGAGAAGACAGCCATTATATCAATTAAAACCTCATAAAATGTTTATTGATGATAAAAACTAATGGAAATTGTCTTGATGCCTAATATTATTCAGTCACAAAGTTTTTAGATTATATTACTGGTATCACATGAATAAGAATCGTACAGAGCCTACAGAAAATCTTACCATAAAGGACCTTATTCATGGTACAATACACTGTAGAGTTTCTTGCCCAATATTCTAAACTAAAAATTCTACCACAGAAATTTACTACCATTTAACAGTTTCCAAGTTTACAAATATTTAAATTGATATATTTACGTTACCTACTTATTAACCCCTTAAACGCCGGAACGCGGATCTCGACCAGACACAATGTAAAATCTATTGTGTCTGGTATCTCGGCATATGAGAGGTTAAGTTATAAATCTTATAATTCATAAACGTTATTTGTTTTTCAAATTCTCCGTCTTCTTTTTAAATGGTTGTTGCATCTTATTGTAGAGTCCCCTTTTATGTTTTACGACTCTTATTAAGCTTGAGAAAACTTTTTATAAGCTTAAGTCGCAAGCCAAGGACTTTAATTAAATAAAAATAAAACATAAACGTAATATTAGGAAACGTAAGCGATTTCATCACTGTTGGCATTAGGCTAGTTACCAACTAGTCAAATCACTTTTTACTAAACGTCAAAACACGGAATTTGGATGAAAAAGCGCACTCTGACGTCATAGAAAAACGTGACAAAATGTCGGTGATGTCCTTATTAATTTCTGAATTTTGTGTCCATTCTCAATAAAGTATTTTATCTATCTATAAAATGTCTGACTAATTGCGATTTTGTTGATTAAAATTTCATAAACAAGTTAAATAGAAAAAAGAAAATTTATCATCAGTTTTAGTTAGATCTGTCTTTATTTAGTAACCTTGCCTCTAACTCTGGGGTCGCAGGTTCGAATCCAGCACAGGCTTAAACCAATGATTGTCGAATTTGTTTTCGAATACATGTTTGGATCATAAATGATTATCATGTGCTCAGCAGCGAAGGAAAACATCGTGAGGAAACGCACATTCCCGAAAAATGCATTTTTCGGAGGTATGTGACCTAACCGGCATTGGGCTGGTTTTCCATTCGCGGGTTGGAAGATCAGAGAGGCAGTCGCTTCATTATATAGCCGGACCTGTCATATTTTCAGGTTAGGTAAGCGGACCCAGTGAAAAACGGGATAATGCTAGGCAGAAGATGATGATGTCTGAATTTAGTAATCTTTCATTATTTATCTTTGACCTAGGATACTACCTATTTTTGCATGTCATCATCAGCCTATCGCCCATAACAATTGTCCACCATGTTTGAAAGGACATCCCTCAGTTGGATTTTAAAATGTGCCCGGGAAGACAAGGAAGAAGGTACTAAACGTGTTCTATGTAATTGAATCAAACAAGATCGTAATTTATCTCAAAGATTAACCATCTGATCCCATAAAACCGCTGATCACGGATATAAAAGCACTTGGCCAACTTAAGTACCTGGATCGTATGCTTTTAGGTAGGCTTTACAAGAATTTGCCATTTCGAATAAACGAATATTTCATTGATAAAAAAGTAATATTCTTTGAACGCTACTTAGCTGAATAGTAAATGCTATCGAATCTTTTATGGCCATTATAATATTTAACGATGTAACGTGCAGTTGGTGAATGCTGTTGGTAATATGGTATGGTATCCAAGTCTAGGAAATGTTTGTTTCCTGGTAATTGGCCGCCCAAGTTGTACTGTATCCATGTGTTATGTCTGATTGTTAAAATTAAGTTCTTTTCAATAAATCGTATTTGATTTGGTATAGGCTACAAGAGAGCAGGCTTCGTTGGTTTGGTCACGTAAAAAGAAGACCTCCAGATTATGTGGGTAATGTTACAGCCAATCTAAACATACGAGGGCCTAGACCAAGAGGACGACCAAAAACAAGATGGGCGGGTGTGTTCAAAAAGGACCTGTGCATGTGCAATGTCTCCGAGAACGACACGTCTGATAGAGCGAAGTGGAAGAGAAGTACGAAGAAGGCAGACCCCACCATCAGATGGGAATAATAAATGCCAAATAGAGAGACAGAGAGAGAGAGAGAGAGAGAGAGAGAATTGATTTGATATAGGGCACGCAATACTGCAACCAGTGGCGGCCCTAGGTATTTACGCCACTGGTTGCAGGATACTGGTTGCAGGATACTGGTTGCAGGATACCCTGCAACCAGTGGCGTAAATACCTAGGGCCGCCACTGGTTGCAGGATACTGGTTGCAGGATACTGGTTGCAGGATACTGGTTGCAGGATACTGGTTGCAGGTTACTGGTTGCAGTTGCTGGCATTTAGGTGGTCCGAGACCTCAAAGTGGAAAAAGCCCGGGCGCCCGAACAGGGAAAAAGGGTTAGGGAAAGGTTACCTGGAATCACAAAAAACTACTTTTTTGAAGGACCATCTGTCCACTCTGTCTGTCTATCCACCTATCTATTTCCACTTGTTGCAGTTTCCTAAACCTGCGTAAGAAAATGCCTAGAAAAAATGTACCATAGCAAAAAAAGGTAGTAAGAACGCTTGTGTTTTATGCGGATGAGAAAAAAGAATTTGGCAGGTACCTATGTTTAAAAAAAAATATGATTAAGAGTGGAGATAGTTTCCGAGTTTGACTGGATGCCTTGGGTATTAACGATGAAGAGATAGCACTTACATAAAAACACAGCATCAGCACTCAGCAAAACACAGCAGATAGGGTTAGGGTCTTTTTAAATAACTCAGCCAAAATACAACAATGAACAAAACCGCTTATCTTACCTCTACACTGGATGCCAGCGGCGGCGGCGAGCGGGGAGTATTAAACATAACATAAATAGCCTATATACGTGCCAATGTTCCTCTCAATCAATCAAGGGGGAGGGGGGGGGGGGATATTAAAATATCCTTCAAAGCAGCAATGGTGATGATTCCAATACAATGATTCCAGTAAACGCCTATCAATCATCCATCCCTTTCCTTTATGGAAGTTAAGTAAATGCCGGCATGACCATAGTATAAGGAACACTACGTACGAACCCCACCCGCGGCTGAATTAGGTATCCCCCCCCCTCGGTGTCACTTCAGTCTTCAATCGTATGGACGTCCAAAGACAGATACACAGATGCGCGTGTACAATAACGTAATTTTTGTATCTGTGTAAAACGAGGTTTTTTTTTTTTAAATGAAATATCTGGAGTGTGGTATAACTCTGCAGGAATCAGGCCCACTTGCGCACGCCGCTCGCACTGTCGCTGTCATCCAATTTGCACAATTATAATTAAAGAATAAATATAATCAAATAAATTACGTCTCCTCAATGTTGGGGTTTTCAGAGAAGAGCTGATGGTCATTGTATGTGCGGAGGTAAGTCCTGGTTGTGGAGTACAGGAGGAAGCCCCATTTCATCATCATGAATGACCACACCAGCCTGATGATGATGCTCGTTTGGATCGGCAGCACCGCTGGAAATAAAATTATGTGTTTAGTTATTTGATAAATATAACTTACGTATAAAATAAATATAAGTTTATGAATATATTATTGTAGAGTGTTGAGTTGTGTTCTTAAACATAGCTGGTGATAAGTAGGTATATTATTACACTGCCTACCACCTGCTGCCTACACAGAGTTTTTTATTATTCATGGACAAGCACCATCTAGTGCATATTTTAAGAACCGACTGTGTCTCTTAGGAATAACAATCCCTGAACAGCGTGGTGAAGTGCTGTAATGGTGGCTCAAGCCTCGAAAAAAATAGATTAAAAAAAGAAAAAAAAAGAACCAGAGGTCTATATTTGAAAATATAACTTAGTAACCAAAAAATCTAACAGATGTCGTTAATAGCTGACTCCAATAAAATGATTACAAATCTGGAGTGAATGACGAAACATGACTTATATTTTCAGCTCCCGAATCTTCTTCTGTTTATTGTGTGGGATGTGAGGTGGAATACCACCTCATCAACTTTGGCGTCAGGGTTATTATTGAGCCGCCAAGGGTTCCGATTAATTTTATAACAAACCAACAACATAAACAGCCTATACACGTCCCACTGCTGAGCACAGGCCTCCCCTCCATCAACCGAAGGGGGTTGATAACAAACCAATTTATACAAAATGTACCAATTTCTCATCTCTATTTCTTCAAAGCTACTGAGTATTTTACAGCTTATGTTTGTAATATGTAATAAAAAAGTAGCTAATTGTTATTATTGAAGTAGCTAATGAAAGTTATGTAAACAATATTATACATATGGCTTATCAGAAAGCATGACTTTATTTTGTTTCAAAGTTATGTGGCATTGTGCCCAATTAAAGTAAAGTCAGTGATAACTACATTGAAATAATATTTATAGTTAATATGGGTACCCACAGTGTTTAGAAAACTGGAAAAAAAATAGTAAGTGAATACTGCTTGATACTCAGGCCCAAACAGCCACTCCATTTAGAGACACATATTCAGAAAAAAACTGGCAACCAACTTTTAAGAAGTATTATGATGAACTATATAACTTTAGTTTTAAAGACATAATCAATTAACATTAGCCCTAAACATAAAAAAGGTGTAACAGTTGAAGTTGATTGTTTGTTATTTTAGTACCTACATATAAAAAGTATATTGATATAAAGACTCAATTCAATACATAAGCACTAAACACTTACAAGCCTTGTAGTAGATCTCGAGGAACAAATAAAAGAGTGTCAAAGCCAGACCGGAGACAAAGCCAACAATTCCAAAGTCGCCGATGTACTGTAGAGCCTTCCGCGAGAAGTTTACATGCAGAGACTCCTTCAGGTAGTGGCAATGCAGCATCAAAGCCAATGAAGCATGAATTCCTGCCAAAAAAAACTGGGTTTCACAGAGTATCACTAAAGGTCAAGAATTTCACAAGTATTTTTGAACAAATAGTTCTGTTACTTTGATATCAAGTAGATAAAAATCTTTCTTAATTATTATTGTTTTATTCCCTTTATTGTTTTTTTTTTCCATTTGCATTTTTATTTTTTGTGGCTTTCTATCAAGAAATTCTAGGTCATTGCTGAAGAATTTAACCTTGAGAAGGACTTACCGGACATCAACGCCCACATTCCTGCTTCAACATTCGCATAAACAATGCAAAAACATATAAACGCCGAAAGTCCTAACAGTGCACCAATTGCACTTATCGCTATATGTACTTTAGTACGTAATGACATGTTGCCAGTGAAATGCACTCAGTTTCTAGCAAGAATTTAAACTCAATTAAACAATACTGCTGTAGTTTGTCTTGTTTGTTATTTCGTGAATAGCGATGGGCGTTATTAACCATAACTGGTTATATATGCAGTTACGAGCTCGAACAGTGATCACTCGTTTTCCACTACAACAAAAACTAGTGATATTCATAACGCCATTTAAACGATCGAAATAGGCATCAGTCTTCAATAACTCTTTTAATCACAACGCCATAAAGTTAAATCGAATTCACTCTTATGTTTTAGGCATAGCGTCGATGTTTGGCTACTTTCACTACTCACGCAAAATCACTGGTTTTACAATACGTGTGCGTGAAGAAGAATTAAGTTATACTGCTACCTAACCAAACGATTTTACGTTACAATTATCACGTTTGCTTCAGAACGTTGTGAAAATAACTAGTTATAAAAATCACTAGTTAAGAAACTAGTTATTGGAAATCACATAACGCTTACGTTACGTTATCTCAAAAACCGATAACGACCCATCGCTATTCGTGAAGTGATTCGCTTTAGCGATGGGCGTTATTAACCATAACTGGTTATATATGCAGTTACGAGCTCGAACAGTGATCACTCGTTTTCCACTACAACAAAAACTAGTGATATTCATAACGCCATTTAAACGATCGAAATAGGCATCAGTCTTCAATAACTCTTTTAATCACAACGCCATAAAGTTAAATCGAATTCACTCTTATGTTTAAGGCATAGCGTCGATGTTTGGCTACTTTCACTACTCACGCAAAATCACTGGTTTTACAATATTCGTAATGACAAGTATACTGCTACCTAACCAAACGATTTTACGTTACAATTATCACGTTTGCTTCAGAACGTTGTGAAAATAACTAGTTATAAAAATCACTAGTTAAGAAACTAGTTATTGGAAATCACATAACGCTTACGTTACGTTATCTCAAAAACCGATAACGACCCATCGCTAATTCGCTTTGCTTTTCGTTTGCGTTGTTGCGAGTCGACACAAATATTTTGTAACTTGACTTTACTTGACAGTAGTTGACAGTGACAGCGTCTGTCAAGATTTTCTTATAATTGTTATTTTTTTAATTTATTGCGGCTCCGGTTACTAGATTATTGGCCGAATTGTTGTGTATAGTGTAATGCTTTATGTTTGCTTTATGCAATACGTGATTTAGTTATTGTCTTGGATAGAGAGATACTTTCTTTTTCTCTCTTCTTAAATCCAACTTAAATCGGCACTATTTTATTTTCCCCTTTTCAACTTTTCGACGTGATACGTAAACTATTGCAAGAAATATTTTATTTTGTTGCTGAAGCAAAGACCTTGCTGAAGACATGGCCTAAAGGTCTTTGTAACCAGGCCAAGAATAGCAAAAAAATAATAATTTTGTTGTAGTTTCCATTTCCGTTTCCTGTTTCCAGGCCACGCTCATTCAAAAGGAGGCTTTTCGGCGGGAAACGGGAACGGGACAGTTGCTTTCTTCATTGAGTAATCTAAATAATTAATACGAAGTGATGTTTTGTGGTTAATGATCGCATTAAGTTAGTCGGAAGACATTCGCGAGTGTTATTATATTGGAGTATTCAATAAACAAAGTGTATCTGCCTATTTTCGCTTCGTGCCGGGAAGCCGCTTCATAACTCAAAAGTTTATGCGGACTTTTGGGTTAATTCGTTTGGGGTTCGGAGTAGGAGTCTACTCCGAGGGTGGGGGCTTAGGTTTCATCATCATCACCTTTCATCATTTCATTAATCATCAAGAAAAAAAATACGTCAGACATGGCTGTATGGGCATAGTTCCCTTTGCCTTACCCTTCGGGGAAAACCAAAACAAAAAAAAAAATCATTCAAAAGGAATTATGGAAGTGATATTGAAGTGATATGCCTCGCCACCATTATCACTACATTTACATGAGGTTTCCACCCATGCATCACTAAGACGGAGAAGAAGCATAAAATAAAATTAATTATGAAAAGTATTAATCAAGACTTTAATTTAAAAGGATCCAATTAAATATAACAATTACGAAGTTTATGACTTTTTCAAACATACAAGACGATATTCATATAAAAATAATCACTTAAGACAAAAACCTCACTAAAACCAAAGTCATGGGACGGCTACATGACGACATTCACTGTTAACTTGCCAAAGACGTTTGCCTAAATCACCAAATATCCACAATATGGTTCCTCGCCAAATATTTATTGCCGCGTTTTTCTAGTAAGCCGAACTCGACGGCGCATCGCAGCATAGTGCCTATGGACTTCCCCGTTTTCTTAGGATCATCGGCTAATTTATAATGTTTCTTTAAAAAGTTAATCACACGCCGTGATGTGACACCAGTCTTACAATTTATTTTATGGAAAGCCCACAACAGAATAGCAGCTGGAATGAACTTCTGTGGTCCCTTTTTGATGCTCCTGTGAGTTTTAGAAGCCTTCGAGGTAATAGCTGGGTAAGCACCACCATAGATACTGAAGCAAGTAGAACAAAGGGTATTTTTAATATAATGAACTTTCCTCCAACGTTCCGGTTTCATATTGAGCACAGTGATTGCTAACACTGCTTGAATGTGGCACCGTAATTTTGTAATCACATTAAAATCCACTGAAGAATTTGGCGTTGTCTGACAGACGTTTTTCAATGCATCACTATGATATCTCACAGTTACCTACTCTGTGGCATCACTCAAACTCAAAGAGAATACCATAAATTAGGCTAAAGGGCCAAGGGCCAAGTAAACACGAGATTTAAATAAACTGAAATAAACCTACTTTTTGACTACTTATCTATTTCAGCAATAATGTTTCTTCCTTCTTGTATAGCTTGGATGTATAAATAAACAACGTGCTCCGGTGCGCCGCCGGAGGCCCGTGTTGCTCTATAGTAATAGATACTGGTTCTCTGCCCCAATGGACAGTAGGTAGCTAATGAATGAATGATAGTACATATGCGCCACTATTCAAAAAGGCAAATGAAAGAATCCATGCTTTAGTAAAACAAATAAATCATCAAGAGTAATAAACAATTTTATTGAGCACAACTAAAGAATTATATTCTAACGACGACACGCCTATTTTGTATTAACTAACGTAAATCAACTTCAGTGGATAAGCAAGATCTATTAAAAATAAATATTTCTTTACAAAATAGGCGTGGTAAAACAAAAACGAAACAAATTTAAACTATGACACATTTAAACTTATCATTATTAAATATCCTGGACTCTTTCTTATTCTGTAGTAAAACAACAAAGTCATATTTAAAATTTTAGCCTAAGGTTTCATTAGTTTCAATATGCCGGGTTTGATCGTCTTGAGCAAAGCTTCATCAAGCTGGGATATTCTATGGTTATATTTGACGTGGCTCCGCATGTTGCACCGCTGGGCATACCCCCTGCCACACACGGGACATTTATACGGCGTCTCCCCGGTGTGAAGGCGCATGTGCTCATTTAGGTAGTCAGTGTGGGTAAATGTAGCACCGCAAACAGAACATACTTCAGGTCGCTCGCCTGTAAAGAAAATAAGATAGTAGTAACAAAACTTTAAAAACTGAGACTTTATTTCATACAAGTGATTTAGTCTTGAGTAAAGTAGAATTGTAATTGTAAGAAATACATTACTTATTGTATTTCAAAACTTGCAAGCAGTAACCTGAAAATAAATATTTATTGGAACTATCAACCATAATGCATTAGAAACATTTGTATTTAAAAGTATTGATGAAGATGTTCTAAAGGTATTGATGATGTTTTTTGTGAAACTAATAAAGAACTACATCAATCCAGAAACTTAAATCAATGTCACAGTTAATAGAGACTGTTTAAAAGGGCATCTTGAAAGATTGAAGATTGGTCCATATAAGGTTGAATTGTATATATCTAAATGAACTTAAATAAACATCCGGATTGCCTCCTAAGCTAGGCAGAAGTAATTTTTAAAATAATCTGCAGTAGTAATTTATAATAATTATTTACTGAATGACATGTTAGGTTACAAGTTTATATACTCACTGTATTTAATATGGCTGATAAACAAATAGTTATAGCAGTAATACCTGTATGGACAGCTCTCTCATGCACCAGTAAAGATTTAGCAGCAGCAAATTTCCTGTCACATAGCTTGCAGGGAATCCTTCGTCGCTGCTTAAGATGGGCTGTTTTGTAGTGATGATTTAGCTCATGGTTATATACATATCCTTTTCCACAATCAGCACATATTAACTTTGGTTTCTCAAAATGACACCTTTTAATGTGCCTTTGAAGACCATATTTGTCACTAAGTGATTTAGGACACTGGGGACATTTCATTTTTGTTTTTTCTGAGTGATGGACATCCTTATGTCTTTTTAGCTTTTCAGCTGTAGTAAAAGTGCTGCCACAAAGTTCACACAGTCTTGGTTCTGGACCTGTAATATCTTTTTGAGTCTTCTTTATACCCTCACTTTTATCTTCACATCTTGCCACTACTTTAGGCTCCTTAACATTTTTTTCTGTTGAGTTTTGGTTGGCTTTTGTTTTATTTGCTGTTCTGATGCTGTGAAAATTTATAATATTACAGAAAACGGACACTGTTGATAATTAGGTACCTAAAGAAATAAATTTATTTTAGTAATATTCATGTAGGTATTTAAAATCCTTTATTAGCTTAAGATACCTACATAAAAATTTTAATGATTAGATATGTTTATTGAATTATTAGATAAATAATTATTACCACCACTTTTCTCCTGTAAAAACAAATTCACCTTCAAGTATAGATGAGGATATTCTGCTATTTAGTAGTTTTCTCTTGACCGTTTTATTCATATGACTATAATTCTTATTCCTGAGTTTCTTACTGATTTTATTATTGTTTTTCTTGGTTGAAGGTTCAACAACAGGTTGTTTTCTTGTTCTTGGTTCTTTTTTAATTAGAGGTTTCACAAGTTCTTCAAATTGTTTTGCATCACTAAAAGAAATTTGATATTCGGATTTTATAAGTCCAAGGTCCCCATCACCATCATCGCCCGGTGAATCCATGTATTCTAAATATTCATGTTCTTGTTTGATAGCTTTTGAACTTCCTAAACATGTTTGCTTCAAAAGTTCACAGGTTTGTTTGAACTTATTTTGAAAGGCTATTATGTCATTTACACTCATATAGCAGGTCTCACAAATATTTCGTGGATACCCAGGGATATCCTCAATCTGTAGCAAATATAAATAATACAATTTATTTAAATAAGTACAAGACAACCTAGATATTGATAAATTACTTAATCACGTTGCAAGCAAAGGTAATAAATAATTTAATACCTTTTCATAAAAACACAGGCTAAGACTTCGGCTAACATCTTTAAATTCGTCTCGAATTGTATCAAAAATTGGAATAGAAGCTCCATTGCAGAGACAAATTCTGCATAGATTATCATTCATTATTATTAATTTATACTACTTCAAATATCAACAACATAAAATATTTATATAGATGAATTATTTAAAAAACGATTTTTGTAAAATATAAACGCATTTTATAGTAAATATCTGAAAAACGACAACAAACAACAGCTGCAAATCTAGTTTTCTTTGAGTTTACTAGACAGTCTACTTTACTTTTATTGAAGAATAATATTAAAATTTAGAATGAGATAGTGTTATTACAGGTAGCCTCAGCAGGTAGAAATCATCTACTTCTATATTAAACTTCAGTAGTGCAGTAAACGTGCAATAAAAACATTATTTGACAGCAAAGATTTTTTTTTAGTTAGAAAACAAAGGTTTACTTACATATAAGTCTAATAGAGAAGTTTTATTACAAAAATAAATAATATACATTTTAATACATTGAAAATTAAAGACGCATTTATAAATTTATTTACTGTATTGTAAAATAAATAAACGAAGCATTTTTAAATTTATAAACTTTGTAAATTAGGTCGCACTTGCGCGCTGCACTGATCACAAGACCAATCATAGACAATACTTATCATCCACTTGTCTTCTGTCATCAGGTGATTTGGGAGTGAAAAGTCCTGAAAAGGGATAAAACGCAAATATTACCTGAATCAATATGTCTGGAAAGGAAAAGCTAGCGATTTTCCCTTCTCGGGGGTAAGTTTGTCTTAGCAATATACTTCAATTTCGTCGAAAATTGTTATGGATTTAAGATATTTGTGTATTAATGGTGGTGAATTTTGGGTTCCAGTGCCCAGATGTTGATAAAGGGCCGTCTGGCTGGAGCTCAGAAAGGCCATGGCCTCCTCAAGAAAAAGGCAGATGCCCTACAAGTCAGGTTCCGTATGATCCTGGGTAAAATTATCGAGGTAAGGTTCTTCTACTCCTACAGTTTTAAACAGTATTATTTCGTATGCTTCATGTAAATTGTAATGAAATTGAAAATTTTTCATAATTTGGTACCTACTATACTCTCCATGAAACTTATCTGTATGTATCCAATTCTTGGAGACAATATTGATTATAATAAAATCTTAGAATATATTGAATTAGATATCCGCAATATTCATAATTACCTAGTTCATATAGCAAATGTAAATTATTACTGGCAATAAATTTATTTTATTCTTATTCTTATATCCAATTGTAGCTGTTATAATATATACTATTTCATAGCAACTCCATGTAATAAATATTCTGAAAAAAATGATTTTTTATGTCCTTGGTTACAGAGACAAATATGTAGTTTAAGTTAAGAATTGGATAAGTAAATGATTATTTTCAGACAAAAACCCTGATGGGAGAAGTGATGAAAGAGGCGGCATTCTCACTGGCTGAAGCTAAGTTCACAACTGGAGACTTCAACCAAGTTGTTCTACAGAACGTTACCAAGGCTCAGATCAAGATCCGCTCTAAAAAAGACAATGTTGCAGGTATGATACGTATTTATTTGGTATATTAATATTATTAGCTTTCAATAAAATTATTATTTTATTAGTATATTTGTAATTAGAGAAACCTGGGTGTCTTAGTACTTTAGTTATCCTGGGAAAAAATAACAGTTCACTTATTTTCATGTTTAAGTTTGAGTTTTATTTTATAATTATTTATAAGTAGTTCATATTCATTTTTTTGTATAAATTTTTCAACAAGACACATGGTTTTCGCTATAAAAAAAACAATAGTGATTTTCCTGAACAATATACAAAATTATATAACATTAGTAATTATTTTACTTGTATTCCAATAAGAATTATATGTGGTGCAATAAGGAGGAGGCCTGTGTACTAGAACAACCTAACATGTAAATATAGAATAAATTAAGAAAACAAAACTACAAGATGGTAGTGTAACTTTAATTTTATTAAAAATAAATTATACCTAATGCATTTTTTTCATAAATACAGCAATGTTTATTTATAAATTTGCATTTACAAACAAATTATTACTTCATTTATTCTAGATAATCTGATTTGAATGAATTAGAAGCTTCACATAATAATTGGATTGAACTTGTGTATGTTTTCTGTATAACTAAATAAGCTTTTATATTGTTGCCTTTGGTTTGTTTCTTTAAATTATAGAAGTTCTGTTATGTTGAAGTATAAATAATATTATATGTTAAAGAAATTTTACTTGTAATGTTAAAATTTTACTGGAAATGTTATAGCTTATGTTATACCTACATTTACCTATGATTAACATTGTAACTATGGTAAGGATGACTTAGCTTCGTTCCTTCTACAAAGATAGTCACATAAAGCTACCAACTGCCACAACCTTATATACATAGTTTACTCGCGCCCGCGACTTCGTCTGCGTGTATATCTTTATAAATAGGGTAGTTTCCAACTAGTCAAATCAGTTACTTTTTACAATACGTCAAAACACGATATTACTATGGAATTTGTATGAAAAAGCAACCTGTGATGTCATAGAATAACGTGACAAAATGACTCACTTATTACATTTTTCTAAAGGAAATAAAGGAAATCATTTTTGGCACCTTTAGATCTGTCCTTATTTAGTAATCAGAATTTCATAATTTACCTTTGATCTAGGAAACTACACAATTATAGTCTATGCACGCAATTATAGGCTCTATGCACGCAACCACGGAATAAAATATCAAAGGTTTCAACCAATAGATGTCGTACGGCTATTGGTCGAAGCCCTCGATATAATTTGCGCGTTGCCATGCGGCGAGGGCTGATGTGTAAGCTATATTATTACTGCAAAGTTGGATCAAAATCTGTGCGCAGTAGATTTATGTGAAAGAGTCTCACAAACTTTCGCATTAGTGACAGCAAGATTTTTGGTATAACAAAATATTATTGATTATTGTATTGTCCTATCTTCCAGGTGTGACCCTGCCAATCTTCGAGTCATACCAAGACGGTTCGGACACATACGAATTGGCCGGGTTAGCGCGAGGTGGCCAACAGTTGGCCAAGCTCAAGAAGAACTTCCAGAGCGCAGTCAAGCTGCTGGTGGAGTTGGCATCCCTCCAGACCTCCTTCGTGACCCTTGACGAGGTCATCAAGATCACCAACAGGCGTGTCAACGCTATTGAGCACGGTAATATTCAACTCAATTATTGCTTTTATGTTCTTCACAATTGTGCGAATAAAATAATAAAGATAATACACAAGAAGAGATATTTTTTCATTGATATGAAAATATGTTATCATGTGATGTTTATTTCCATTCACCAATCTAAGAATTCTTAATTCATATTTACCCAATTTACATTGTAACTAGATTTCCCATATCTACGAATTGTCATAACAACTTGTACTGTGCAGTAATCATCCCGAGATTGGAGCGTACGCTGGCATACATCATCTCCGAGCTGGACGAGCTTGAGCGTGAGGAGTTCTACCGGCTGAAGAAGATCCAGGACAAGAAGAAGATTATCAAAGACAAGGCGGAAGCGGTGAGTGTTCAGATAATGACATTTACAGTCTATATTAACTCATACCTCTTTAAAATATCTTGATTAGAGCGAGACAGCTGTCAGATAATTTCCTGCAAGTTCTGCAAAGCAATCGCGCCGTGCGCGTCGCGTATTATTTCGAGAATTTCGACCTACTAAAATATGCCCCAACCTTTGCTATCTTGATAAATAGACCCTAAAGTGGGCAATATAGTTCAAACGCTATAGAGGTGACGGCTTTTAACAAAGTTTTAAAATATCTACGTTTTTTTTAATCAGTAATACTTGGTTGGTGGGATATTACATATAAACTTAGTAACTAAACTGCCCACTTAGCTATAAGATCCTATTGACAATATTTGGGATGAATTTAGTTTGGTTTTGTGCTGAAAGTGTCGATAATTGTGTGTTTGGGGAAATTTTGCTTTGATATGTGCTTGCTTTTGTTTTTACACTAAAATTTTACACCCCATAGAAAATCCAGCAATTTGTCACAAGCTTGTAGAAATAGTGTAAGCTCCAGGTTTTCACCAGAATAATATTTTGTTTCTATGGTTACCACATACCTATTATATCGTAATTATTGAGTGGATATGAATAAATAAATAACCGACGTTTTTTTATATAGCTTTATATACCTTCCATTTATGAGGCACGAAGCCCACCTTATATTGTTTTACTGATTTTAAATAAAAACAGTTTCCTAATTACTTTAAGGAAGTGTTAAAGAAATATTAACTTTATTAGTGTAGTGGTCGGGAAGAATTTAAATCTGGTGACAACATGGCCCTTGCTTGTAGATTAGCGATCAGCAACAAAAATATGTATACAGTAAAGAAACCGTAGAAAAAGACGAAACTAACAATAAAATGCAGCCCATGAATAAGAATTTATTTGCCGCCATTTATTACTCTTTATTTTTGTAGCATGAGCATGAATATTAATAATAAAATTTAAAAAAATAGTTATGTTGAAGTTTTTCACATTGTAATAGTAGTATCTATTATATAATCAAAATATTAAGTATTTTATTTAAAAAAAATAATGCATTTATTTATTTTACTTTCTTGCTCTGCTCTTGTAGCATATTAAAGTTTAGAATCTAGTACCACGATTTTTTTGCATGTTTATAAAATATGATTATGTTACGAAAGATTAGTATCTAATATATTTTCGGTTACAAGTGACTTTGCACACTAGAATTTAGATTTGCATGTGATTAGTAAAGGTCAAGAATTTAGTATCTACCATGATCAGTTTTGCATGTATTAAAAAAAAAAACACGCTATGACTATGAAAGTTGATTAGTAGCTAGTATTATTTTTCTCCGTGAAAAAGAGATAACGCTAAGGAGACGATGATGTTTCGAAGTCGGTTTTTAGACTGAGTGAAGTATACATATTTTGGTTGGCGGGTTTGACGTGTGCTGCGCTTATCGTTGCAGAGGAAGGCCGCGCTGAAGGCGGCGGGCGAGGCGCAGGACCAGCGCGACGGCGGCGGCAACCTGCTCGACCAGGAGGACAACGACATCATATTCTAAACATAAACCCGCCATCTGTAGTGTTGCCGCTGTTAGTATACAGTCATGAGCAATATCATGTAGCCACTTTAGAACCCTGTCGCACTATCATATTTGACATTTAAAGAGACTTACGGTATAATTTGTCAAAAAAGTTAATGTGACATGGTTTCAAAGTGTATACATATTAGTACTCGTGACCGTACATAGCAAACGATAGCAGAAAAGAATGTTAAAAAGAAAGAAAACATCTATTTCAGTATTGGACGCCACACTAACAAACTAAATGCTATCGGTTGTTCGGCAACACTACCTCATCCCGCACCATAGAAAAGCATTTATTGTGTTGTGTTCGTCTGGGTAACCGCACCGAGGTCGGTGGGATGCAAGCCTGCTGTTGTTGGAGACGGCTTGAAGCTTCCAAAGTATTATACTACACAACAATACAGCGAGTTGCATTGCACGCGTACCTTGACTAACATCGTAGGAACACTGTCTGCCAAAGTGGAGATGTGCTGATAACGACCAGTAGGATTTCGTTATTTACCGATCTTATACTCCGCTATCCGGAAAATAACGAATATTAGTTGTTTATTAACGGTCTTCGCTTTGGTGTAAAGTGGGCCTGTATCAGCCAGATTCCAGATGCGTCGAGAGGAGCGGAAGAAAAAAGTAAATGCTTTTCTATTGCAGGCCAAAGCGGCAAAGATCGCCGCGGGCTCCATGGATATTCGCGACGTGATCGCGAACATCCTCCTCAATGAGGGCGACGACGACCTCCTGTTCTAGACCGACACGAGCCTAGACCTCGGGTAACTCGGGTCCTCCCGTAGATATCATATTAGCCAGTTGTTAGTAGGTGCAGTCAAGGTGGTGCTAACTCCATACGACTGCTTAATTAGAGTTACGCTTTGTAAGATGGTCTCGAAAGTCGCATCAATAATTATTAATAAGGCCTATCCACCTGAAGTACTATGTACACACATTTAACTTAAATAACGGCGTCTATTTATGCATTTCCCTTAATCCTATATAAATATCCCCCATACTTGACTGCACAAAGTTTATTGATATTACAGTGTTCATTACTTTGTAAATACTATATTGTTGTCACACTGTTAAATGTTTGTCACTTGAATCAACTTGCATCAGAGGTGTTAAGTTCGAAGGATCGACGATTAGCTTCCCTCTGCTTGGTCGTCGTAAATCTTAAGTAAGCATTCCACCAATATAGGCGACATGAGCGTAGCTTTTTAATGCCACAAAGCATAAAATCAGTATAAGTACATCAGTTAAAGTATTTATGTTTTTTGAATTGTTGTTTGGTAATATAACAATGTATTTTAAGTAAGCAATCATGTAAATACAAGTTTGTGAAGCGAAATATTAAATATTATTATTGAGAACGTCGTTTTATTGCTCATCTCTTCATCCTTCCGAGTGTTAGGAATACCATTGGATATCTGACACTAGTCCAAACTCCAATACCAGATATAGTACATAATTATATATACGTACTTAGAGCTTGTCCAGAAAGGGCGAATTTGCCGCGATTCTCTCGCGCGTTTCACGCGCGACCGTTGCGTCCACAAGGTACGTGCCAACGCGCGAGCATTTGGGAAAATTTTGGCGCTCCATTGCCCTCGATACGTGCACTCGCTCTAAAGTTCGCGCGTTAACTGGACGCGCGAGTCGAGAGTCTGGCGTAGTGCACACGATTTACGCGCGTATTTTGAATTCGCGCGATGCTTGTGTACGCGATGTATTGCTGTCTAGTATCTCACTAACGCGCGAATTATTTCGCGCGAATCGTTTCGCGGCGAATTCGCCCTTTGTGGACAAGCTCTTAGGGTGGTCTCTCTCAGCTAACTAATCTCAACTTCGAGACTGCTCTCAAGATCATGTCAATGTGACAGTTCTCATATAAAAACAGAGACTTGAGCATGATCTTGAGGGCAGTCTCAGCTGAGATTCATTTATTAATCCCGAAACTGTAGCATGATTAAATGACAGCAGGAAAGAGATATGATACATTGTCTCTTTCGCACTAACGCAGAGGTGCGCAGAGCCGCACAAGTAAACAACTCGCACACACTGCTGATACAAACTTAGGACTTCGTATCAGCAGTGTGTGCAAGTTGTTCCATCCATTTTCTTTCATGAACCTTATGGTGAGAAGGGAACAGCTATAAAGGCCACAGTCCCTTTGTCGGATTTTACGACAGGCCCGGGAAGACAAGCAGCTGAACTTGTTTTACCATTGGAAAACTATAGTGGTCCAATTTCCGTATGTACCTTAAAGTAGGTACAGTCATGAGCAATGTCATGTACCCACTTTAGAACCCTGTCGCACTACCATATTTGACATTTAATGAGACTTACGATTTAATTTGTCAAAAAAGTTAATGTGACATGGTTTCAAAGTGTATACATATTAGTACTCGTGACCTTACCTTCTTTTACAGTAAGAAAAATACGAAAAATGGTAATCATTCACTATTATTTAGTTACTTAAACTTATTGTCATAATTTTTGAAAAACTGTAGACGATTTGAACTTGGACCCGCTAAATAACAGCGTGAACATTAGACCATTGCACTAATAATGAAACATGGTTCAAAAACAGCTGATTAACGACCTCTAGTAGCCAAAAAGTATCTGTTTCCCCGCTTCTGAATGAGGCCGAATTCGACAGCACATCGCAGTATGGAGCTGATAGACTTGCCGGTCTTCCGAGGGTCGTCCACCACCCTGTAGTGCCTTTTTAAGAAGTTGATCACCCGCCGGGAAGTGAGTCCGGCCGTTGTGGGCATTTTGTGGAACGCCCATAGGACTATGGCCGCCGGGATCGATTTGCGTAGTCCAGTTTTGATTCGTCGGTAAGTTTTGTAGTAGCTTTTTTTGGCGCGCGACTCTTTGTTGTCGGACACTGTTGAGGCGCTGGAGCATCGTGAGGGACTGGAGGCGGTTGTGCACGTGGAGCATGCGGATGTGCTGGCGCTCTCTACGTACTCCCTGAGCCTCTTTCTCTGACTCCTCTGACTGGCTCGCGTCTGTCTCGTGCGTGGCCTCCCTGCCCTCTTACTTTTCCCAACGTTTTTCACCTTCCTCGTTCGCCCACCCCGACCGGGCTTCATGGTGCACAACGCGTATCTTCTACGCTGTTCTGATGTCTCACCGACCCTCGTTATTTACATGTTCCTGCTGATTTTTTGGATATTCTTTACAGATTTTGATGTGATGGTACGGAATTGATGTGTGATGCGATGATGTCAATCTCATTTGGTAAAATGACTTATTATAAGCAAATGTAAAAAGAGTAGAAAATGATGAGGTAATATTAGAACATAGATTTTTGTTTTTTTAGATTATTAATGGCAAAATCATGTCAGGAATTCGGAATATTTACAAATACGTACCTACCAAGGCACCTATATAGTCTGTGAGGTGGGCAGGTTTGTCTAACGGACAGGATTTGATCGGAACCTTGATCGCTACCCTGGTGTAAGAGTTATCATTGAGCTACCACATGACTCAAAAACTGATAAGTAAGTCAAATTATAAAACGACCTAAATATCTGGGAACCAAACTGGGAACCCATACGAAAAAAAATAAAAAGTAGTGATTTGGCGCGTAGTAGTTTCGGTCTCTTTGGTTGGCGGAGACAGCCGCGGCGCCAAAGAGAATTTACAGTTAATTAGCGGCGCTGGACATCAAACCACGAACAAGAGAGTAAATTCGTAATCCTAGCGTAAGAAAATGAATGCCCGGCGTAAGGCAGAAAGAATGAGGTAAGTTACTGAGAAGCTATTTATTCGTTGTTATGAAAATACTTAAGTCCCGCGTAGTCCAACGCACGTTTTAAATTGACTTGTTTAAAATCGTATTATTGACATTCTTTTGACAGTGATGGCAGACATCTATAAACGGTGAACGGTTAGGGCGTTTTCGCACTACATCTGATCCGAGTCCGTGAATGACGGTATGCTTAATACCATCTCAGGTCGATTGACGACAGGTTCGAGAGGCCTGTGTCCACTTCGAGACGGGTTCAGTGGCCTACGACGTAGACCCGACTATGAGTAGTAACATTTATTATTTATAACATCAATGCGGAGGTCTGTTAGGCACCTAAACAGTTTATATGTATTAATTAGGGTTAAGATACTATTTTTCTCTACGATTTTAGCGACTCCCTAGACCGAAGACGGCGCGTTTCTTACAACCAGCTGCATAAACTATGTGATTTTCTTGATAAGCATCGAGAACTAATATTTGTTCTTAATAAAACACCACAAACCAGAGAGCGTAACAAGCGCTTGTGGGAGAAGGCGGCTCAGGTTTTAAACTGTATTGAGGGTGCTACCAAGTCTGGACAGGAATGGAATAAAGTAAGCTTCTACACAGAGCCGGGAAAGCGGATCAAGCGGGCCGGGGCCGCAGGATAAACGTTACGATATGCATGATGCTAAATATAAGCTTGCTCTTAAACTGTCTAAATACTATAAAATCATCATCCCCTAGCATTATCCCGTTTCTCACAGGGTCTGCTTACCTAACCTGAAGATTTGACAGGTCTGGTTTTGTACAAACTGCCTGTCTTGCCTTCTTACCCACGAAGAGAAAAACAGCCCAATACCTACAGGTCAGGTGACATACCTCCGAAAATGTATTTCTCGGAAATGTGGGTTTCCTCGCGATGTTTTCCTTCACCGCTGAGCACATGATAATCATTTATGATCCAAAGATCATTTCGCAAACTAATTATAGGCTATCATTGGTTTAGACCTGTGCTAGATTCGAACCAGCGACCTCAAAGTGAGAGGCAAGCATTCTACCAACCGAGCTACCACGGCTCACTTATACTTATTATAAAATAATGGTATCAAATTGCAGGCATGACATTTGATTTATTAGACACTTACTACTGTCATGTTCATAAATTACCCAGGTGGCGGGAATTTGAAAGAAACTGCAGACCCAAAATCCTGCGCTCCGCTTTTCTGACTCTGTGTTCAACGTGTTCACCAAGCTTAAGTGTAGTTTGTTTTTGGATGTGACTTATTGTAGATTTGCCGCAAATGGCATTAACTACTTGGCCGGACAAATTGGGAGCGCTCACCCGGTACAAAAAAGACAACAGGCCTGAGGGTGCCCTGTTGGGCGTGAACCTCTGCTCAGAGCGGCGTGTGAGAGGATTATTGAATTGGTCGACCTTAGTTGGTCGATAGCAATAAGCAGTCAATGAGGGAAAATGTCGACCACGGCGCGGCGTGGCGGGGTCGGTATCGGGGTTCTGAAGTGTTTGTTGTCGCGAGCTCATTGACCCATCTATGACTAGAGTAATTGGGTCGTAAGAGCGTCGATTCTTTCCAGTACAGTCCCTAATGGAATGTTCTTATGTAGGTACATACCTAGGTTATGTTAATTATAGTTCGTTTTGTAGTATTGGGTAGATTACAAGTCGAAAATAAGGAAGAAAAATCGTATGTTAATGGAAATGGAACATAAAAAACGCTGGAGTGGGTGGCGCGGCGAATCAACGGTCGCAGATCAATTGGAAGAAATAGAGCTGAAGTTACTCGTACTGTTTGGTGAATATCCAGCTCGTATACCAGTGAGGGTTGACCACTTTCCGATACCAGTAAGTTTATTTTAAATCTTAACATACATACATATAAACTCACGCCTATTTCCCACCGGGGTAAGCAGACTATGGAATGCCATTTGCTTCGATCCTGACATACTTCTCTTGCTTCCTCCACATTCATCAAACGTTTCATACACGCACAGAGTAGATCTAATTGAACCTTTCCTAAGGACATCTCCAATTTGGTCAATGTACGTCCTCCTAGGTCTTCTTCTGCCAGCCCTATCGACAACTTTCGCTTTATACTTTCGTAATCAGCTTCATCCGCTCTATGTATCCAAACTAACTTAACATTCACTTCTCAATCTTAGTCACTATCTAACACAAAAAACTAAAATTTATAATAATAAACAATAGATATTGGGGTAGTCAAACGTAGTTCAATCATTGATAACTAAATACCAATGTGATAGGTAGGTAAGTAGATAAGTAGCCTTACATAAGTAGTATTACTTTTTCATTATTCTATCATCTATGCTTAGCCGTATCATCGCGTACGAGTCGCCGCCACCGCCACCCGTCGCAGTGAGCTGAAATTTAGCATCCTACTATAGAATAAGGAATAATACTACGTAACCCTACATAGACTTAGGGATTTCAAAATTTAAGTGACGGTTTATTCCCGGATATTCCCCGAAGAAAAAAAAAATGATGGTGCTGTACAACGTTGCCTTCGTTTAACCTTCTAATTTCATGGATAACAGATATAGGTAAATGGTGTCGATTTCTGCAGGCCAACCTAAATTTATTTTAGCTAAGGTTACGGTTTAAATATAAGTATTTTATTTATGTTTGTTTTTGGGTATAAATATTATTACACAACACATCTTCCATCCATTTATTATTCTAATCAAAATATGAAGCAACAATTACTTTTCTAAGTATATTATGCCTATGCTAAGATTTTGTGATTACCTACCTATGTAACCCAGCAATGAAAAGATGTAATTTAAAGGCATACAGCGCCATCTATATATTTTTTGGGAACGTGGCCTCTATAAAACACTTATATCTATCTATTCACTTAATTATTCAGATTTATTCGAATATAATAAAAAACAGTAGGTAATTTTATACGGCTTTTACTACACGCTGTAATGTATTTAGTAAATAATCTCACAGTGTGGCGACACAGCGATAGATGAAATACAACCCTCGGCCGGGCCGACTCGCCGGATATCCGGCGTAGATTTAGCAACGCGCGATCAATACACTACGCAACAGCGGTGGCGACGCGGGGTGGGAGGGGACCTCGCTAACCGCGCAGTGCATGTATTATGCGCCAACTAGTAACGCCAAAGTGAGCGAGCGCGTCACTTGTCAGTGTCAGCGATGTCTGGTACTCAACCGGATATTCGGCCCAAATTCGACATGACACCCGGACAAGCCCGTCTTAAAAAATCACCAGTGTGGAAATACTTCTTAGAAGTTTATGAAGAGCCATACGCGATATGTAAATTGTGTACAAGAAAAGTCTCGCGAGGGGGCACGGGCAAAAAAGCGGGGACATCCGCGCTCAGAAATCATTTAAGGAACAAACATAGCGCCGCGTTTGATCAGGTTTTAAATACTTCGCAGCACAAAATGCTAGTGGTTCTTGAGGTAATGATTGCCGACTTTTCTTTGTTTTTAAGCAATAGAATAAAGCATTTATATAATGTTTTTGTTTTGTGCGGTGGGAATGACAAGGGGCATGACGAGTAATGTTGCCATACTACAACGTTTCATCGTGTCTGTCTCCGGTCCTGGCTAGAATTCGCGCCACGAAAGAAGTTCCACGGGCGCAGTGCTGTCGCAGTAACTGCATATAATTAATTTTACTTGTAAATCAGCGGGACATCATTCGTGGCGCGCAGGTGCTTGACATTCCAACCACTCGAAGAGTATATGGCAGGGGTTATCCGGCTGTAACCGGATACCTTCAGAGATACAAGGCTTTTTTATCTTCTAATTAGCTGCACTGTTTATTTATTTGCTTATTTAACATTTAAAAAAATATTACGTACTGTATTTAGTATCTAACGTTCAAATGACATAAATTTTATTATTGATAATTAAGCGAATTACTGATTCATGTATTTAATTACTATTACTTGTCACTTATATAAAAATCATTAAAAAATGATATGCAATAGCTTTACCGCGGCAGTCCCCGAGTGCCACACATCTTTTTTTATTTATTTAAACAATATCTAAGTTTTCAATCGATATAGTCCGTGAGCTGGAATAGAAATACCGGTACCGGTATAGAAATAATTGCACCAATCTACTTCTATCGTGTGGGTGGTGAGGTGGAGTACCAACCTCATCAACCCTGGTGTCAGGGTTATTATTGAGCCGCCAAAGGCCCTTGACATGATTCATATAACGACTACATACTTACATCAGTAAGTAGTGACCGGGACCAACGGCTTAACGTGCCTTCCGAAGCACGGATCATCTTACTTTTGGACAATCAGGTGATCAGCCTGTAATGTCCTAACCAAACTAGGGATCACAAAGTGATTTTTGTGACATGTCCCCACCGGGATTCGAACCCGAGGCCTCTGGATCGTGAGCCCAACGCCTAACCACTGAACCATCATGGACAACTGGACTGGGCTGTTGCCTCGTGGATGCTCATACATTACATTATTATATAAGAGCTGCGCGTCAGTGGAATATCTCCATCTTCATGGTTGCTCCAACCGCCTTCCGTTCCGCAGTATACCGACCAATTTCTCAATCGGTGATGCTCTGGCTAGAACCCTACCAGAATCCATGATGATGCTCATTACAGTTAAATTAATTTCCATTGTTTATTACAGGAAGACACCTCAAATGAGGCGTCGAACGATCGTGTAGAAGTACTGGAGCCAGAAAACCAGCAGAATGAAGGTAGTTGCTTGAAACTAAAAAGGACTGGAATGACCGGGAACAAAGTAAGTACCTGGAATAGTGGCATTGAATAAAGAATAATACTATGTATAGAACGGGAACTCGCAACCCTTCCCTTACTTTGGTCTCACCCATAGAGATAGGAAATTACATGAAAGCGCCCTATTCTACTATATAAACATCGTTTTATGCCAATATTAGTCGTTTATCACACAGGTCGTCAATAATCGTTTTGTCTCTCTTTTACTAGTACAAAATTTCATTTGGTTATAGAGATTTATTTATTATTTATTTATTATACCTTTTACGTTGGCGACATTACAGTGCCGAAGCACAAAATAAATAAATAAATATAAAAAAAAAACAAAAAAGAATAAGAAAAAGATAAAAAGAAAATAGATAAATAGCTTTGATAAATAAAGATAAATAATATATTATATTTGTTATTTCTACTTATGGCAACATTTTGTGCTGACGTCATAACAGCTGTAGGTGCGTTGCGTGCCAGTTTTCGCCATTTTAAGCGCCTTGTTTCGTAGTACTTCTGTCAAGTAGTTGATTTTGTTTACGTGATCGTGTTTTGCGGATAAATTACGAGGATTTGATTTACTAAATCTAAGTTGAATTTGAAAAAAGTGTAATTCAACATGCCCGCGTGTTCTATTGTGCAGTGTGGTGCCAAAAAAGGCAAAAAACAACCCCATTTGACACTTCATAGGTTAGTACCCGTATTCATTGAAAAATACAAACGATCCTACATATAGACTTTGATGTTACAACGCAACTAAGCCATGAATTTACATTAAACCTTTATATATTTTGAGTAATTTCTATGCTACAAGCCAAATTTTTCTTTATTTTTTAACATCTTTATTCGTCATAGTCAAACAAATTAGTGTTGCGTCAATAATACTAGCTACGAATAGGTACTAGTTATTATTTTTACGTTAACAGGTTTCCAAGAAACGAAATCTTGAGAAGACGATGGTTAGAGACTGTTGGTGAAAAAAATATAAACCCTCGTCATAAGGAGTTGTACCTTTGTTCGCTTCACTTTGAAGACAATTGTTTTAACAGGACACTTGATGTTGCGAGATTACGTGATAACGTAATTCCCACAATATTTCAGGTAATACAATATAAGTTGATATACCTTTGTACTATTTATCATTAAAATGAATATCTATATATTATAATAAATTGTCTATTTACTTTACAGATGTCGAAAACAAAAAGAGCAGCAGTTTTATGTGAAACAGGAAATATTGAGAAAATCTATATACCCAGTATGCCTACTGTGTTGCCCTCATTGCGATTGTCAAAAGCACTACATGAAAAGGTATATATTTATTTGTGAGTGTTTGAGATTGTATTGGGTGTATGTATGTGGTATTGTCATAGGCGTTATTCTTGGTGATCTTAATATAATGCACGATCTACACAGTGTGGGGCCGACTTGCAGAATTGCTTGTCAAGGCTCCACATTTCGCGTCCCTGGTTCACGCGTGAGTTTACAGCACCCTAAATTATGAGAACGAGATAAAAAGTGTATGCTACAGTCTGTAACTTTTTGTAACTTTTGGTGGCAATTTTATTTAAATTTTTACCATCTTTAAGAGGGCTCTTATCAGTCCAGTCAGTCTTGTCAGTATGATATACAAATATTAATAATAAACTTACAGTACAAATCTACCATTTCTTCGTTTCATAATAACCTAGACCTACCTATTTTATCACTTTTATTATGTACTTTTACTTTTTGTGTACACCTAAGTACAATCATGGGCAATTAGAAAGAAATAAATAAATTATCGTTATCTTTAATTTCAGGCATTGAATCCAAAATTTTCCACAAAATTAAGTGAAACAGGTGATGTACCCCGTACATCTGTAGTATCTGTGTTGCCATTTCCCATGTATCTGCCTAATCAATCAGTACATGGAAAGGTAAATCACTTAATTTCCTTCTTTATATTTCTATCTGGCCTGCATCATCTCACTGCTGGCTAGATAGATAAGATATTTGTATCATGGTATCACAACAACATATTTATACAGGGTGTTAGGGACATCGTAACGAAAAAAAAAATGGAACGCCTATTTGATTGTACTAAAAACGATGGTGGGTGTTTTTCTTGTCGCAAATGTTTAATTAAGATTTTGAATTTTTACTGTGCCGCAATGTAAGTCGAACAACGCGGCACACAGACGTTAAACCTACGCACGGCTACGTTACGCGTGCGTGCGTGATACGATGTTGTATCTAGGTAGGAGTTTTCATTCTCTTGTATTTAGATGCTTAGTGGTGCAACGTTTAAAAATGTTGAGTTTGTTGAAGTAGAACACCTACTGCCACGATTTTTCACGCACGGTACCTACCTACCAGTTATTAAAACGTTCCTAACTTATTAACAATAAAAACCCTACTCTTGCCTTACCTTAATTGTTATTCCTTCGGATGAAGTACCTAGGTAGGTACCCTAGAACATGTCACGTCACGTAGGTATGCAACATCGCGTTTCCTCCGCGGTAGGTAGGTATCACACGCACTCACAAACACAACACCTTGCTCTTTAATAAACATCAACAATCTTCCATACTTTTGTGCAGTAAATGGTCTATGATCTATCATCATAGTCGACACTACTCATTTTCAGAATAAAACAAACAAAAAACACTCACAAACACGAAAAAAATATCCTCGAAAAACATCACGCGATTCGGGTCAAGCTTAGTATTCGACTGAGCGGAAGCGCGCGGCGGCGTTAGCGCAAAGCATCAAAGGCGCGCCGACGACGCGCCGGCCGCGGCCGAGTCGAGCCGACGACTAGACAGAGAGAGAGAAGTATGTTTATGGTGCAAGTGACAGAGAAAGAAATAGTATCTGTTCGTATGCCTACTTTATTGGCGAGCGTTGCCCTTGACCCGTGCGCCGGCTATTCACCTGCGCATAGCTGAAGTTGTAGATACGTTATTATTATTATTGATGACATTGATAAAATTTAATAATTAGTAATTTTTATTTGTTTATTTTAAATGTGCGTTCTATGCAGCTTAAAACACAATATGGGACTGAAAAAAATCTAATTTTTTATGAATTTTGCGACAGGAAACTTCACTTGATACCTATCAACTCAAAGAAATACCTAGTATCTGTTCGTAATGCCTACTTTATTGGCGCGCGTTGCCCTTGATCCGTGAGGCTATTCACGTCCGAGTATCCATCAAGACAGATCAAACAAGCCCTGACTCGGAGGTCTTGCGTCCCAGGATCCTTTAATTATGTCTTAGAACCTTCTTGGCCTATGTGGTCCAGTGGTTGAGCGATGGGATGCGGAGGGTCCGGGTTCGTATTCCGGTGGGGACATATCACAAAAATCTGTTTATAAGGCCTTTGGTTGGGACGTTACAGGCTGATCACCTGATTGTCCGAAAGTAAAATGATCCGTGCTTCGGAAGGTACGTTAAGTCGTTGCTCCCGTCTACTAGGTACTTATGTAAGCACGTAGCCGTTACATGAATATTGTACACAGAACAGGATAGGTTTAATTAGTTCTTTACTGATGATTTAACAATGAGATTTAAAACACGAATAACTTAGTATGTACTTATATAGTACCTCGGTACCAACATGTAACAAGAAAAATAAGATCACTCCTCTCGGACAATTTTTTTCTTTGAACATGCCGACATTGCCTACGCGGCGGAGTTGCCGAACTATCGATAGGTAGATTATCAATTGTTGAACTTGAAAATTGTCTAAACTATCGAAAGTAGTGATAGTACATTTAGATCGATACTAGCGATAGTACCGATAGATCTTGCTTTGTAACAATAATGGGTATTGATCTAAAAGATCTATCGATAGGTACCTACTATTGGTTTTTTTTTAACTAGGTATCGATAGAATATCGATAGGCAACACTCTGGCGGAGTGTCCGCCCAATTCTAGACGCGATCTCGCTCGATTTTTGTGTAGCGAGGTTTTGCGTAGGTACTTACATACTAAGTTGGTGGATGGTTGACATAGTAGGTAACTAATTATCTAATCTGTGGTGGTTGTGTTAGTTGGTTGTTAGTTATTCTAATGACAACAAAGAATACAATTATTTACTGTTTCAACTGTTTTAGGTAGATAATGGCCCCGATTCCTATGAGTAAATGAATGAATAACCCGGTCGAATCAAAAAGGTATCTCGCTGGTATGCAAACCGTTTGACGTGTGCTGTCAACTTAATTCTGTCGGTTGTTTTAGATTTCTGCTTAAAATTGACGTGTATTCCATAAATTTTATGCCTGTTGATTATCCGTCCATTTAAGAATAAGAATAAAATAAATTTATAATTTACGATAGACAGAGAAAGAAATAGGATCGGTTCGTAGTGCCTACTTTGTAGGCCGCGCCGCCGCCGCGCCGCCGCCGCCGGCGTGCGGCGCGGGGCGCGCGGAGCGGGGCGTGCGGAGCGGGGCGCGCGGCGCGCGGTGCGTGTGGCCGTTGACCCGTTCGAACAGCTGTTGTCTCCATTACATCGAAAATTTTCGATAATTTGTCATTATTGTTTTTTTTATTGAAATTTGGGTTCTATGCAGCTAAAAGCACAATATGGAATTGAAAATAATTAAAAAAAAAACTCAAAATTTCATGAATTTTGCGACGGAAAATTCCACTAAATATTAACTCAGAATCATGGTCTGAATCATCCCTCTCAGTATTCGTTACGATGTCACTAACACCCAGTATGATGTATCATTCAAGTAGATATTATTATATACTTAACAAAATTTGTATATACTTAATCTGTAACTATTATATGTCTACCTATGTCTGCCTCATCAGTCAGTACATAAAAAGGTATATCAAATATACAGGGTGTTAGTGACATCGTAACGAAAAAAAAAATGGAACGCCTATTTTATTGTACTAAAAACGATGGTGGGTGTTTTTCTTGTCGCAAATGTTTAATTAAGATTTTCAATTTTTACTGTGCCGCAATGTAAGTCGAACAACGCGCCACACAGACGCTAAACTTACGCGCGGCTACGTTACGCGTGCGTGATACGATGTTGATATCTAGGTAGGAGTTTTCATTCTCTTGTATTTAGATGCTTAGTGGTTCAACGTTTAAAAATGTTGTTTGTTGAAGTAGAACACCTACTGCCACGATTTTTCACGCACGGTACCTACCTACCAGTTATTAAAACGTTCCTAACTTATTAACAATAAAAACCCTACTCTTGCCTTACCTTAATTGACAACATTTCAAATTTTTAAGCCGTGGTTTTTTTGTGCTATTTCGAAAGTACTTGTTTAAATAGAAGACACGTATTTTTTCTTTTCAAGATTTTTCCACTAGAAGTTACAAAAAATATTTTTTGAAAATAGGATTCTGCCATTGATAGAATGAAGGCAGTATAATGTAATGTACCTTTGCATGCGTATTTAAAACAAGTCGCAAACAAAGTGTCATGTTATCGAGGGTTGAAAGGCAAATGGGTTTAAGCGACATTTTGTGAACTTTACAGGAGAGCCGTTTAAAGTTTTATTTTTTCGAAAAAAAATCATATAAAAAAAACTACTGAATCAAAAGTGTTCAAAATGCTAAGAATTATTTTAAATTAAACGTTGCACAATTCTGCATTTATTTGGTTCGAAAAACACATTAGTTATAGATTTTAGAAGTCGCTTAATACAAAATGCCTCAATTGAACTAAATTACAGTTGAAGGAAAAACGGTTGAACCGACAATATTTATAAAATCTGGATTAAAGCAAAAAGATTTAAGCGCCAAATCTATTTTCGTTTCGTCTAAGGACAAATGATTTAACCGACTTATCTATAACAAAACACTGTCAGGGAAAACGCTTTAACAGACTTCGAATCATGAAAATGAAAAGACATAACAGCTTATGTGACCGACTCATATCCCGGAATACGACTGATATGCCACCCGCCCAGAATTTTGTGCATTTTTTGTCGGTTAAAACACGGGTTTTTAAAAATGTACCCAAAGTGCTAATTGGTTGAAGCGCCAAAAAGTAGCTTCGATTGATCTGAAACCAAGATCAGTCGACGCGGAAAAAATCGCTGATTCCGAATATATAAATATATAAGTCAATTTCGCCCAAAATGTCGCTTAAACCCATTTGCCTTTCAACCCTCGTTATGTATGACATTTACTTTTTTTATAATTTTTATGTAAAGGTCTGAACTTATTATGCCTTCCTCTTCTGACCTCGTGGATTTTTCAATATATTTCTATTATTACTGAATTAAAAAATCTGAAAAAATGTGTTTTGTGTAAATCATAGAAATATCTCGAAATGGTTTTCGATTTAAGGCACCTTAGTAAAAATGAAATGTTGTCAATTGTTATTCCTTCGGATGAAGTACCTAGGTAGGTACCCTAGAACATGTCACGTCACGTAGGTATGCAACATCGCGTTTCCTCCGCGGTAGGTAGGTATCACACGCACTCACAAACACAACACCTTGCTCTTTAATAAACATCAACAATCTTCCATACTTTTGCGCAGTAAATGGTCTATGATCTATCATCATAGTCGACACTACTCATTTACAGAATGAAACAAACACTCACAAACACGAAAAAAATATCCTCGAAAAACATCACGCGATTCGGGTCAAGCTTAGTATTCGACTGAGCGGAAGCGCGCGGCGGCGTTAGCGCAAAGCATCAAAGGCGCCGACTAAGGGCGCCGACGACGCACCGGCCGCGGCCGAGTCGAGCCGACGACTAGAGAGAGAGAGAGAAGTATGTTTATGGTGCAAGTGACAGAGAAAGAAATAGTATCTGTTCGTATGCCTACTTTATTGGCGAGCGTTGCCCTTGACCCGTGCGCCGGCTATTCACCTGCGCATAGCTGAAGTTGTAGATACGTTATTATTATTATTGATGACATTGATAAAATTTAATAATTAGTAATTTTTATTTGTTTATTTTAAATGTGCGTTCTATGCAGCTTAAAACACAATATGGGACTGAAAAAAATCTAATTTTTTTATGAATTTGGCGACAGGAAACTTCACTTGATACCTATCAACTCAAAGAAATACCTAGTATCTGTTCGTAATGCCTACTTTATTGGCGCGCGTTGCCCTTGATCCGTGAGGCTATTCACGTCCGAGTATCCATCAAGACAGATCAAACAAGCCCTAACTCGGAGGTCTTGCGTCCCAGGATCCTTTAATTATGTCTTAGAACCTTCTTGGCCTATGTGGTCCAGTGGTTGAGCGATGGGATGCGGAGGGTCCGGGTTCGTATTCCGGTGGGGACATATCACAAAAATCTGTTTATAAGGCCTTTGGTTGGGACGTTACAGGCTGATCACCTGATTGTCCGAAAGTAAAATGATCCGTGCTTCGGAAGGTACGTTAAGTCGTTGCTCCCGTCTACTAGGTACTTATGTAAGCACGTAGCCGTTACATGAATATTGTACACAGAACAGGATAGGTTTAATTAGTTCTTTACTGATGATTTAACAATGAGATTTAAAACCATGAATAACTTAGTACTTAGTACCTCGGTACCAACATGTAACAAGAAAAATAAGATCACTCCTCTCGGACAATTTTTTTCTTTGAACATGCCGACATTGCCTACGCGGCGGAGTTGCCGAACTATCGATAGGTAGATTATCAATTGTTGAACTTGAAAATTGTCTAAACTATCGAAAGTAGTGATAGTACATTTAGATCGATACTAGCGATAGTACCGATAGGTCTTGCTTTGTAATAATAATGGGTATTGATCTAAAAGATCTATCGATAGGTACCTACTATTGGTTTTTTTTAACTAGGTATCGATAGAATATCGATAGGCAACACTCTGGCGGAGTGTCCGCCCAATTCTAGACGCGATCTCGCTCGATTTTTGTGTAGCGAGGTTTTGCGTAGGTACTTACATACTAAGTTGGTGGATGGTTGACATAGTAGGTAACTAATTACCTAATCTGTGGTGGTTGTGTTAGTTGGTTGTTAGTTATTCTAATGACAACAAAGAATACAATTATTTACTGTTTCAACTGTTTTAGGTAGATAATGGCCCCGATTCCTATGAGTAAATGAATGAATAACCCGGTCGAATCAAAAAGGTATCTCGCTCGTATGCAAACCGTTTGACGTGTGCTGTCAACTTAATTCTGTCGGTTGTTTTAGATTTCTGCTTAAAATTGACGTGTATTCCATAAATTTTATGCCTGTTGATTATCCGTCCATTTAAGAATAAGAATAAAATAAATTTATAAATTTACGATGGACAGAGAAAGAAATAGGATCGGTTCGTAGTGCCTACTTTGTAGGCCGCGCCGCCGTCGCGCCGTCGCCGCGCCGCCGCCGCGCCGCCGCCGGCGTGCGGCGCGGGGCGCGCGGAGCGGGGCGTGCGGAGCGGGGCGCGCGGCTCGGTGCGTGTGGCCGTTGACCCGTTCGAGCAGCTGTTGTCTCCATTACATCGAAAATTTTCGATAATTTGTCATTATTGATTTTTTTATTGAAATTTGGGTTCTATGCAGCTAAAAACACAATATGGAATTGAAAATAATTAAAAACAAAACTCAAAATTTCATGAATTTTGCGACGGAAAATTCCACTAGATATTAACTCAGAATCATGGTCTGAATCATCCCTCTCAGTATTCGTTACGATGTCACTAACACCCAGTATAGTTTTTTATATTTTAATCCATATATATAATGATTGTATAATTCATATTGAACCAGGTACACAATGCACTTAAATCTGATATATTTTAGTACATACACTATTTTAACATTATTATTAAACTTTATTTCAGTCTGTTCAAGAATACGAGATAAGGAATTTAAAAGAAAAGCTAGGCAAGTCACGGCTCAAGATCAAACGGCTTAATGAAAAAATTCGAAGACAAAACAAAAAGATAGCTGATTTGAAGGATATTATAAGAATCAACGGAATCAAAATCAAATGAATAAAGAGCAAAGTGTATTGATGGAAGAATTTGCAGGTTCGCAAGACTTTTTGAAAAGGCAGGTTAATAAATCTCAAGGTTTACCTTTGCCAAACAAGTATTCCAAAGAAATAAGAAAGTTTGCTTTAACTTTACATTTTCTTTTTCTAAAGGCGTATACATGCGATGTTACAGGGTGTCACAAAGACAGATTCAGAATAAATGGGTATCATTTAAGCTATCACCAATTTAATTAGTTTTGTGTTTCTTAAATAATAGGGTTTGTCCTCAAAATAGTAGATCTGTCACCAAAATGTAGTCACCAAACAATGCAAAATCAGTTCCACAATAAATCACCTAAAATCCTGAGATATAAGGTCTAGTACCAAATAAATGTTTTTGTATGTATTATAATAGGTGTGTCCTAATAAGTATTTAAACAAACTAATTTAAAGAGATTACCAATAAATCATATTATGTTACTAGAAAATTGCATAAGTTCAAATAAAAAATTAGGGTTGTCATCATCGTTTCAACCAAAAGATTCTGCTACTTAACTAGACTCCCAAGGTTCTAAATTTCCACTGGTAGTATAAATTATATTTAGCAGAGTAGTAAATAAAACAATTTAAGTCAATATAATCAATATTTATTGTTTAAAATAATCACCACTGAACAATCAGCGCTGGTTTAAAATAGCTGGCTTATGGCACGCCGCCCGCGTCGCGCATCGTGTGATCGAACCTAGTTACCTACTACCCATCGTTGAGGCCGGATTGGTCAATTTTTAAAGCGCGCCAATTTGTCTCTGCCCCTTTGATCATTTTTTCATTAAAATTATAAATTGATGTATTAAATTGGTAACGAATACTATTAATTTAATATCTGAACGAAATAAAATGTTACTACTGTATTGGTGACAAAATATCAAATAAAAAGGAGTCGCAGTCAGGGATCGATAATCGATTTATTTGGTGACAGATCTACCATTCTGAGCACAGAGTTATTATTTAAGTAACAAAACTGTTATTATAAGAACGAAGTTTATATTCATGTAATGCAATATAATTTTATTGGTTATCGATCTCTTATTTTACACATATATTAACATTAATTTGTTAATTCATACCTGGGAACAATTTTTGTTTATCTGAGAACGAAAATATTTCGTGGCGATAGATCTATTTATTAGGTGATACATCTTGATGACAAATATAAATTTTGGTGATAGAAAATATAGTCCCCAGAATAAATTGACACCGTTTAGAAATTAATAGATTTATATTTATTGTAATATAATTAATAATGTAAATAATATGTAATGTGTGAAATAAATACTTGCAAATAAACAGATTTACGTTATAATTTATATTTCATTTTACCTCCCGTTCTTATTTACTCCTACACTCCAGGTGGATTCGAATTGTGCGCAATAATGAGTGTAATTAATGCTAAAGATTTGTTAAGGAAACGACTTAGTTAAATCTTGACTAAACCTCCTCCTCCTTTACCTTCCCTCTCTGTTCTCTCATGAATAGTATGCCGTATTTTTGTAACTATAATTCTACATATACCTAGTAGGTACGAGTATGTTAATCCTAGTTAGTGATGTTCCGAATATCCGTATCCGTATCCGCGGATATCCGAGATAAAAGAAAAATCCGTATCCGTTACTTTTCACGCGGATCTTTTATGGATCTTTTTCAGGTGATTAAGTAGAATTTTTTAATTAAAAACTATAAAATTCAATTCAGATTGTTTTTATTTCTTAAAATCAAATATTTGGCACCTTTATATTGCAAACATTTAGATAGATATATCTTTATTATGAAAGCAAGATAAAATATCACTTTTATAACAGTGAAATAACTAAAACTTTAATCTTTTTTTTTAAGAAAGTAAAGATCCGTATCCGCGGATATACATTTTTAACGATCCGGCACATCACTAATCCTAGTATTGAAATAGCTAGCAGCCCAAGTAAAGGCCGCCATTTTAAGCAACATAGTGGCACGTTTTTTTGTAGGTATTCCCAGTCCATAATATTATATGACTATGGTCTCACCCCGAACACTTCACAAGAAAGAAACTCGTTTTACACAGACACATTATACATTGACGTTGTCGTACACGCGCATCTGTGTGTGTGACGTCTGACGCCCATACAATTGAAGATGACACGCCGAATCGTACCGTACCGGTAATCGTCTGCTTCTTTGTGTGGGTTGTGAGGTGGAGTACCAAACTCATCAACCCTGGTGTCAGGGTCACTATTGAGCCGCCAAAGGCCCCTGACATGGCTCATGTAACGACTACTTACTTACATTAGTAAGTAGTATAGTACCTAACCGGGACCAACGGCTTAACGTGCCTTCCGAAGCACGGATCATCTTACTTTCGGACAATCTGGTGATCAGCCTGTAATGTCCTAACCAAACTAGGGACCACAAAGTATTTTTTGTGATATGTCCACATCGGGAATCGAACCTAGGACCTCCGGATCGTGAGCCCAACGCTCAACCACTGGATCACGGAGGTCGTTATTGTCGTCTGTAAGCAGGCGATTCCCAGTAGGTACTAGTTACCTACTTAAGTATGTAGATGTCACATGATTTCAGGGGTCTTTGGCGGCTCATTAGAAACCCTGATACCTGGGTTGATGAGATCTATCAGTGATCTTACAATCCAGGCTAAAAGAACTAATCAAAACTTCCATTGTTTATTGCAGGAAAATAACTCAAATGACACGATAAACGATTGTGAAGAAGATCCTGAGCAAGATGGTCCGCAGCAGAATGACGGCTGCCTAAAAGCTGAAAGACCGGATACTCCTGAACCTGAACCTTCTACATTTACAAACAAGGTCGACGAAGCAGTCAATGATTCAGTAAATGATATTCCACCTGACGCGTTAACGGATCGCAAAAAACCAGATGAAGACGAGTACGATCTTTTTGGCCGTTCATTGGCGATCCAGCTTAGAAAACTGCCTGAACTTGACGCACTAGATTTGATGCATAAGGTGCAGTTAATGGTAATCTCTAAGAAGAAACAGATACAACAAGCAGCAAGCCGGAAGCGCACAATTCATGCACAAAAGACTGTTATTTCCAAGAGGTCACTGCGTTCTTCATCCCCCATGCACGTTCTATCGCGTTCACCTTCGCCGAGTACGAGTCCAGAAACCGAGGTGTTTGCACAATTTGCCAACACCAATTCGTGTTTAGAAGATCCTTTGACGCCTGGTCAAATTCGTGTCAAAAAAGAAAACATGAATTAGTTGTGCGTCTTTTCATCAATCATACCTATTCGGCCAGTCATCTAAGAATGGTATAGGTACAGTACGGTCACGAGCATTAATATGTATACACTTTGGTACCATGTCACATTAACTTTCTTAACAAATTGAACTGTACGTCTCACTAAATGTCAAATATGTTAGTGCGTGAGTCCTAAAGTGGGTACATTATCGTTTGAGAACTTTTCCAATTAGTCCCGCGCCCGCGGAACGGGTTACGTGCCTCGTGCAACGCGAATTATATCAAGGCCTACGACCAATAGCTGCACGACGTCATCCATCTAGATAACCAGACTACAGAATAGTAGGTATTCTACGTCTATTGCTCAAATTCCTTGATGTATTTCGTGTCGCGCCGCTGAACCCGTGCCGCCCGCGCTGTAAATATTATGCGTCTGTGATTATGTTTATCTAGGTAGACAAGACTTGTAGTTACAAGAAGTATGTATTTCCTATTCGTTTCGCCATTATGTTGAAAATTCTATGTATGTTCATTGTAAATTCACAAGATCATAATACTTATTTAGTTAACGAATATCTTACGTTGAAGTACATAAGTAGTACCTATATCTAAACTTCAATAAAAGTTTTTATGTGAGTACCTAATGTAGTTTTTTAATTTATATTTTTTGTGTATCCCTCACACAAGACAGAACTGATTGGTTTAACTGGTTTTAAATGGCCTTACATCTATATTAGTCATGATATTTAACTAACCTACCTTCATTGTTAAAAAAAACAAAGCTCACGGACCCTTTTTAGGTCGCCGTGGTATTTTGCCCGCTCTATCGTCACCCTATTGTTACAATACTAGTATTTGTCTCTATCTATACTTGTAGGTTATTATTAATAATAAATATTAATTATTGCGCACTTCACTTCAGTACGCGTACAGCAACTGTACAAATATGTTCGCTCGGCTGCTTCTCCTGTGTCTCTTAGGAATTAGTTGTGTCAATTGTGAATATCTTTTTAAGAAATTGTGTTCTGATGGTGAGTATGATTTTAATTGTACTTTTTTAATTAAATAGGTTAGTAAATGTGGACTTTTTTAAAACTGCTTCGTGCTGTTTTCTGTGACTTAGGCTAACTCTCGGGCCTACCTCGGGTAACCTGCATTGGAGCAGCTTGGTGGAGTACCTTTGCTCGATGCATTCTCCGGTTTATTGAAGGGAGGCTTGTGTCCAACAGTAAGACGTATATAGGCTGCTTATGTGTATATATAGTGTAGCTTTAAATGGGCAATCCGACCAACGTACGTACCTACTTAAGTGTGGTATAATAAACTAATCTCAGCTTCGAGACTGCCCTCAGGATCATGTCAATGTGACAGTTCTCATATAAAAACAGAGACTCGAGCATGATCTTGAGGGCAGTCTCAGCTGAGATTCGTTTATTAATACCACCCTAAGTCACGGAAAAATAATCGATGAAAAAAACAAACCTAACTTAAGTATATATTTTTATAAATTTATTACCCCCTTACCCCAGCAGTGGGATGCGACGTATGCAAGTAAGTATAATGTAAGTGATTAAGTAAAAAACAAGTGTGCTTCCTGAGACCTAAATAATATAGTAATTTAATATAGCTAGTAACGAATTGATCGAGTCCGAAACACAACACTGCGTTCAAAAACGGGAATCGCTGATGTGGGACGGGAAGCCGCAAAACTCAAATGGAATTGGGCCGGACATGTTTGTCGCATGCACCCTGAGCGGTGGGCACGGATCGTCACACATTGGGTGCCTCATGACGGATACAGGCGTCGTGGCAGACCTCGAAAGAGATGGCGTGACGACTTGGACGCTTGCCGGAGGGACTGGCCGGAATACGCACAGGACCGCGAAAAATGGAAAGAGGAAGGGGAGGCCTTTGCCCAGCAGTGGGATCTTGTAGGCTAGATTAGATTAGAATATAGCTAGTAATATTGAAAAACGCCTGTAAAACATTTCTGAGCATAGCTTTTGTCAATGTTTTGCTATAATAAAATAAAAGGAACTTAGAAATCTAGTGTGTCGGATGTTAACGACATGATAGTTATTTGTGTAGTTATTACGATAAACTTGACGAAACAGGTCATGTGGGCGTAGATAGTAGCACAGAATAAAGAGTAATACTACGTAATAGTGGTAGTGGGTAGGGTAAAACCGTGACGGATAGGACCTCGTGGCCGGCCAAGAGGGGGGCGGGGGGCGGTTCGCTAGCTAAAATTAAAAAGTTGTACGTAAGTACGTAATTGCAATCGGCAGTGGACCAGGGACGTGGAGTACGCTTTCATAACCCCTTGGTTTATTGAGTGCATGCCCAGCACTGCGATGTATCGTATATTATTATGAATGGGCTGTTCACTAATAAGTACTAATTTTTTTCAGAAGATCCTCACCAATGCGAAGTATACAACGTTATACTGGACCCGTGCGAAGATGGGAAGAACTTTTGTACCATTAACAAGCTAAAACATTACACGCTTAGTATAGACTTCCTACCTAGTAAGTGGTACATTTAAGGTTTAAAGAATATATACCCTATTTATCTGTCCGTATGATACCTTTTGACGCTTAAACTATTGCACCGATTTGTATGTAAATTGCTACATAGAAAGATCAATACCAGAGGATGATTTTAGAGAGCTTCCTATTGTAAGTACCTATCTACTTACAGCGAAAACGGAAGTCCAAGCGCGCGACCGAATTTGTTACATTGAGTTCTCCCGCCAAGACTAGCAAAGCGAAGTGCAAGTCAGGGCACTACCTACCTTTTCTCGAAACGTTTCGTCGATTTTTTGAACCCTCACGTACGAAGCGTATCGCTTCCTCGTTACTAATACCTACGAACCGCATGTAGGGACCGCTGGTAACTATAATAAAACAGCACACAAATAATGAAATGAACTGTATTACTGAGAATATTATATTAAATTACAAGATCCAAACATTGAGACGCATTGGTTTGCTCGCGCTAGAGATGTGACTGACCATAAATGGCAGACTATTAGGTATGTCCTATACACCGCTAAGGTCTAGAATCTATTTCCCGAAAAGTACAAACTGGGCTTCTTCATGATATATAGATAAATAAAATACTTTATTGAGCACAAGGGACACAAGATAGAGAAAGGCACAACAGGCATGCGAATAGACATTTTCTAGGTAGTTCTATCCTCGAGACCGTTACCATCATGCGAGATTGTGGACAATTGCTTGCTTATCTTCCATAAGAAAATATGTTTGTTTGTCAATAAGTGAAGGTAAATACTTACAATATTTTTTCACAGAGTTCTCTGCAAACAAGCTGAATATGTCAATGTTAATCGATGATAAGCTTACTGACACATTCGACGGTGAAGTGAAGGTTCCCTCTGATGCGTGCGAGGTACTCACTTGTCCGGTAGACGCCCAGACAAGGAGACTTTTCGATGTCAGGTTTAAGTTGGGCAAGAGCATCGCTGTCGTAAGTAGACTTACATCATCATCATCAACCCATTAACGCCCCCACGGCACGGGCCTTCCCTATGGATGGATAGGGAGATAGGGCCTTAAACCATCACGCAGGCCCAGTGCGGATTGATGGTTATTAACGACTGCTAATGCAGCCGGGACCAACGGCTTAACGTGCCTTCCGAAGCACGGAGGAGCTCGAGATGAAAACTTTTTTTTTGTGGTCACCCATCCTGTGACCGGCCTTTGCGAAAGTTGCTTAACTTCAACAATCGCAGACCGAGCGCGTTTACCGCTGCGCCACCGAGCTCCTCCAACTTAAAACTAGAAGTAGACTCACATAGATAGCCTATATACACTGCTGGGCGCAGGCCCCTCCTCAATCAACTGGAGGGCGGTGTTTGGGCTAGTAGCCCGGGACCAACGGCTTAACTCTCTGAAGCACGGAATCATCTTACTTTTTCGGAGTTTTAGGTGATTCAACCTGCAATGTCCTAGCGAAACAAAAACACTAAGTAGTAGACACTTCCCTTAATACCTACTCCGTTAAATCAAATTGGCGCTTTTTGCACTGTAATGTCGTAGAATGTAAATAAATAGATAAATAAATGTAGCGTTTTATCGATATAAAAGCTGTAAAGAGCCCATCTTTTTGATGTAACCGTAGTTCCGCATGACATGACTGAATACAAAAAAGCGTTTTTTATTGTTTTCAGGGCAAATATCCAGTGAAAATGAAGTTGTTCAACAGTGAAAATGAGAAACAAAGTTGTTGTTTTACTTTTAACGTGAAAATAAAAAAATAGTAATATTGGACAAGCACTGATTGATTTTTTTCGTTGTCGTGTTACGGCCAATGTTGCAAAACGCCTGTAAAACATTTCTGAGCATAGCTTTTGTTCAACGTTTTGCTATAATAAAACAAAAGGAACTTAGTTGGAAATCTAGTGCGTCGGATTCATTTTATATCAATTTTGGAAGTCCGTATCAATAGTGGCTGATTATTTTAAACGATTTGAGGTTCGACCTCCTCATAAGAGATCTCAGGCGTGAATGCGTAAATGCATAACATAAGCTCACGACTTTATTCCATTTGGGGGTAGTCAAAGGTACGGCATCTAAGATGAACTAAGTACCCACGCATCACCGAGCTTTCTGTTAGACCTACGTGATAGGTGGTGAGCCGTATCGCCGTCTATTATAGTCAACCCAACTGTGTTAGTGGAAACTGCACTTAAGATAAATTAATAAGTCATTGGTGCAAATGCGGTACCGGGATTCAGTCAGCGTTCCCGGTTCGAGAAGCAAGCCCGTAAGCCACACCAGTGACTAAGAAATGTAAGTAAAATGGTTATGTATAAACCTCAATTTCTTTATTATTGATAAAATATGTTTTTTTTTTGACGTGACTTATTGTAGATTTGCCACAGATGGCATTAACTACTTGGCCGGGCAAATGGGGAGCGCTGAAGGCTCCCACCCGGTACAACGTTTAAGACAACAGGCCTGAGGGTGTCCAGTTGCGCGCGAACCTCGGCTCAGGGCGTCGTCTGAGAGGAAAAATATTTAAAAGAATTAATCGACCCTAGTGGGCGCTGATTGAGGGAAATGGTCGACCACGCCGGCGGGATCGGTATCGGGGATAAAATATGGTAGTTTCATATAAATAACTTATGTAATAACCTATTTTTGATGTGAGCTTATGACCAATTATCAGGTTTGCCAACCTCCGGGAATTTTATCTCCTAAATTATGAGTAAGTAATAAGAATAAGATAAAGAAACTCTACATTTGCTAATCAAACTGATTCCATCCTAATCTGCTGCCACTTTCACTTCCTTTAAGTATTATTTCTCTGACAATGCAGTCGTTTATCGTGCCATCAGCAATTTCAACTTTTAATAAGATACTCAGTATTATATTTAAAAACTAGTTAGTTATATTCTAAAATGGATGATTGCCTTGACAAATACGGCGAGATGAGGCTTTGTTGTTATCTAGAGCAATTTATTTAACTGTAGGTGAAAGTTTCAGCTTATACAAATGTTTATAAGTAAATTGGAATTGGATTGTTAAGTTGGTTTGGACACGTAGAGCGGATGAAGGATAATAGGATTACGAAAGCATATAAAGCGAAGGTTGGTACATTGATCAAATTGAAGATCTTTAGAATAGGGTCAGTACAAACGATTGATGAATGCGGAGGAAGCAAGAGAAGTGTGTCAGGATCGTAGCAAATAGAATTCCATCGTCTTTGCTTACCCCGGTGGGAAATAGGCGAGTTGTTTATGTATGTATGTTAAATTGGAACAAATTGTGAGGTTGGTCAATTATTTGATTAGGCAATGTTCATTAATCTCATGAGGTTTTAGCCACTTTTTGCTGCCTCGTCCCCCTTCCAAGTCTAAGCCCAACAATTTTCACAACATCTCGGGAATAAAAATAGTGATGAATTGAGAGTAGTTACACCTATAACACCTTCGTAATGATAACCACTCGCCGCACCACTCATCTGGTGACAGTCGCTGCAACACTAAAAAGTAAGGGAGAGCGTGTGGACTGTCTTGTTCGCACATACGCGTTAGGCGGTACACGGTAAGAATGTCATTTTTGTATGAAGTATCCCTGGTGTGTACAGTCATGAGCAATATAATGCTCATGACTGACTTAACTTTAGGACTCTGTCGCACTAACATTATGGCATTATGTATAATTATTATTATTTTTTGTTGATTAGTGTTAAGTATGCCGAATAAATATTTTTTCTTTCTTTCTAACATAGGTCTATTTGACATTTAGCGCGACTTACAATTCAATTTGTCAAAAAAGTTAATGTGACATGTTACCAAAGTGTATACATATTAATGGTCGTGACTCGTGACCGTACGTAACATTGATTGCGGACAGTGTCTTCGGATCTTCAGCATGATAGAGGATTCAACATATCCATTTCAGGAAAGAAAAAAGGACTGCAGGAAGTATGACTCTGCCCGCCCCTGTAGGGATTACTGTCTCGCTTATCTGTTTTTTCGCGCATCACTGCCCTATTCGACATCGAGGCACGTAATGAGACGCAGCCTATAATGGTAGCTGTATGTAAGAAACATGAATGTGAATATTTTCTCGTTCCCAAGGGAAACGGACACATGCGCGCACGCAGTTCGCAGGTGCGCTGTTATCAGCAGAACTAGTTGCGACCGCAGAGGGCGTTCACTTGTTTAGCATTTGTTTCCATTGTCTTCGCAGATCTTATTTTGTGGGAAATATCTTTGCGAAATATTTTTTACCACTATTCACCACTTCATAGATGTTGGGGACGCTTGGATGAGATGAACCATTATGGTAACATGTTACCAGGGGGGTTAAAAATTTAATCAGTTTCAAATCAAATATTTTGAAAGAAACCGAGGTTTGGTTTTAACGGCCTCTGTGGTCCAGTGGTTTGAGCGTTGGGCTCACAATCCGGTGGGGACATAACAAAAAATCACTTTTTCACTCACAACCCACACGTTAGACGAAGAGAAGAGGTTTTGTTGAAGAAAATTCCATCAGAATGTGATTTTTCAAAAAGGACCTCACGAGGTTTTCCTTATAAGGCAATATAGACCTTGTGTTATGGAGCCAAGTTCTCTCCGGATACAGTGGTGTCTCGTTTTTCATCAACCTTAGCACAGGCTACTATTAGCTGAATTGCTGGTTCTCCTGATAACACGGAGTGGGGACACTTTACTTTCGTTAGCGGTTCTTTTGCGGTTTTACTGGTAGTTTCTATGCTACATCTGGTTCCTGCCGTTAAATAGGGTTGTTTTAGTTGTGTGTGGATGATGTAGTGACGTGTTGTCTTGCAAGTAATTTGTAACTGAGTGAATCGGAATCTGTCTTAGGTTGCTAATAGGTGCTAAGACTCGTTCACCCTCTAACTATTAAGTACTTTAATACTACGTATAGAACGGCAACTCTCCGCTCCCCACCAGCGTCTGAGCTAGGTTTACCTCACCCCCCCTCGAACATAATTTAGCACATAGTAGATAAAGGTAACAAAGTTTGGAGTAAGTACTTACACTTTTAAGCAAGATTTTGTAAGTGTTAGTGGACTCCACTTTTTCATAGCCAGAATACAAACCAGTACTTTAGCTAGTAAGTATTGTATATAAAAATAAAACTTAACTCTACACAGTCATTTCACACAAGGTCGTAATATGTCTACAATCGACTATAGACTGTAAACTCAAACTACCTCCTATAAACATCCTATAAACAAACGCAGTGCATTCCTAGCATGCTAGCGCATTGTGCCGGTAGTTCTAAGTTCTAATTTTAGGTCTCGACTTAGTACTTAGAGAAAGCTTGGACGGGGCAGTGAAGGTCGACGACCTTACGCGGGAAGCCTCCTGGGTAGGTTTACTAAATTAATGATAACCACGGGCAAAAGTTCGCGCCCGCAAGCCTTTCTTGGGTGAATAACACTACTTATAGGTAGTATTAGAAGCTTTGGAACGACCTAATTTGGGCAGAGTGCCAGAATCACAACTTATTAGAAAACTTTACAAAAGACCATAAGTACTTCTTCTAAGGTGAAGCCTGGGTCAGCGCGGCTACTATTTTTTTAGTAGGTAAGTATGTAGTCGTTACATGAGCCATGCCAGGTGTCTTTAGTAGCTTCAGTAACAACACCAGGGTTGGTGAAGTTTAGTCCATCTTGACCACCTAATTCCCAATTAGGCTAGTCAGAGGTATATTATCCAATGCAAGATGAATTTCAACCAAATTAGGGATCACAAAGTGATTTTTGTGATATATCCGTCCCTGGTGGGATTCACACCCGAGACATCAAATTCAATTTCCCTTACCTCAGTCACTTAACAACCAACTAATGTTTTACGAGTATTATTAGGTAACCACAGACGGACACCCTTGTCCGCGTCGTTACAAGTCACAGACACACTTTCTTCGCAATTAATTCTGTTAGCCTGCGTTTATGGTCAATAAGTGCGCTCATTTCGGCACCAAAGATCATGCATCACAGAAGAGACACTTTATCACAGACTTTGCCACTAGAAAGTAAGCTAATTTAAGTTCCCACCATCCCTATGACTGTCTCTTGAGTTCTGGGGGATTAAAAAGGCCACATTGAATCAATTCATCTAAGAAAGCTATATTGAAATTTGATATTGACAACAAATGTCAAAAGCAATATTTGGATGGTCTCCCCCCCTAATCCATATAGATGGAACCCCCATAATCTATGAGCACATTTTGCATTTTGTAGAGAGAGATAGGTAAGTTCCAATTTTGATTTAAAATTGGTCAATGGTTAGACGTGAAAAGGCATAAAGGACACGTAGGTGTCAAAAAATACATCCCTTTTTTTTATTTCAGTAAGTAAATGTGGACATTTTAATTAATTAATAGATACAAATAGATACGGCTAACCACTTATCACGTTGGCATAACAGTATGCTCGGTGAGGTGCAGGCACTAGTTCTTAGGGGGATATGTTATGTTTCTTTGGAGTTACCTAAGCGTTTTAAAATACTTAATAAGTTTCTTATTTACTCCAAATAGGTAAATAAACATACGAGTTTATTCCGCCTATACCGCCAGCTTATTTCTACTCTATGTACCAGTTAGCGCATCACAACGGTATCACTTTCACACTAGGCCCCTTCAAAATGCTCTCACTGATTCAAATTACGAAGCTTACTCTCTTCTCTGCGCGTGGGCACGTGGTGAACGTTAAGTTATGGGTGTTAAGGGTTTACATGTCTAAAGAGAAAAAACTCAGGTTTAGACCTGACCAGTAATGTGATTTGTTTTAAGCTGTCTAGTTACTGCCAGGTGCCTCCCACACTCCCACTGTTCCTTTCAGGGTCCATAATGTAAATCTGTGAGAAGCTCGGTGGCGAAGCGGTAAACGCGCTCGGTCTTCGATTGTTGAAGTTAAGCAACTTTCGCAAAGGCCAGTCATAGGATGGGTAGTTTTCATCTCGAGCTCCTCCGTGCTTCGGAAGGCACGTTAAGCCGTTGGTCCCGGCTGTATTAGCCAGTCGTTAATAACCACCAATCCGCACTGGGCCCGCGTGGTGGTTTAAGGCCCCGATCTCCCTATCCATCCATAGGGAAGGCCCGTGCCCCAGCAGTGGGGACGTTAATGGGATGATGATGAATGTAAATCTAAACAAGCACTATTTAAATCTCACATTTGCGCATATACCTAAAGGAAGTGTGCTATTTAGGTTTCAACGTGTCGTTTTTACCTCCCACGACTGGCTCTCTCTCTCTGGTACTTCCTCCGGCCAACCTTGCAGGATAGTGGCTCTGTTGCCCCTAGCGTTGACAGCGACTCCCCGAACGTCGATTCCCGCTACGGCGAGTGGCTTGACGTCGCGTCTGTCAAATCAAATCAAATCAATTTATTTGTCATTTGCTTGTACAGTTCAAAAGGCAATTTTAATCACTATTGTAACGGTCTCTGTGGTCCAGTCGTTGAGCGTTGGTCTCACGATCCGGAGGCCCCGGTTCCAATCCCGGTGGGGGCATTTCACAAAAATCACTTTGTGATCCCTAGTTTCCTCAGGACATTACAGGCTGATCGCCTGATTGTAATAACCCTGACACCAGGGTTGATGGGGTTGGTAATCCACATTATAACGCACATGATAAGAAGTATTAAGAAGAGATCACTATTCTAACAGGAGCTTACTTATATCTACTTCGGTCAGTAGTGTAGTATATATATCCACGATATTGTAAAAAGAAGGTAAACTGTGCCCGAAATAAATAATACGTATAACCTTATTTCTATCAACTTATAAAAATCTTTAATTTCTATAAACCTACTTAAAAAGAAGGCAAACGCGCACACGAGCCACTTCCTGGGAAGTGTTTAGTGTCAACCATAAATTTGCAACACCAGAGATGTTGCCCAAGTTGTTAGCCCTTTTCCCTCTGTGGTGAGCCCTCTAGCATCCTCTAGGTAAAAGAACCCTATAATACGGCGCAAAGGAAACAGACAGTCTACAGAAATATCTTGGTCAACCATCTTCAGACAGTTGAACAATAAGCTTCCATTCATTACATGTAGACAAAACCCACCTGTCCATTTAGAAAGTATAATTAACCATTACACGAACGATTACATTGGAATCGATTGCGATTAAAATCGATTTGTGCTTTGAAATGATTGTTGCGCCGACTATTAGCGGGCTTGAGATTAGATGGGCATTTGGAGTCGGCTGTTTTGTTGTAGACGACCGTGAAGTTGAGTCATTAATTTGTTTATGTGTTACTTAATGTTAAAAGCCGTGAAGGAGTCGTTATTCCGCTTTTATCTACCTATATAAGTAAGTAAAATCACCGTGAAAATACGTAGGTTTTAATAGCTACTTAGCAGAATGTGGTGAATGTGGAGGAAGCAAGAGAAGTGTGTCAGGATTGAAGCAAATGTAATTCTATAGTCTCTGCTTACCCCGGTGGGAAATATACGTGAGTTTAGGTATGTATGTATGTAGATACCAGAAACATTTGACTCTATTCCTTATTAGTATTATTCGTTGTTCAACTACTCTGTTTCAAACACAACTTGCGTGGTGCATCGAAGATGAACTAAGTACCCACACCTCACCGAGCTTTTTGTTAGACCAGCGTGATTGGTGGTGACCTGCACAATACACCGTTCTAGGTACATACTTACTGCGCTACTGCCCAAATTGAACCTAATCAACCTAACCAATTACTTTTTTGTTAATTAACCTAAACCTAATCACAACCCTAGCATCAGGGCTGCCAGGGGGCCTTGATACACCATTTGTTTTGGTAAATTGTGATTGCGATAGTTTCAATCATCTTCATCAGTCATCATCATCTTCAACACAGGGCAGGATTCCTCAGTTTCTCTAGTTATTTTTTTTACTTAACTTATTGTAGATTTACCGCAAATGGCATTAACTTCTTGGCCGGGGTTTCTCCAGTACAGCAGATGTCTACTACAAAAAAAAAACTCTATAAATGTCAATGAAAATCTCAGCTAGTGGAACTAGACGACCTTTGAGTCCTTTTGCAGTTTGTATTGTGACGGTCGCTCGTCCCCAAAGACAGGCAGGCTCGTTACATAGACGTGACAATATGTTCCATGGATGTGAGTCACTCGTGTGTTACACCACCCACTGTCATAAGCATGGTTCACACAAGACGAAGAGAACCGAAATTGAATAGAATAGTGTAGAAATTGTTTATTATAAAAAGACCCAAAAACACACAAAAACAAGACAATAACTTCACTTGAAAATTTTCACAAAACAATTTTTTTTTTTGAAGTGACTTATTGAAGACTTGCCGCAGATGGCATTAACTACTTGGCCGGACAAATGGGGAGCGCTGAAGGCATAGAGAATGTTTATTAGAATGATCATAATTGCAACCCGAACACGAAAACTAAAAAGTTACTTATTTCATAATTTTTTTAGTGTTTCAATTTAATTCTGTAGGTTAAGTACCTATGTAATGTCTAAATACATATAATTATGTTATATTTGTTTTACCATGTGTTATATGAATAAATAAACCGTTCTGAAAAGCAAAACATCACACATCGGAAACATAATGGCGTGTTAATGAACGTGTCATCCTCCTCATTTCAATAAGCTGTCGCAATGCAAGTTGTGATTCTGTCTACCCCGATAGTGATTATGCCGTAAGTAAATTTTGTTTGCCTGACCAAGGACCAATAAAATTATTCTTTACGCAAGTAAGTGATGTGTATTGCGCTTGTATTTAGTAGCATGTGTGAATTACGTCCAAGATAATGTACTTGATATTGTTTTCCTGAATCACTTTATTGACAAATAATACTTACAGATAGGTAATATCGATAAAACTAAGCAGTACTTACATAAAAAAAAACACAAGTTTTTTCTCTTTAAAAGTTAAAGACAAGAAGAAGCTTTCCGCTGACGATGTTCATGACAATGCGAAGTGAAAGAAAAATAAGTATAGAGTTTCATCATGTGGAACAAATCCTAGGAAGAGATGATGAGATACAAGGTGTCATTAGTACCTATATTTTTTTTATATAAAATTGGGTGCAAACGATCAGACAGACCGCCTGATGGTATTACCGTTGCCCATAGACACCCACAACACAACCTGGGTGGTCATAAGTGCGTTGCCGGCCGTTCAGCTAGGAGTAGGAACACTCTTTTTGAAGGACTGAATCTTCGGCTTGAAGGTCGTATCGGTCCGGAAATACATAAATTAATTCCACACTAGTTTAGTTGTAAAATGTATGGGTAAAACCATTTACTTCAAATTTTTGGGTTGCATTTTCCAAAAAAAAAAAACATTTTCCATTTTATTTTTTTCTGAATATGTATTACTTACCTATATAACTAGCATTTTAACCAATCACATGTGTACAGACGACAAGACACAAATTAAATATTTTTATTTTTCACGGTACTTACAGCCATCATGAGTTACTTTCAATCGGCCTACATTCGGGGTCGCCGGTCACGAGCCATATGGCACGCTTCATATGGTACGTGGACATTGTCTGGTCGCAGGAGTGCCGACGCAGACACAAACTTTTATTTTCGTTTGACAGCTATACTTACGATAAGTGCAAAAAGGTAAAGTATGGGCACTTCCCGGACACTTCACACAAAACACCTCGTTTTCCATAGATACTACACATTGACGATATCGTACCTACACATCTGAGTGTCTGACGCCCCATACAATTAAAGACTAAAGTAAGGGTTTTTTTGAGGTAAACCTGGCTCAGCCGCTTGTGGGGAGAGCTAGTTTTATAACTATTATATTAAAAGAAAATTAAACATCTACTAGGGTCGGCACAGGCATCCCCTCAATCAACCGGAAGGGGTATGGAGCATACTCCACCACGCTGCTCCAATGCGGGTTGGTGGTCACAATATAGGTATGGAACGCGAACGAAACAAGTCCCGCGGATTTTACTGGAACTACTAATTACCAATTCATACAAATTCACAATCATTCTATGCAGATTTGGCAGACACTACTTACGCAGAGTCCCCGGTCGCAGGTTTGTTTCAAATAGTCAAGACAACAGACAAATTCCAGGCGTAATCGTTATAGGGGGTGGCTTATCAGGGTTGCAAAGAAGTTATATTGACATAAGTAATACAATACAATACAAAAACTTTTTATTGCACCTAAATCACATTAAAAATACATTAAGTAGTATTATTATTAAATTATTTTAATACCTATTGCCGAAATAATTCTTATACTCGTATTGTTACATCACATCATTATTATCTACAGATCGGTATAGACATGTCGTGCGTGCAGGGCCAAGGTGAACCAGTACAGTCTAGATCGGAACTGACTTGTCTAGAATGTCTCATAGACTCATGCTTAGTGCCTAGGCTAGGCTAAGTAAAAGTTTTACGGTCTGATAAAACGGTGCTTTGAATTCATTATCTGCAAGTGAGGAAAGTTTGTTTTTGCATTAATGAATAGGTGATAGTAGGTATGTGGTGGAGATTACCGTGATAGCATGTAAAAGTGGATTTGCAAGAAATTCTAGGACTCCCTAGATAATTAACATTAATTAAATGTCACTGCTGGACTTTATCGAGATCGAGTTCGGTCGTTTATCGAGATTGGAGACGCGTCGTAGCGTCAACGAAAGAACTGCTCATACATACTGTTAGATAGAAAAGAATCGTTCACCTAATATCGACTGATACATCACTATGCTCATAAACGACCAACACTAGCTTACGTACTTTGACAGATCTAATTGTTAACGCGCATTTGATATGATTGTAATAATTGAAATAAGTATAATCAATAATTGTACTGCACTGGTCCTTTCGTTTAATAATACATAAATTGTGATTGTGTGATTTAGATTTATTTCACGATAATTATGTTAATTTTAAGAAAAAGCATTTATAACATTTATGTTAGATATGTAAATATGCACATTAATCATTTTTCTTAATCTTGATTGTTACAAAGTTTAACACTTAAACTTAGTTACTGTGGTCTACATCAGACCTTTTTATAATTTTAAAATTAGAGATAAGTAAACACAAATGTCAAATTGCAATATCGCTTTTTATAGATGAATTGCTTTGATGTGGCCTTTTTAAACTCCCTGTATTTTCAATAACCATTACAATTGGAATGTACAATTCAGTTGAAAGTAAACAAGTCTAAATTGTGCAAAGTATCGCAAATTACCATCGTTTACCTTCCCTAAGGCAGTCCTGTGATTACACCGAACATTATCTTCTATTGAAATATCTAACGGATGGGAAAGTAAAATAATAGAAAGGTCAACAACACACGGTATGATTTATTGAGTTTGCTGGAGTATCAATGGTAGGGTGCGGTGGCACTGTTAGTGGGCTGTCGGGTTAAAAAGGCCACATCGAAGAAATTCATCTAAAAACAATATTGCTATTTGACATTTTTGTTTGCATTGCACACTTCCTTTTGTATGCGCAAATGTCAAATTGTAATATTGCTTTTCGAGATGAATTGCTTTAAATGTGGTAAATCCCGCTAATACTAACACCACAACCTTACCATCATCGCTACCAGCAATGGCTGGTGTTTGTAATGACAAACAGCGAGCTTTCGACCGCTGATTCAATTGTTTTCTACAGAAAGAATTGCTATTGATGTAGTCCGGAAGTAGTTAGATGTATTCGTGGAATCAACTGATGATACTTATTCGAGAAATTGGATGTTTACACCATTTCTTGAGCAAAAATCACATAGCAATATCTTCCTTCTTGTTAAAATGAGTGTGGTTTAATTAGTTTCACTACTCGTGTAGTAAAAAACGCTGATTGTTTTGCCAGTTCGTCAATAATTCACCTGAAGTAATTAAGTAGGTTTCATACACGTCGGACAATAAGATATAGATCGATGAATGTAAAATTGATTAAAAGGTAAATAAAATATATTTTTTATAACTTTTTTTAATAGGTATTTTTATGTTGCAACTTTTCTTGTCGTAGGTATACGATCTTCTTTGCCGTCAGTTAGGTAATATAGAGCAGCAAAAGCAGACTAAAGTTGGTGCTTGTATACTAAAACATTATCTTTATGTTTGTTTAAATTTTTCGAATTGTAGCGTTGACAGCGACTTTCCGAACGGCGACCCGCGCTACGGCGACTCTCTTTACGGCGAGTGGCCTTATTTTCCCTTTACGTCGAGCGAGTTTTGACGTTATTGTACAGTTATGGTAAAAACTGTTTTGCTGTTTTCTTATACTTTTCAGTTCGTTGACTGCAATACATTATAATAATTGAATATACAAATACCTATTCATAAACATTTTTATAATATAATTACTTATTGTAAATTATTTTAACTTCCATTACTCGTATTAGTAAAAGTAACCTCTCGATTGATGCCAACTATCAACTCAAGGATTGTTCTAATAAGTAAGTACATACGTAGTATTATTGTAAACATGAGGATGTGTGATAGACGCTATGTAAGTTGTTGCTGACATAGAAAATAAATTGAACCTAATTAATTCATACGAAGATTTTCTCCATCAAAAACAAGTTTTTTTTTTTTGTTCTATTGTGAATTACATCAATGTTCTATGTGGAAACTCTAGTTCTTTATTATTATATACTAGTACTCCCAGTTCCGAAGACCATAACTTCCTTTTGAGTTCCTTTTCTTAGATTATCCATGGAACCACTTACCATTTTCCCCATATAAGTGTAGGTATCAATAAGAGAGAGTTTAAAATGCCATCGATGATAACTCTTCCCACTTAACTATCTCTACAAGTACGAGAGAGTAAAGTAAATGATGTACAAGATAGGTAATAAATATAATACCTATGTAATTTTACATCTTAAAATGGTAAAAAATAAAGGGAAAGTCTGTATCTACTGGCATAAATAATATGGACGTTGTTGTTGTAAAAGATAATGTGGTATTGTATTCAACCTCATGCAGATAAAATATCTATTTTAAACATGGCGCATGGATGTATGTTGCTGTAAAAGTTTGAATAAGATACTTAAACGTCACTTCAGTTAACGATATAGTACAATGCAACTTTACGCAACACAATTGATCTCCCTAGCGTCATCCCGTTTTTTACAGGGTCCGTTTACGTAACCTGAAGATTTACAGGTCCGGTTTTTACAGAAGCGACTGCTTGTTTCACCTTTTAATCCGAAAGGCAAACCTCCATTTACAGGTCACATACGTATGTGGGTTTCCTCACGATGTTTTTGAACAAAACATACCTACATAAACAGCAGAATTTATATTGTATGTTAGTTTTTGCAGTTTGACAGTTACATATCGAATTTAATAATATTCGTATCACGTACTCACAGGAAAAATAATCCATATGTGCTAATTAATTTTATTAATTACTTTTTAAAAATGCGACCGTGTCTCTGGCTGTTGCCGTATCACGCCTAAACAATTAAATCGACTAAACAATTATACCTCTACATATCATCAAAGGATACTCCGCCCCGCACCAATACGGGCTTGGAGCGAACGTGATTTACCTCACCCCCGCCGGAGAGGGCAACTTTAGTCTATTTAAGTCATCGAAGTCGGAGGCGACAGCTAGTGAAAGATAAAACGAACAGAATGCAGATTAGAGCATTATCAATTTCCTGTTACAAGTGTTACATTTATTAATTATGAAATTACGTATACACAGATTATCAGAACGTGAGATTAGGGTTAGCGACCTTCCTCACGGCGCGATTTTAATCGATAGGCGATATCGATACGGTATCGCGCAAATATGCCATCTCACTGGCAATACATCGAAAATGATATTTTTTCATTTTGTCAATACAAAACGCTTTATTGCACATAAACACAACATATAAAACAATTACCAGGTGACAAGAGAAGTTAAATCGACCTTTATAATAGCAATTTCTTCTAGGCAACCAACAAATCAATATCAATAATTTCTTTAGAATCGAAGAAAATGGAATTCTATAGTCTCTGCTTACCCCGATGGGAAATAGGCGTTTATGTATACATACATCTCTCTCTGTCTCTGTTGCATTGCGACATTCGGGAGTACTTAAATAAGAAAAACGTAAAATAAGTAAGTAAGTATACTTAATGTCGTATGCTTGTAATCACGAGGTCCGGACACAAGTAGATAGGTACTCAAAAGTCGCCTAAGGAATTTATTTCACGATAAGTACTAATCTCTAACTTCTCCAACTCTCTCTCACTCTCTCTTAACTCTAAATCTTTCTCCAACACGATAAGTACTAATATCACCATTCCCTGACACCAGGGTGATGAGGCTGGTAATCTACCTCATATCCCACATGCTAAGAAGAGAATACCATCATCAGTAATTTAAGAGCCACGCTCTTTAGCATTGTCCATTCTTGTCTATCAAAGTCCAATTCTTTCACTTCCTTATAAGACACGACGTTCACCTTCTATTTAAACTGTTCCATGTAAGCTATTCTTGGTCTTCCCCTTTCTGTCTTGCCAAAGGCCCCTGACATGACTATATGGTACTATATAGTCATGTCAGGGGCCTTTGGCGGCTCAGTAATAACCCTGACACCAGAAGCGATAAGAAGAAGAATACCATATAGCCTATTTTTCCAAATGACCTTAAAATAACGTCAACAAGCGATCTATCCATGCTCTTTACATCGAGTATGCGCAAACGCACGCATCATGCGGCAAAACCACATGCAAGTCACGACTCGACAAGGTACACTCGTTTCTCGTTTACTACACTAAATGGACATTCAATAGTTGGATACTTATTTGAGTGACTGACTGTAATTTCAATGCGGTCAAAAGCACGAACGCCAGCACTCACGCTTCTAATCCTTACCGGAGTAGATAGGCAGTTTCACTACTTCTTCTTCTTCTTCGTTCCCTCACTGCTGAGGATCGCGACCACAGGTTATGGTTTTCCACTCGGTACGTCTATATGCTGCGTGGACCGCCCTCTGTATGCTGCCGCCCACCGTCTTATTCACGATGTTAGACCACCTCGTAGGCGCCCTTCCTCGCGCACGTTTCAGGAAGGAAGTTTCACTACAAGTCATCAGAAAACAATTTGCAGTGCCTTTTTTATAATTCCTTAAAAATCTAAAAATTCTGACTACGCATTCCATGCTAAAGACTTTCGATCTGCTATCATTAATAGGGGCCCTATCTCACTTGGACTCCATGTTGACACCAACAGTGGCGACAGTGGCGAGTGGTGCGACCGCACCGGACGCCGCAATAAGGGGAGCATCAAAATCATCAAGACTGGTCCACCCTGGCCAGCAGTCCTGTATCTAGAGCGGAGCAATTGGGTTTTGTATTTTGTGGGTCTGAAGGGCGCCACTTTGAGGTCTCGTACCACTTAAATAAGTAATTTGCTAAAACCACCACTGGACACCAAGCACCACCAACAAAATGAATGCAGTTGTATAAATGATACCAATCAATTTGCTACCGGTGCGGTGGCGCAACCACGGTGTCATAGTGAGATAGGACCCTAAGTTCATTCTTGGATTTCGACCTGTCTAATGTATTTCCATCCCAATCAGTCCAGCGATATAGACGTACTGAGGTAACAGTTATTGTACCATAATATTTTCATACACACATACATAAACTCACGCCTATTTCCCACCAGGGTAAGCACTATGGAATTCCATTTGCTTCGATCCACATTCATCAATCGTTTCATACACGCACGCTGGTTCAGAGTAGAACGTACTGAACCTTTTCTAAGGATATTTCCAACCATAACCACATAATATTTGTAGGGATAAAACACTGATGTATCAAGGCCTTGCACGCTATTTTAAAAGTAACAAAGGCTACGTACAAAATTAACGAGCATGTCTCCACAAGGCCGGTCAACAATGGTCCGAGGTGTGCCCATTTGGTCAAGGCGTGGCCCTGATATTGTATCACGGGAAGCCTGCAGTAGACCAATGTTGCCTAGATAGGACTGAGTGCTTATCGCGACTAATTTGGGCATTTATTTGAAGGCTTTTACTTAAGAGGCTTTGTACCTATTTGTGTTGTCGCGAGTAGATTTGTGATAATCTGCATGTTTTCCTGAGCATGATGTAAACTTTGACTAAAGATCCTATCTCACTAGAATACCATGGTGGTATCACCACAGTCGTGCCCCCAACAAAATACTTACATGTTAGTGACATTGTAACGAATACTCAGGGGAATGATTCAGACCGTGATTCTAAGTTAATATCAAGTGGAATTTTCCGTCGCAAATGTATGGTATAAAATAGGTATAATAATTTAAGACAGCAGTTTTTCAAATCAATTCGATAAGGTAACTACCATAACTTTTTTGTAACTTCATCTGTTTACATTACGTACCATAGAATGAAGAATAATAGTATCTTGCCTTCTACCTGGCTTTATAAAAACCTGTTGCGTTAATATTACTTTTTAAGATCCATGGGGTGCCATGATGATGCCACGCTTATGTACAGTCAATGACAATAATAGGTATAAAAGAAGAAACAGCCTAACACCAAATCTTCCTTTTACCATAGAAAAATATACGTATTTCGACAATGAATACAAGCACTAAATACCTAAGGATTTTTTGAAATTCAACCCTTTATTGCGGCTACAGAAGTATTATTTTCATCCGATACTGGGATCCGAAAAAGTGGTTCAACTTACCTACTTAATTCAATTTCAAACCACGGATGTTACGGATATGAAGTATCGGTTAGGTTAGGTTAGGTTACCTACCTAATTCGGTTTCGGATACGGCTACTTACCTATAATATTTTTTTTAAAGGTTTCGGATACCTACTGAACCGATATTAAATAATTATTTATTAATTACGGATAAGTAATCCATTAGTTTAAATTATGGATTTTTTTTAAACAATTAAAAAGTTTTAAATTACCATATTTTTGTCAACAACTGTACTATTTAGTTCCCCTTCTCGCCGCATTGAACGCGACGCGCGCTTTGCCCGCACACGAGCGCTAGTATCGCTTCGGACGTCGTTTCGGTTGCACGTTATCGTATTGGCTTATCTTCATAACTCTTTACGCTAGCAACGTATCGATGTTATTGAAGTTTTCCAACAAGTTCCGACTTCGTGACAGTGAAATATTGTGACCAGTGCATCAAATACAGTGCCAAAATTACCCTGTGTTGTTCTCGATTACTTTTCTCGTGGTTTTGAAACAAAAATCGCGAGCAAAACTCGTATTTAACGGAACTTTCGTGTCGGATTTGCCGCGGATTGTATTCTTGTTCGGTGAGTAGCATTTTCTATGGTGTTTGAAATTTCATGGCAATATTTTAACTGTACTTACAGATAAAACTAAAGAGACGACGGGGGTTAACCGCTTTTGATTTTTAAATACTTATCATTGTAACGGTCATCTTTGATGCAAAGGGCGGAATCGTTTTCTAGACAATTTTTAAATTTCAGTTCGTTGGTAGGTTAACCTACCTACCTATTTAAAATAACAAATAGAACGTCATAACCATAACTTGATCGGTAATTAGTTACTTCAGAAATCTTTTAGTAGGTAGGTATGAGGATATCAATAGGTGCGACCTTTGTCGTCTCGCAAAAACAAAACGATAGGTGACTACCTACTTTATCATGCAACTGTCGACAAATGCAAAGTTATTAATCAAGTCCTACTTCAATAGCATTGCATGACTGACAGGCATGACATGAAAAATATCTTGGGTAGGTAGATATTGTTTCCTTCAAGTTGTTTACGAGTTTGCCTAGCTATAGGTGTAGGTAGAGTTTACCAACCATACCTGTTTGTTCAGTTGAGGTCGCCAACCGCACACCATAACATGCACCTAGTAGGTACCCCGTACCAGGCCTATAACGTCCGAAGGCATTCACTTATGGCCATTTGTAGAAGCTTAGATCCACAGCTGTGATACTATTTTGCTCATTCTATGCAATTTGGTTTATATGTAAATAGGACTTTACCTTGAAGATTCATGGTAGGTCGGATAGATGCGACTTGTCTCGCCATTTTCTTGACAAAGTTCAAAAGGTGACACATTCTTACTTATCTAACTACCTCATCATCATCATCATCTAACTACCTACCTACCTATCTACTGACTCAACGAACGAAGAACTAGCACAGAATAAATAATAGGAATTAGTCAAAGGTCGCAGAATTTGATTACATAGGTACCTAGGTAGGTATTAACAAAATCTTTTTCATTTCATGGTGGGAATTCGTTATATTTATTAGCGGGTAGAGGTTCCAGGATTAATTTGAGAATCGAGCTTTAGACACAGATCCGGGCTTCCCCCAACAACCTGGGTTGCTTGTATGCAGGAAGGTGGTTTTACTCCGTAATTTCGACCATCCTTTTAAACTCCCATAGCTAAAAGTGCACAGAAACTTAGAGATACCTATCTAAATACACAATCAGTCAATTACAAATCGTTGAGGTCTATTCCAACCGAGGATTTTCTCAAAATAGCTTACGATTGTCAAAGTAAAAGGCGAGGTCACGGGCCGGGCGGCGGGCCCCAGCTCAGTACAACAGAGATCGACAATCTCTTCTACTATCACCACGCTGGGAAAGGTCCCACGGTACCATCCAGTACACTCTGACCCCGGACTTTGACCTGTACCAACATACCTGTACGGTACTTCAAGTAAAACTAAAGGTTTTAAAACTTCATAAAGTTATATGAGTGATCAAAGATAAACTCCGTAAAGTTGTGTGTGTGTGACCAAAAACGAAAAATGTGATCCATGATAGGTGTTGCGTCGATTGGATTAGTGAGATGGATTGATGAGGAATGGAGAGGAGGGGTTTGTTATCTACGGAATTGTCACAAGAAAGGTCTTATTTTTTACTCAACTGCAACTAGGTAGGTATCAACAAAAAACTAACTGCAAAATCGTTCATAGATGATGCAATTACAGGACTCGCGTGAGATCATTAATGGCCTTATGGCAGTCTTCGCTCAAGTTAGTAGTTCTCAAGACCATCATATTATTGGCGAATCGTCAAAACGCTCTATCAATAAAATCTGTACGCTTTGAAAAATACAATAAAAAAACATTAAAAAACGCTAACGACGCCGACGATACTTCATAACAAGATAATAAATTACCAGTTCACTTGCTATCAGTATCGAAACAAGCTTGCATCTGACGGTTCCTACTAAACCGGTGTTCGTTAGCAAAGGTACTTGCGCTGCGCCGGCGCCGACGTGTGAACGGAGTTCGCTGACCGCTCTCTTATCACCAGGTCACGAAGGTAAAAGGTGGAGCATTTTGTTGCGGCAGTAGAAATTTGGAAAGTTATAACATTTGATTGGAAATTATATATAGAACTCAGCGAGTAGGTGCAGAAAATAAACTAAAACTGGACGCTTAAGAAAGCAATCAAAAAGATGCAACAGAAACACATACACCCTATAGTAACACAGTACACACACGTATTCTGCCTTACAAGAATATAAAGATCGAAAAACATATAGAACATACAACAACTACGAAGAAGATAACTCGTCGATTTTATAAAGATGCAAGTTTTTAAACCTCGAGATCAATGCAGAGGAAGCGAAATTGGAAAATCCGTGTGTAAATAATGTATGAGTCAACTTCGGGATTTGCATTCTTAGCCAATGACGTGTTACGTGATCTCCCGGGGTCATCATACTACTTCTTAGGTGGTGGGTGCAAGCATTCTGAGCTCGTAATGCCAAAATACAGTGAAAAATAAACAAATCTATTTTTACCCCGATATAGGAAGAAATGTGACGCAAATCGACGACCTCGATGTTTGCGAATTGATTGTGGGTATCTTATCTGCCATCGATATGCATGTGATATTAGACTTCGGAAGTGATGATGGCTTGAAGGGGACTGAGGGAACAATGTTTATGATTTTTCCGAATGAGAATCCAAACACTAGTCAATAAGACCTCAATCACCATTACCTTTACGAAAGTTATTATAATTTTAATTTTGCGTAGAATTTACATCAACCATCCCCACAAAGTCCGGAAGAAGTGACTTAAGATTATGACGGGATGATAACGATAATAATAATCCGTCAATATTTTTAGCCAAAATTTGTCTTTATGATCTAGAAGATATCGTTATTTTATGGGAATAATCCGAAAAAGCTTATTGTACTTACCATTATAAAATCCAAATTGAGCATGTTCTACTAATAACAACAAGCTTGAATTTGGGCAAAATTACCCAATTAATACGACACCCATAAAGTTGGTGAACGAAATTGCACGATTTAATTCGGTTTTGACCAGAATTGAATCGCCTACGTAGAAACGCCAAATTGACTCAGCACAACGTAACTAATCCACCGAAATTGCAATTCCCAGAGTATCGAATTAAGCAATAGTTCAATAAGTATGTAATTACACGTTATGCAAAAGATTACGTCGAGGGATCATGTTGGACCGTGTCAACTTACTTTCGAGTCTACTTTCAAAACTCCCATTTATAGGTTGTGTTCATTTGTTTTACTTATGTAAACAGATTAATGGTTAGGAACATGGGTTGGTTGCAGGGAAATGACAAATTAATGTCGATTAAGGTTTCAATGACTACATAAAGGAAGTAAAAAAATTTAAGGTCTCAACTTTTAAAGCAATGCGAAATTGGAATGCCTAATGAGTTTTCTTAGGATAACGCACCCAGAAAGAGGTTTTTCTACCTCGCATCCAACTTTAATACTTGTTAAACAAACTGCCTAAAAATAAAATTTGCCAAGCGTACCGTTCCGCAGACAGATCTTCTTATGGAACAAACTAAACACCATAATTGGTTTAAAACAAACGAACCGTGCTGATGATATCATACTGGCAAACAGAAACCACTAAGTAGAATTTACAAAACTGATCAGCTTCGTCATAGAATTCTATATTCATATTTAAGTGTAAATGACTAGTCACGGCTGGTCTAATGAAGTTGTCAGATGAAATCTACTACTATGTACACATTTGATGCGTTCCGAATCTTTTGATATGATCAATGCATTCCAAGTTTACACCTGCCAGTCTGGCGTTACGTCATGTTAAACAATCATTCATTCATATTCTGTTTACCATATCAACCTCAGGACTTCTCATGCCAAGAACTCAAAAGTGACTACAAGTTATCTTCTCATTAGGTATACTTCTGTTTATGCTATTAACGATCAAAGGCCTCAGTTTATTTTTTATAGTACACATATAAAACAAAATAAAAAAAGATCTCTTCCAGCTAACCCTGCACGGTATAAGTGGTGACTTTATTTATAATACTTATATTTAGTTATAAATAAATTTAAGAACTTCGTTTTGGATTACAAGTCGTTTAGTAATTATATTAAGGATGCCTCTGAATACGACGAATAGCCCACATTAAAATTCCTTTTCCGTTTACAAAATGCCTCAAAAATTAATATTTCCAATTTGGAATCCCGTAAGCCTCTAAAGATATAAATTACGTCGTGTAACAGTACAAGAAACGTGGAGGCAGATTAATTAATTCAGTGGCAAATTTACTCGCGAGTGGCAGAAATGAAAGGCACCGGTGCTGGCTGGGCCGATTCTCGTACAGCCCGAGGGGATCCACTTTCGCCATCTGTCACATCTGCATACAATGAGCGGTTGTTACACGTCAGGGCCGTTAGAAACGCGGTTAGATTCCAGGCCTGTAATTTTTTTCGGGTCTGAGGGTAATGCCGGGGATAAGACATTTGTAATATACACTACCAACATACATTTTGTTGGTAGTGCTAGTATCCTAGTGAGATTTGGTCCTAAGACAAAGTATCTATCTCTCTCTCTCTCTATTTAAGAGCTGCGCTCTTGTCGGTGGAGTAATCGCCATTCCTCTCTTCTTCCCGCCAAAACCTTCACTTCCCGATACGACACGACCTGCACCTTCTCTTTTATTTGTTTCATAAATGCAAACAAACAAACAAACAAACATGCAAACATTATAGAAGGAAAAATTGAAGGGAAGAGAGGAAGGGGTAGACCTAGTATAACATTTATGAAAGTACCTATACAATGCCTAAATTAAAACTTGACTAAGCATCTCGACCATATCTGTTATGGGCCAACAATAACTGTATACCGAGCGAGGTTGTTATTCTACGACTGATAAAATGAATTAACGGTCTCTTGACCACTAACCAATTGATCGGACCCGAATGAAACGCTGCACAACATCATGACTTCTCAGCATGTGGTTAGCCAAAGTATGATTTCACATCTTCTACTACATCCAACTTTGTCGATTCCTTGTCCCAGTTATGTTGCTTGCACTCTATGAATTATAGCTCCATTAGACTGCTAATATTTTTCTCAGAAAACACATCAGTGTTCGCATCGCTTAGATCTTCCTAGTGAAATGACGCACGCATTAATAAATGCTTTTCAAAAAATATAATGTAAAAAGGCAGAACCTTAAGGTAATTTAACTTTTTTCAATTGTAATCCACGATTTTCATAGCCCGACAGCACGAAGTTTCACAGGCAGTGAAACTAAGACAGAACAAGTCCATTCAATGAACAGGTTGAGATCCATTGATTAATTGTTGTTCTGATTATTGTAAGCTCTTTTTGCCTTGACATGTTGCGTTGCGCGTTGAAATGTGGCATTGTTGCGTTGGCCACTTCAATCGCACTTGACGCCCATTTGTTGACACGTATTGATTCGTCATTCAGCACGCTAATAGTATGATGTGGAAATTATTTATTGATAGTTTATGTCCTTAACAATTTCTACTATAATAGGAATAGGAATTTTCTAGAAAGCTTCATCTTCAACAGAACGGCGCTTTCTATCAGGTATTATGATGGTTTAATATTAAAATTAAAAGACGATCCTTGTATTATTATCAGATGACAATATACTGGCAGAGCTGTTAGATAGAAGTTGAGAAGAAACATTCTAGTTTTTTTACATTATGAGTAAGTCGAATAATCCAGCCACTTAACAATTAATTAATTGTTGTAAAAGATCCAGACAATACCCACAACCTATTACACTAGGCTTTGAAAACTATATTGGATTTGTCCGATGATTTAATGCTAATAGCTCCTACAAGTCTGCACCAGTATAAATCTGTCACAGCCATCACAGATCCCTACTAAAACAATAACCGCGTCGTGTAACTGCGCGCGCAGCTACCGCTACCAGATGAACAAACACGCAACGTTGCGTCACAAGTTAACAACCGCCCGCGCTGGTGCGCGTGCGACATGGGTGACGATCATACAGGGCTGCTACAAACACTGACACAAAGATCTTTGGCAGGATACAGTTTAAAATAATGTCTGCATAAAATAAATGTTAGTAAGGACAATAATTCATATCCAAATTACGTCCAAGATACAATTATTGCTTAGGAATGGTCTAACGCAATCTTTATTTAATATTTTAGGACCCTATCTGACTAGGACACCGCGGAACAACACAGTCGCACAATATTCAGTTGTTTCTTATTATAAGGGGTATTTTACCTAGTTGCGCAACAAGTTTTTGGCCAGCAATCGAATCCCGAATTTCACGCTGGTCGCACCCTATGGTTTCCTAGTGAGATAGGGATCTTGGCTATGATGAAAGATTTGTCAGATAATCATTGTACTGAGATTTTGTGACAGGTTACCAAACCAACCCATCATCATCGATAAGTTAAGAATATCGTAGATACAACAGTGCAAAAAAAAACATAACAGTAAGCCATAACCAGTAACCCTGACTACCTGGTTGCAGGATAGACACGCGTAGGCTGTGCGTCGGCGCATTGCATTGAGCCACACAGGAATTTGAAAAAAAAAGCAAACAATGATGGCGCCAGGTTTTTGTAACGGCTCTCAGGTTAAATTGAGGTTGTTCAAACTATTATGTTGCATTACGACAGTTCCGGCGTCTGCTATCATTTTAGTTCGTTACTTTACATACATGAAAGAACGAAAAGATAAGTTATGTATTCTTCACTTAAAGAGCAGAGGGTTTGTTATCTCCAGTATTTAGGGCTACTCTAGATTATCCGAAAATGACTTTTTAAGCTATCGTATTTAAACAAATGTTTAAATTAAAAAATAAGTACATACTTAATTACTTATGAAGGCTTTTTCGTGGCTAAGCGCAAATAGTATTGAATCAGAATCCCTATTATGCGCAACCGACTTGCTCTTGTCCTTTTAAATACATTTAGTAATGTAGTGACATTACTATTTAAAAGTACACTCAAAGTACACTATTAAGTCACTACTTAATAGTAGTGTATATGACAAGAATTCAGATGCTTATTTCTTCCGTTGCCGAACATTCGAAAGGTTAAAACAGTCAATTTGATGCATGGTGATATCGAAGATGAACTTATCAGACAAGAAGGTATTATTCTCAATTATACATTAACAATAGACACAGTTGCACCTAATCGTTAAGTATCCCTACAGTAGCCCCACATGTGAAGGTCGTAGTTTATGTATCCGTTCTTATTGCATAAACGATATACCGATAATGAAGAAAACATACATACTGTGGGTAGAGCCATTATGTCGTATAAACCTTATAGTCATTGATTTTATGGGGTAATAATCAGCTGTTGTAAGTTTTCAGGATGCCTTGGATGAAAAGAATGTTACATTTTAAGTATTTTCTAAGATTCATCATGGAGATCTAAAGTTTTAGACCTATATTTTTACATTTTGGATTTTTATAGACCAGTTGTTCGAAACCAATTAATTTTCCTTCTGCTCAAGGCATTACAAAGAATTTACAGTTGGTGCAACAAACGCAAGCCTACTGTGACCTAACCCAATCGGAATCCTAAGCAGACCGCAACAAATTTGCCCCCGGCATCCAAGACGTGACCTTGGCTTAGCTGTATATTTGTTGTCACTTTCTCATTGAATATAGCTTCCTAGGTTTTTGTAGCTAGACTGCGGATCTTGTGTTGCTTGAAAATTGTCGTCTTCAAGGTCTTTGTAAACTTTTTTATTAGTATCCTGTTATTATATCTCACTATTTGACATGACACCGATGCATGTTACAACTTAGACTAGTGTTCTTTTTGCTATCTTAGTATATTCATATTTTTAATTTTGAGTAAGCAATTTAAAGTTGAGAATCTTTGAATATCTTTGAATATCGAACAGTTCTTACTACAACAATTTATAATTTGTATGACAGAAAGGTTAATCCGTAATGCTATCCCTAATTAAATTTTAATAATGAAAAGGTTATCTAATTTTGATTTACTTTATATCTGGAAAAGTAATTGAGATCATAAAAGGGAAAGCTAATGAATTTCATAACAAATAACACCCACAACGGGTTTAGAACAACTAGATCAGTGCTCTTACGTATACGAATCCTTTATTTGAATAATGTTATGCATGCTTACTGTCCTCATTGCATATCACGATCAATCACATGCATGAGAATGTGGTTCGTTTAGTACTCGTTAGGTAACGAGTAACGACTCATCTGCATTTAGATATCATGCCGGTTTCAGATTCCTATAATTGCTGTCTTCTGTAAAGGTTTTAACTTGTATTTACTCATGTCTTCTTCATAATCGGTCCGGACAACTTGGCAAATGGGCAATTTCAACCCCAAATGCATTCGTACCCTTCGTTTTTGCTTCTACTACAATTTGTTAGTTTATCAAAAAATACTAATTTATTATGTTCAGATTTACAGTTATAATCTATCTTTCCAAAAAGTGCTAAGCTACCTATACTGTACTTGGAGTTCACCTACTTTATCATACTTTCGTTTTTTACGTGATGGTATATTTTCTTCGGATGGTATTCGTTTAGTTAGAATCTCATACTTTCGCTTCATATTCTTGTATTACCATTTATTAGATAACCAGCATCCAAATGATCTCGTCACGGTGTTGTTTCCATTCCTCACAGTGCCGTGTTACATTTGTTATCAGATCTCACGTCACGCGCAATAGAGCGTGCTGTGATATTTTAATATTAATTACGTAATTCATCAAACAAGTAATGATAGCCGGTAGTTTCTCAATATTGTGACGAGAACCATTTCCATGATATGGAAATGGAACGGTCGTGCTTGGAAAACATGGTGATAGTTTTGACATCAATGATGTCATTGGTCGATAGTAAGGTGTACAATACCTACTTAAGCTTTGCGGATAATTATACATTTAAAGTGACTGCAACTGGTTTTGCCTTTAACGATATTGTTTTAGCAAAAAAATATCTTGAATATAATCTGATTAGAAAGAAAGAAAGAAACATTTATTATTTATGATTAGACATTTATGATTAGATTTTTCAGTATTTGTAAAACACCTATTCTACATTGTCTTGCTTCTTCAACCACTTGAAAGACTACAGAATATGCTCCAGCCACTTTTCCTTTACCAGCAGTATGTGTCTAGTATTTCTGATGTTGGTTGATTGTCGTCAGAGAAACAGATTTTTCCGATCGTGTCTATCTTATGTACTTGTGTGCTATCAGATGCAACGTCACGCGACTCAATGAAGCGTGCCCTGATAATAATACGTTGTATAATAACATGTTTGGGTTGCTGAGAGCATTTTCACTTCTAATCTAATATCAGGCTTGGAGCCGTGGAGAGAGCACCATAATTTCTCTTTTTAAGAAGATCTTACTAAATACCACACCACATTTGTACCACATTTTTTTTGCAATAAACGATTTTGAATTTGAAATGAAAATTTTATAACATGTACAATCAAAGAGCAAAAGTGCAGTAACTGAGCGAATTATTTGTAAACAGTGGTGAAATTGTGAACCTTTAGTTGTCATAATTATAAAATTTATGTTTTTGTAGGTGTTTTTGGTCTATTACAAAAACGACCACGAGGAAGACCTCGTCGTTGCGCTTAAGAAAGCGCAACCAGTTCATTTATTACTTTGCAAGGAACTGATTGGACTTTTGCACCTAATCGTTACATTTGGTTTTAAGGTCTGATTTTGAAGCGTGTCGCTACAAAGTTTATAAGATCATTAATATCTATCTTAGGATCTAAAGTGAAAGGTTTCCCAGAAAATGGAACACCTCATTTATTTATTTACATATCTTGTCCATTTAGTCCTGGCGCCACCTCTACGCGGGAGGACTTTATGCAGGCTACTGATAATATAGCTAAATACTGGTAGGGTACTACCTAAGTCTGCCATCGACTCGAAAAGAAGTTGTTTTCGGCTTGTGGCTGTGTTTATTACAATAGGAATGCCAGTGTTAAGTTTATGTACGAGTATAATGATGTATATTTACGTTGTTTTTTAAAAAAGATTTTTGTAACTTAGTAAGTGATCCTCGGTTATAGATGACAATAGCAAACCGAGAAAAGTGTCTTTTGATTTATTGACATATGTATAGCAATTTAATAGCTCTGGTTTGTAATTATATACCTATTAAGTACCTACACTCCACGTCGTGGGTTTTTTATTATTAGACACGATCAAATGTCACAACATGAAACATCAACCAATCGCTATGTTAAATACCTATTGATAAAGTATCGTGAGGTCGGCTCTTATCTTCTAATTTGATAACGGGTTTATAGGTGTTCGCCTATATAGTAGACATTGACACGAAATTTTGACTTTATATTAGTTTCCCTTTAAGTTGTAATTTTTAAGTGACTTTTGTCAATTCAAATGTAGCGACTTTCAGGTGTTTTTAGAATTATTATAGAACTTTCTAATTTTAAGATAGTTTATAAAGTATGGTAAACATAAACAACTCGAATTGGTTTGGATTTCATCATCCCTTCATTAAAAAAAAAATCTGAAAAGGCAACCCATTTATATCAAGGTTTCGACTACTCGAGATCGCTAAAGTGACTAGGACTATTGCGAATACGACCTAATCACCAAGTTTAAAAAATGTACCAAAGTAATACAAAACCGCTTAAGCCTAAAGAACTAATTTACCGGTGTTTAAAGCCGGTTGGCAATGGTAATCTGGCCTGAGGAGTCATGTTGACCCATGTAAATCGGTTACAACATTGACTCGGGTTGCAAATGCCTTGCAAAATTCCAACATTGTCACCACCTTGGGCAGCTGGCATTCAATCGTAACTGTTTCATAATCAATTTGACTATTGTTATTCGGATGTGAGGTGGAATTTATGAGTTCGATGACTTTGCATTTTTTAGAGCCATGGTAGCCCGCTTGCCTCTCACTTTGAGGTCGCAGGTCGCAGGTCGAATCCAGCATAGGACTAAACCAATGATTGTCGCATTTGTTTTAGAATTCATGTTTGGATCATAAATGATTATCATGTACTCAGCGGTGAAGGCAATCCATCGTGAGGAAATCCACATTCCCGAGCAATGCATTTTCGAAGGTATGTGATCTAACCTGTATTGGGTTGGTTTTCCCTTCGCGGGTTGGAAGATCTTCAAGTTAGGTAAGCGGACCCTTTAAAAAAAACGGGTTAATGCTAGGATTTTTGTAGTTATAAAATATTACTTATTATATATTGCAGTTGGCGTTTTAGTTGACGAGTTTATTAAAAATAGCTATTCAGAAAATTTGTGGAAAGAAAATCAGTACAATAATTCGGACAGCATTAGTGTGAGATAACGTGCGTGCGTCAGAATGCCTCGGTTGTCCTGAAATTCAGTTCAGCGCATTTTATGAGTGGAATTATCAGAGAAAAACAGTGTAACTAAAAAATACTGAAGAAAAAATAATTCGTTCTTTCTTCCTTGTGACCACATCAGGAAGTTCTCATTTCCGTTGGTTGAGACCGCTGTTATCAATAAAACAATATTTTTGTACCTTTTCGCATGAATCCATTTTATATTATGTATCTCATAGCAGGCGAGGGTCTAAGAGGAAGTATAAAAACATGGAAGTCATGAGAAAGATGTTACCAAATGACATTTACAGACAACGTTTAGCCAAATGACAAGCGTCACGAATGCCTGTTATGGTGGCCATTAGGTTTTTACAAGATCAGCAGACAAAATTGGACATTGATAAATGCCAATTTACCGACTCCCACGCCACTCTGATTGGCGTAAGTGAATTTGGTCCATCAAGGTTCATAGTACCCTACACACTTTTCTAACTATCTTGAGTTATTGTACCCTTCGAAAAAATCATGGAAATACTCAACTTTTTTTCCAGGAATTAAAATATCTTTAAAATTATTGTTTAAACTAGTGATTTAAAAGTCTAGATACTGAGGGTTTGTTAATATTGCCTTATGAGACCTTTTGTAAATCATATACATGTACGTATAGATGGCGTGGACCTAAACATAGTTAATTTAGCCCCTGTAAAGTACCCCCCCCCCCCCCCCTAAAATCCCCTTAAACGCACATACCCCTTCCCTCAACAATGGCCCCTATAAACGGACATTAAATTGTACCTTTTGTTCAATCGCACGCCCATTTCTTGTACGAAGTGATTGTAGGTGCTCAGTATCGAGGTTATAGTAACTAATTTCTAAAAATAACCACTTTATCAGTTCCAGACCATTTGAAAGCAATAACCGTTGACCACAAGTACTTATAATACTGTTGAGAAGTATTGTTTTCATTACAAAAAACTGGGTTATGCGTTGATTGCGAAGCGTAATAAAAGGTTATCGCAGTTTTGTATCGGGCAAGAATGCAATTTCTTACGTTTTCACATTATATTGCGGAAATAAATGAAAGAATAATAATAATGCGGCCCCACGCACGCCTTCCCAAAAGTCCGGGACTCCATAGTCCCGAGATATGGAAAGGACATACAATACTCGTAATGCGGAAATAATTGCACCATCCCGCGCTCCAATGCTTAAACTTCTTTCACCCAAAGGTTGGCAGAATTTGCTGTTTAGCAATAAGGCCGCCTATTGTGCTTATTTTTATTCGTATGTATGATTCCTGTGTATATGTTTTGTGCAATAAAGAATTTTTAATTGATTGAAATAATGCGTGGAAATAGTGGTTCCTATGTTTCCCGCGCTCCAATGCTTAAACTTCTTTCACCCAAAGGTTGGCAGAATTTGCTGTTTAGCAATAAGGCCGCCTATTGTGCTTATTTTTATTCGTATGTATGAGTCCTGTGTATATGTTTTGTGCAATAAAGAATTTTTAATTGATTGAAATAATGTGTGGAAATAGTGGTTCCTATGTTGTTAGCTTTGGTCTCTTTAGTTGTTACTTTTCTTTTAATGTGATTATGTTGCCATCTATGGAGAGTTCCCCTTATGGTTTATATAATTTATCACAACGGTTTATATAGTTTATATAATATATTTCATTGATGTACCACACCTATCGTCACAGAAATAAGAAGAGCAATTTGTCTGTCTTGTCTTTATTTTCATCCAGAGAGCCGTGGTTGCCCAATTGGTAGAACGCTTGCCTCTCGAATGACTGTCCAATTTGTTTTCGAATTCATGTTTGGATCATAAATGATTATCATGTGCTCAGGTGAAGGAAAACATCGTGAGGGAACCCATATTCCCGAAAAATGCAGTTTCGGAGGTGTGTGACCTAACCCGTATTGGGCTGGTTTTCCTTACGCGGGTTGGAAGGTCAGACAGACAGTCGCTTCTGTCAAAAACCGGACCGGTTAATCTTCTGGTAATTTTTTATTTATTTTATTTTATTTTATTTTATTTTGGACAACAGACAGTCATTATACGGCATTTGTATCTTAAAAAAAGTAATAAGTGAAGACAATGAGTGCCCACAATTTCGTTATGTAAGCGGACTCTGTGAAAAACGGGATAATGCTAGGTAGATGATGATGTCTTTATTTTAATCCAAAGACTTACCAAACCTGCTGGCGAGGAGTGGAGGTGTATACAACACTGCCTATCTTATCGGGGATACAGGCTATGTTATGTTACTCACCAAACCTTATGTATATGATAATGACTGCTGTTGGTTTCAGAAGGCGATGTGGTGACATGGTGACAGCCTGCCGTGATGATGAGGCTCGACGCGTCCGATAAGCAGCACCGCTACCACAACCTGCTGGACGATGATCATGCCAGTAAGTATCTTCAGTTATTACCACTAGCCTTCATTTAGCGTGCACTTCGGTTAGGTGTATTGCGGTAAGCTGGTTACCACCCTCTAAGGAAAGCCATGCTGATTAACGATTTGAAATGTCCAGGTTGTATTTATGTTGGTAATAAATTAATAAATCAGTCTAGTAATTTAGACGTAAAATGGTAGTGCTTACATCTCATCATCACTAATTTAAGAGCCACGCTCTTGTAGGTGTAGCATTCTCCGTGCTACTTTTTAGGGAAAAATAGAGCGGTGGTTTCCCTTTTGCCTTCCGCCACGCAGTACTCTGTCTGACGCGAGTGGGATGGCGCCCAGAGTAGTCTATTTCAAAGCCGTACTAGGACTCCTGTCCTCCGCCAATAGTATACTGGCAATTACTGCTGCTCTCTCTCAGGTCCCTGTGACTCGCCTCTTCCGTCCTGTATTGCCTTATTACATTTTTTTTATTTATTGCATTTAGATCTACATCTAGAAAATTATTTTAAAACCAACCACTCTGACTCACGCGAACCCAGACAAATTAGGACATATGGCCAGACCATACTTACCTAGTTGTTTTACCAATAAAGGGCAGTGACAGAAAAGGCACCTGCCATTATAGCCACCTGCCCCCGATGTTTTTAAATATAGATATTTATTTTTAACTATAGAATTGATCAGCTCGACTGGAATTGTACTGAGGTAGACGTTCTGTTAAATACCTACTCCTTAGATAGAGAAAGATAAATGCAGGTGTAACACCAGTAGGGCTAACATGCGCAAAGTGATAAAATTATCGATCGATTCCATAAATTTTGTCATCGATTTTTCCCTAACATGCGTGCCACGTCATTTTGTTCGTATTTTGACAGAACGACGTGACTTATTTAGGTTCACATATTAGCACCAATCGACATGATTTTATCACGTTTCGCATCTTAGCTCTACTGGTCACACCTGCATTTTTCTTTCTCTATCTAAGGAGATCTAATAGAACGTCTATTTCAGTACAATTAGTGATTATTTGGTTGATGGGGTTGGTAATTCACCTCACAATCCACACGATAGAAGAAGACGTGATTATCATTTCAATATTTTCAATATCAGTGTTGTGATTCTGTTCTATCTAACAGTAGGTTCATACTAACATATTTTTGTGTCAGTTTTCTCCGTTTCAATCATTTTGTCTGCGTGAGAACCCTCAACATTTTCCAATTTTGCACCCAAATAGTTAATGTCCTTCGAGAAAATTCTATTATAATCACGGCAAAACATTTTGTCTATAGAATACAAGCTAGATAAAATTACAGTTACGAAACTAACAATAATCGTAGTCATAGAATAGAAGATAATATTTTTTTCATCATTTCCTATAGCGATATTCCGTAACTTACTTATTACAACAATCACTGACATTTGTCATTAGATTGAAAGCCACTGGGTTTTTATTTGGAAATTATTAACGCTACGGAAAGCCGTTGCAGTTTTGTCGTAACCAATAGTTTCTCGGGGCTCAGAGAAATAGTAATCTGAATTACTTTTTTCAATTTATTGTAATTTACACTTTTCATATATTTTTTACTTTTTGTGTGTATCAGCTTTCGCCTCCAAAAGTTTATATTATATATAAGCAGATTATCTACTAGCTTTCCGCTTGCCATTTCGTCGGCATTGACTTCGGCTATCGCGATTCGCGATATGTACACCACATCCGTCAATGGAAAATATTTTTAATTCATCTCTGGAAATTAGGTACCCCTGTGTCCTTTTGCCATAGAATTATACTACGATATAGCATAGCATCTAGGTTTATCTCACCCCCAGAGGTGCTTTTGCTACAGACATACAGAGTTACTTTCGCGTTTTTGAGTTTAATAGTTACAACAAGTAATTATAAAGATTGCAATTTGAGACCCTGAGCCGATTTTTATTACAATCTTGTGTCAATTTGTCTATTTAATTATGGACCCCAAGGTTCTTTACATTCATTTAGCGGTAGTTAACTGAGAAAATCGTTTCGATTGTTGCCCTGTTCTCATGAGTGGCAATTATCATTGTATAAGAATCGTGGGCATCGATATAGCCACGGTTAAGTCGTAGTACAGTCATTCAAGTAAGTTATCTACACATAACGGTAAAATATACATATATCTAAAATCACACAGACAGGTTCAAGTTTACGCGGAGAATTAGATGATGCAGTATCCAAAGACATAAAGCTCATATTTTTCCATTGTTATACATAAAAGATGCAAGAATTTTACTTTCAAAATATCTGGTACTTCATACTCGCAAGCGTACGTTTAACACTACTAGTTAAGCTACATTCAGTATTTTGAATTTTTGACAGACGGGTGATTACGAAAGCTTGATTCGAATTTGTGCAAAGATGAACGACGAAGCTTAGAGATGCTTTCTGATGTCGCTCATAGTTTTGAGCAAAGAAGAAATGAATGTAATCAACTATTTCTTGAAGGTCAATTACCTTAATGCTGTACAAAACCTTCAAGCCAAACATCATGTCGAGTAAACTCTCGCATTCATCGCAATCGTTGAAGGAAGTCTTCGCTGCCCTAAAAGCTTATCTCAACCGTTATAACCTGTTCCAACCTGTCTTGGCACGATATAAACTCCTCTGAGCTTCTCAATAACTGTGCGGATGTACTATTAAATCTCGTATAGGTATCTGTCAGATTGTGAACTAGCTATTGCTGTTGCTACATCCGTGTAGAACCTCTTTAACATTGTACGGTTTGCAACCGCACATGGCCCGCGTCAGCTAATTTATTTACCTTTTACGCAATTGTATATTTTTTTCACGCAAGTTCACGACTCACCAAGGTAGTGTACTCGTGTATTTGTGTAATTAACTTTGACAAGAAAGTGATCAATAAAACATACATTTTACGCTATCAAAATTGTTCTCATTTTGGCTCCACATGATTGGACCTAAAATGGCCAGAAGCAATTCATCTAAAAAAGCAATATTGCAATTTGACATTTGCGCATATAAAAGTAAGTGCACAATGTGTGAACTAACATAGATCGGAATTTCAAACTTCGAAATTCAGTATTAGAGTCTGCAAACAAATGCCAAATAGCATTTTTTAGATAAATTGCGTCGATGTGGCCATTTAACCCCCCAGTTTATCAAGATTATCATCTTATCAATCTTTAAACTTCTATGTTGTATGCTGGGAGGGAATAAAAAATAGAACACTCTTATCATTAAAAGATCATATACGTCTAGCAAGATACTGTATAAACACCTTCCGTAATTGTTTGACACTGCTTCTACTTACGGCACATGTATGAACTTCTGTGATCTGGGATAAGCTGGACATATTGTAAAAAGGCAAAATAATGTCCTTGAATAAACATCTGTCAACAGCTGTTTCACAGCTGACCTTTCGAACATCAGGCGGTTAGATACAATACATACCAGTCAATATATTTCACCTGGTAATAAGGAACCAGTATAGGACCCTAACAAGTTTTGAACCCTGGCCCACACAAGCTATTGTTTCCTCAACAAAACAATAACAAAACCCCTGGTCGTTAGTACACTTCACTGCCCCGACGCACCTGACATCCGGCCGGCTTCCTGCGTTTTGTGCGGGATGCATGGCGTCACGCCTCGCCTCGTACGCTATAGGCCCATTCGTTTTTGGAATTTTCTCGAATTTACTAGTGGATTCTAGGGATACTAAACGTTCTTGATGGCTTGCTGGTGATCTTGTTTGTAATTTTAATGGGGACTTTTTTTTGACGTGACTTATTGTAGATTTGCAGCAGATGGCATTAACTACTTGGCCGGAGTTAATGGGGACGAATACGGGTGGGGCAAAGGGGAAAGAACAAATCAAATATATCTATGCTTTATTGCACACAAATAAAACATACAAGCATTAAAGATCGTGAAGTGTGGTCCAATTAAGATCTATACTCACTAGAATGTAAAAATCAATGTTGTGATCGTGTGTCTCAGCGTCTTGTTCGATTCCCAGACTTGCACCAATGAGTTATTAATTTATCTTACGTGCAATTTTCACTAAGACCGTTGGCTTAACCATTATGGACGGCGATACGGCTCACCGCCCTTCTGTACTAACAGAAAGCTCGGTGAGGCGTGGGTACATATTTCACCATGAGTTGAATGTAGGTTACCTCTGACTACCCCAATTGGGATTATAGTCATGTGTGAGCTTATGTTATGTAGAATAGAAAATCTTCAAGAATTTGCACAACGAAGATCTTTGTCAGGTAAAGAGAATAGAGTTGGTTGATCATCACTTCTGGAAACCGCACGGGATGCGCTTGAATTGAACCCGGAAATAACACAGGAAATGTGCAGTTGGTGTGTCTACGTAGGTTTCCTGAGCATAGGCCAAGAATAAGACGAAAGAAAAACGACGACGAGACGAGAGATATACGAAGAAGGCAGACCCCACCATCAAATGGGAATAAAAAAAATGAAGGAGAGAGAAAGATAAGGAAAGAATATGGCGAAAGAACCCAAGTATGTGCTAAGTGCCCCTTTTACCGCCTACTCTAAAGGCAAAAAAAAACTTAAGGTTGATTGAATGAAAGACTGATTCTGCTTATGAACCTATTTATTGATTTACTAAAATTGTATTTAATTGCATTGCATCGGTTTAGCGGAAAACTCGGTGGGCACTTAATTTAATTCAACATATGGGATTACAATTTCGTGACCTTTTTCCACTGTGACCTTAGTACACTAACTCCTTAGTTCATCTTGCGATGGATGTACCTCTAGTTACCCCAATTGGGATCCTATGTTGTGTTATATCTAGAGGTATAGTTTACAAAGAGGTAACTTTACAACTGTCACCACTAGAGACCATTCAAGGTTCATAAACATAACATAAACTGCCTATATACGTCCCATTACTGGGCACAGGCCTCCCCTCAATCAACCGGAGGGGGTATGGGGTATTCAAGGGTGTGCGTCAAGCTAGCGGCCTCAAAAAAAAATGGGCACGAAAAAATAATTTGACCATACCAAAAAATAGTACTCTTATTGAAAAAAATAGTACCTGTTGTAAAAAAATTAGTACCATCACGGTTCTGGATTTATAGCCATGTTTTATTGCACTTGCTAGCTTGACGGTGAGCGAAATTTGGCGAGAGTTAACGACAAGGTCTTTCGCTTTGATTTAAACGCCAAAAAATAGTATCGAAATAGTACTCACCCCCTGCAAAATACCGAAAGTAGTACTTCAACGGTTCCAAAGTTATAAAGGCAGTTCTTTGATCCCGCTAGCTTGACGTTTTGAAAATACCTATTATCTGGGGAACGCTTGCATATTTCAGTATGTAACTAATGTCAATAAACTCGTATGAAATAGTACTCCCTACCATCATAATTTTGATCCGATTCTCTTTGTAGAAATGTTAAAAAATCATCATAACCTATGCCATACATTTGTTGTTGATACAGTCACGTAGACAATTACATAACCTCACAATTTATTCGTAAGTATTGCCATTTTGGAGGTCTACCCTACCATTTCTTTGCACTTCAGTGCTGCTATTACAAAAAATTCCTATTGCATACACCCATATGCACTAATTTTAATAGAAAATGGCTGCATGGGTCTAGTTCTTATCGAAAACAATCTGTGATTTTAATACATCATAATACATTTTTAATCTGCTGTTTTATTTTATAATTTATACCTTCATGTTGAATTTGTTACGGATCGAAGTGTTTGTTAATAAACAATTTGCAGTATTTGTAGAATAACTCAAAGAGTTTCAACAATGATATTACTTTCATCTAACAACCCTGGCACTTCACCAATTTTTACCCAAAAATGGGGAAAAATACTGAAATCTGACAACATTCTTGACCATGTGTAATAATTTTGTTCGCGACTGTACTCGTCTTGATAAATGTATGACATAGGTTATAATGACTTTTTGACATATTTCTACAAAGAGAATCAGGTCCAAATTATGATGGTAGGGAGTACTATTTCATACGACTTTATTGACATTAGTTACAAACTGAAGTATGCAAGCATTCCCCAGATAATAGGTATTTTCAAAACGTCAAGCTAGCGGGATCAAAGAACTACCTTTATAACTTTGGAACCGTTGAAGTACTACTTTCGGTATTTTGCAGGGGGTGAGTACTATTTCGATACTATTTTTTGGCGTTTAAATCAAAGCGAAAGACCTTGTCGTTAACTCTCGCCAAATTTCGCTCACCGTCAAGCTAGCAAGTGCAATAAAACATGGCTATAAATCCAGAACCGTGATGGTACTAATTTTTTTACAACAGGTACTATTTTTTTCAGTAAGAGTACTATTTTTTGGTATGGTCAAATTATTTTTTCGTGCCCATTTTTTTTTTTGAGGCCGCTAGCTTGACGCACACTATTCAAGGTTCACTTTAGTTTTTTCAAGTTCAGGTCAAACCTGGTCATTCTGTTTCAGTTGTGTTGTCTGGACACTAAACTAGTGTCTACGCTCGAGTAAACTGAATCGATGCGCGTGAGTCGCTGAAGCGTCGTCTTGGATAATGGCCGATAGGTCACTAGGCAACCCAATTATTTTCCGTTAAATACAGCTTGATTCATTTGACAGCTGTCAGAATAATGCACTATGCTGTATAATAGCTTTCTGTCTTGTCAAATTTTATCTGCAGTCATAGAATAGTAGAACTGTAGGTCTCCATCCCGCATCAATTAGTATCGGGCGCTTACCTCACCCCCTCTGGTCTTACTTTAGTCTTAAATGGCTGTAAGCAGCTAAGAGTAAGAAGAAGAGCGCATGGACTATATTATATTTGTTTTTTTATAAAAAATACTCTTCTACTTTTTATACACACGTCACAGTAGTAGGTACCTTTTAACAGGTAAGTACAATAATATTCAAAGGAACGTATACAATACAACTGCAATTATAATGAACGTAACAATCATTCGTATAAGAACATTATAACACCCTCACCTGCACCTTTGTATGCAATTATCATAGACAATAGACTGAATTTCCACTCTACTTATACGATTACAATGGAAAATTGTTGCATTAAAAATACTGCAATATAATTGTGTTGTTACCTATTTATATTTAGTTCTGGTTAGAGCGTTGCGTTGGGGCTCACGACCTGGAGGTGGAGGTGCGGGTTTGATTCCCGTTGGGGACATTGTCGAATTGACTTTGTGCGACTGTCCTTTGTTTGGTAAGGACTTGAAGACTTCAATTATCTGATTGTCCGAAGATCATTCCGTGATTCGGAGGGCAGTTTAAGCCGTTGGTCCCAGTTAATAGCCGTAAAAAAACAGCTCCAGCAATTCGCAGTGGAGCAGCGTGGTGGAGTATGCTCCATACCCCCTCCAGTTGATGGAAGGGAGGCCTGTGCTCAGCAGTGGAACGTTATGGGCTGTTTAAGTTCTTTTTTGAACTGACGGTGAAGAAATATGTAGAATACGTTAATTCAGTTGTTTTTTACCACGGGCATGTCGTTTATTATAGTTTTTTTTTATCGGGACTTATTGTTTGTTTGCCTCAGATGACATTGAGGGCTCACACCCGGTGTAAAAGTTAAGACAACATAACATGCCTGAAAGTGTCTATATATTTCAGTACCATCCCTAAGCGGGATGTATTTGGGAGTCACAACTAAGGGGATTTGGGTGGTGAGGTGAATAGGTGTAGTGAGATACTAAATACAATATACAGCTTTGATTTGAAACTTAGTTAGTTTTCGAGATTAATCAATAAAATATCTATGAAAATCATAGTCCTCATAACTATGACGTCACATGTGATTATATTGATGATGTGCGCCCGCGCAGACGCCGGCGTTTAACGCCTCCACTGGAATGGTAATATAATTAGAGGTATTTAATGTGCAGTACAGGATGTTACTTCAGATATTAGTGTTGTCTTTGAGGCTGTATAGTCATGACTCATAACTCATAAGCAATATGAGGTACTTACCCACTTTAGAACCCTATTGCAATTATATATTGGACGTTTAGTGTGACTTACAGTACAATTTGTTAAGCCACAACCGGGGGTAAAAGAATAAACGACTATCCGTTTATTCGTTCACCAAAAACAATATAGATGGCGTTGTACAGCTTTAATGTGTTAACTACCTATTTTCTCATTACTCGGGTACATAATTATTCCAAAATACAATGTAATGGCAGAAGCATATATAAAAATAATTGTTGCCCGATATTTGGATCACATTATGTTATAATTATGTTGCTACCTATATTGCTTCTCTTTATTTAGATCAGAATAGTAATGGGTGGAAGATGTAATTGTGCCTGGGTGTAACAAAAAGGGTCATCATTTATACCTAAAAATAAAGATAAAAGATGCATAATGTCTGTTACCCATGAAATTAGAAGGTTAAACGAAAAACAATCTTTACAACACCATCTTTATTGTTTTTCAGGAACGTAGCCTGAAAAGTATTTAATTGGGGGTAAAAAAAAGTTGACTATTTCCATTATTGTTTAGTATCTCCATTTTGTAATATATCCAAGCTAGTGCTATTTGGTTATGATAAATATATTTTTGACAGGCATGTCACTATATATTTCGTCACTATATCGTATATATTTTTTTAATATACTTAATTATTTTTAATTAATTTTCAAATAGAAAATTCAACCCCTAACAGTGAAAGAGATTCCACGCCGACGTAGTTGTGTAACAGCTTGTGTAATAAAATGTAATGATAATGAGTACCTAGGTACTCACCTGTCAAAAAGAATAATAGTAGGAATATCCTGCTTATCTCCATTACAATAAAGATGGATTGCAATTAATATCATTTTATTACTTATCTACCGTATCTGTTGAGTTATATTGCATTATTAATAGCTGAGTGTACCGTGTGGGTGATCGAGTGATCAGTTCATTGGCTTGCGACATTGAATCAGCAACATTGTAACGGCCTCCGTGGTCCAGTGATCCGGAGGTCCCGGGTTCGAATCCCGGTGGGGACATATCACAAAAATCACTTTGTGATCCCTAGTTTGGTTAGCACATTATAGGCTGATCACCTGATTGTCCAAAAAGTAAAATGATCCGTGCTTCGGAAGGCACGTTAAGCCGTTGGTCCCGGCTACTACTTACTGATGTAAGTACGTAGTCGTTACATGAGCCGTGTCAGGGGCCTTTGGCGGCTCAATAATAACCCTAACACCAGGGTTGATGAGGTTCGTAATTCACCTCACAACCCACACGATAGTAGAAGAAGCAAGTCCACATAAAACCAGCGTCGTGGTTCACGCCGCGACTTGTGCTGAGTGAGGCCCTTTTATCTCAGGACGTCCACCACCACCTTATGATCATTTCAACGAACATCCTTCTTGCTTTGTTGTACGTTACTGTTTTTTGAAAATTTTATATTATGATGTTATTGTTTAGTTTTTATTTCTGGCGTCCTTTTATAATAAACAATTTATATTATTTTATTCTAATCGTAATCCATGGTTCATTCGTTTGCTGCTAAGCTTCTGTGAGAACTCCTTTCTAATGCAGAAGTGCTGTTATCATTTTGAATTTTATATAGAAGTAGCTGTCTGCGTCTTCCTCCGCGAAATTTCAAGATTCTAGCTTTAAATATGACAATTTTTTTAACCCTTTTGGGGGTTGAATTTCTTAAAATCCCTTCTTAGTGAACAGCTACGTCGTAAAAGGTACCTCCATGCAAAATTTGAGACTTCTACCACCTGTGTTTCTAAGGTTTCGTGATGGATGAGACAGTGACTTTTTGCTTTTAGGTATATATGTAGAATGGTATTCACTATCACAGAACAGATAAGTGATTTTGGTCTTTAAGCGGAAAACTTTTGTAATGTCTGCTGAGGACAGAAGTGTCACAAATCTTTACCTAAGTATGTATCTGACACGATAACGTTCATTTGTTGGTTCCAACTGTTATGGACTTAGATAAATAACTTTTAATTACTTTTAAAGTACCCATAGGTATACTACCTATTGTATAGTTTGATAAATATATCAAACTATAACATAATGCATTTGCAAGATACCAAGTAAGAGGTATATAATCTATAAGTCATCTTCCACTAAGCAATCTTTCATTTCACAACAAAACATACATCGATTGCTAATGCAAACTTTACACTTTACTAATAAAATAATGCATCGTTCAAGGCCTGAAGCCAGACCTATCTTAACGTAAATCTTTCTGCCCCGACACGTTACGAAATGGATTTCAAAAGACTATTTGAGAAAAATCTAATCAGTAATCACCTGTTTTTTTGAAGCGCACACAATATGACCTTCTATAGAGATTAAGACAAGTAATGAAGAGTTAATTGACTCTTGTGCCGACGTGTTTCGTTTTTAAATCCCATAAAAACTGCGGCGAATATAATGACTCAATTTATAATATTGGATGTTTCTTAAACGTTAAAAAATAATAGAATATTAATTCGTTCCGTGTCCAATCTTTATTATGGTAATATCTATTAACATCACCTTATAATATGCGTAGGTATGTATGAGGCCGTGTGATGATGAGGATAGTGTGACCCACAGTCTGTTTTTCCTGGTTGGTCACAATGATTAAATGGATGATTGTCCGAAAAAGTAAGAGTATTCCGTGCTTAGGAACACACATTAAGCTGTTGGTCCCGGCTAATAGCCGTAAAACACCTCCATCATCCCACAGTGGAGCAGCGTGGTAGAGTAACCTCCATACCCCTTCCGGTCGATTGAGGGGAGGCATGTGCCCAGCAGTGGAACGTACATAGGCCGTTTATGATATGTATGCAGGATACTATATAAATAGCAACTTGGTAGCAACAGAGTAACATGAAACAGTAGGATCACTCTAAACAAATGCCTGCGACGCGCCACTTACGCCGCGCACACACACGTCTATCTCCTGCACTGTCACACGCACGAAACGGACAGAATTATAAATCAGTTTACAAAAGTAAACTTGCCACACTTGGTAGTTGAGAACCCATGTAAATAGTCCTTTCTGTGGGACAGGACACTATTCCTCTGTCGAATTATAATACAGAGCTCTAAATTATCTTTTTTCTTCAAATCCTTGTTTTTATGATCTATGACTATCCTTATGCTCGGGACTAGATGCAGGTGAAAGCATCCTATGTTTTTTCTTTTTTCTTCAGCTACTCCCTGTCTTAAAGTTTACATGGAACAGATTAAAGAAAAGGTTAACGTCGTCGGTTAAGGTTCATCATATCCAGCTTAAGACATCGTATCAACAGTGGCTGCAAGTTGTCTTTGATTACTTGTGGCTCTGCCCACCCCATTAGGGATAACGGGCGTGAGTTTATGTATGTGTATGTGTTAACGTCGTGTCTTATAGGGAAGTTAAGTAATTGGCCTTTGATAGACTGGAATGGAAAATGCTACACCGACAAGAGCGTGGTTCTTAAATTGATGATGATGACTCTCTGTCTAGCAGAGAAGTGACTCTACCGTTCTTTTTTTACTACAGCAACTATCTGAAGTTGAGATCTCATGCCAACGTTACACGAGTAGGTACGTGTATCACAACAAAAGGTTTATCTTTGTTGAAAATATTAACATTGCAAATATCCTAGTTGCCTATATAGATAAAACACTTATTGTACGCGTAGTTCATTGTCAAACTGATACTTAGAGATAATGGGTCTGTATAATATGTGTGTAAATATGTAGGTAATTGTGGCTAGATATATCGACCAATGACAAAGTTGCAGAGTAACCTAATGTATATCAATGCTAAGTAGTACCTCGTTTAATAATCAATCATCATCATCAATTTAATAGCCACGCTCTTGTCGGTGTAGCATTCTCCATTCTTGTTTAGCAATGGCCAATTCTTTGACTTTCTTATAAGACACGACGTTCGCCAGGTATACCAAAATACGTAATAGCAGCGTTGCATTTAAGCTTAGGCTACGTAGGTTATAAGCCCAGTGACTGACAATTTGGCTCTTCCACAAATAGAGACAATGGTGCTAATTCCTGCAGACGTCATCTAATTTTATTTTAACTTATACCTGTCATTTTCTTATCCGTCGAATAAGAAAGAGACGGGTAATCGACATGCCTAAAATTTATGGAATACACGTCAATTTTAAGCAGAAACCTAAAACAACCGTTTAAACATTTTACATCGGCCAATAACCCGACAGAATTAAGTTAACAGCACACGTCAAACGGTTTGCAAACAGCGAGATACTTTTTTGGTTCGCCCGGGTTATTCATTCATTTACTCATTCCTCCTAAAATTTACGACAGTCAATCATCCGTCTCTTTCCTTTTCGGCGAATAAGAAGATGACAGGTATAACTTAAAGTAAAATTAGGAGGTGTCTACAGGAATTGGGGCCAATATGTTGGAAAAATAGGTAGGTAAATTTTATTATTAGCAGCACTGCTAGTAGATAAAGGTCAGTTACTTGGTGGCTTGTGCACGTTGGCCAATCTGTACAAAAGGGCCACAGGTGTAGCCCCTACGCTAACAGACTACTAGGGTAGTTTGCGTCAGCCGAAACAGTATACTCGCAGCTTGCAGCGATCATGTTTGAATGGACACGATCAGTTATTTTCACTTGGTGAACGTTACCGGCAGTAAAAAAAGCGCAAAGTATATGAAAAGAGCTTTATTGCCTAACCTTTAGACAGATAAGACAAGAGGACAAGAAAGAACAACTTAAAAACGAATGGAAGCCAATGTCTTTACTGTTAAAAAGAATTGTTACAACGGAAACATTCCTACTTTGGTAACATTCTCAGGAAAACAAACAGTTGAACGCGTTCTGTTTTTTGCCAGTTTTACTGAGTCCAGCACAGAAACAAAACATGTCAAACGCGATTATTTTTAGACCTTAGTAGGTTTAACAAATGCATAATATATAATAGGAAAACACATAGGCTATCGCGGATTCACGAAGGTCAAACGAACACAGAATACTAAGCTGATGTCAACATTACATCATTGTACAACCAGTTTATTTTCGTAGGATCATCTGCATACTTCACCTTATAGCTTGACCATCATAAACTTGAAACAAACACGTACGGTCACGAGTACTAATATGCATACACTTTAAAACCGTGTCACTTTAACTTTTTTGACAAATTAAACGGTAAGTCTCATTAAATTTCAAATATGATAGTGCGACAGGGTTCTAAAGTGGGTACATGATATTGCCAATGGCTGTACTTACCGTCGTTTATTTATCAAAGTCAAAGTACCAATTGCACACCATAATATGGTAAGTGTACTCGAAATCGGCGAGCATGCATGGAGTCTTTGAAGAGTGGTGGAAGCGCAGGTGGCTTGTCAGGATCGTAGTAAGTCAAATGGTCTCTGCCTACTAAAATCTAAATAAGTACCTAAACTATAATCGTGACGTAACGTATAGGTATGTGCTGATTCCTGTACATACCATCTAATTTTATTTTAGTTATACCTGTCATTTTCTTATCCGCCGTAAAGGAAAGGGACGGGTAATCGACAGGTGTAAAATTTATGGAACACACGTCAATTTTAGGCAGAAAAAAAACACCCTTCAAAATTTTATGTTGGCCTCGAAAAATTAAGTTGAAAGCACACATCAAATGGATTGAATATGAGCAAGATGCCTATTTTATTCCCTGGGTGATTCATCCATTTAAATTAACAGTTGTCAATCGTCCATCCCTTTTCTTTTCGGCGGAAAAGAAAATGACAGATATACAGGACAGGTATAACATAAAAATAAAATTGGGAGGTGTCTGCAGGAATCGGGGTCATTGTGAATTCATGATTTTATAAGTAAGTAGGTATACGTTGCACAGGACCGGAAAGGATGGCGTGAAAGAGAGGAGGCCTATACCCAGCAGTGGGTGGATACAGGCTGAGTAGATAGATAGATAGAAGTATACGTTAATTCATGTCTGTATCATCCGCTATTTCTAGCTTTCGTATTGATGACCATAACCATATCAGTCGTATCAATGAGTAAATACCTATGCAGATGATTCTGAATTATAATTTTAGAAAAGAGCCATTTCGGTCACTAAATAGTCAATTAAAATTAATTGGAATGAAATATCCCAAATCTAGGAGAGTAAGAGATAATATTAACAGGTTTTAGAGGAAGGCTTTACCCAGCAGTAGAATACTATAATAAGTGGATAAGTAAATAGAATAGTAATCCCAATTAATTATTAACTGTTTATGTCAACGGTACTTCTTGGACAAGTTTTAATTTAATGCAAAGGATTATTATAAGCTTTGAATATAAATGTCTTCGTCTTATCTCTGATTAGTTAATATTCGATAAAATCGGTATAACTTGATCTTTATACTATTGTGATCGTGAAAGAGTTAGGTAGTACCGAAACAACAATCGTTACAATACTAACAACTTTATAAACTAAAAATAAAATATTTTTTGTCCGGGATTCTGACGGGTTTTTCCATTATTATCCTTACTAGTATTGATTGACATCAGACGTACTTACAAAGATGGTAAAAAACAAACAACTAAAGGAGGTTTCTAACTAAATTAAACAAAGCGTCCACTATTTACTATGTGTTCAAGTGTGTAGTATTTTGTTATTTCTGTTTATAATCTGCTTCAAACAAAATATTTCAAATATTAACCGGTTGTACGCATGCGTCAAAGTTATATAGCGTGAATATGCGTTTTACTCGTTCTGGGATACAGTTGCAATTTGCTCGAAGATATTCTAGTTTTGAAACCCCTATTGTGACTCGGCACATGCGCACCAAACCACCTGCCTTATTTAGACAGGGTTCCGAACCATTTTCTTCTTAACTTTCTACTTTCTATCGCATTCCATAAGGCTCTTTAATAAATTTCTTTACCACTTAGAACTCTGTCGCGTTAGTGTTTGATCAGCTGTCTGGCCCAAATTGATAATTCAGTTAGTGGAGTAGAGTAGAGACTGCCGGCTGAAATTCTTTTCCTGATTTTAATTGTGAAAACACATGAATTAAAAAGTGACATTGGGTATTTTAAGTGCAAATTTCGGTGCTAGTTTACTGTGATTGTGCTTCGAATAAAATAACCCCACAAAAAGTGACGTCTCGTGATTGGTTAGGTTATTTTACGTTGTCGTAGCAACTGATTTTTGATTGTAAATTGTTTTTGTTGTGTTTGATTAGTGATGACTTAGTGAACTGTGGTTTTTTCCCTTTTTTACACCATGCAGACAAGGAAAAGAAGCCATGCCTTGTGTTCTATTTACTAATCTAATTTATGACTGCGTCGCGACTGATCAATAACCAATCGTGTGGAAAAAAAGTCTATTGAAAGGCCTCAATCGTATTCTAACAAACGTGAACGCTTTCAATCGCAACATTGGCAAACAAATTAATGTTACCTGCTACGCCACAGGCATAATGATTTCGGTTTCATTGCTAATAAAAGTTTGACGTTTTCGATTCTACTTCATACATACGCCTTCAGAATACCATCATAGTATGCTTATTGCCTAGATGTTAATAAAGTATTTAATTTTCTTTATCAGGTGTGGATGAAACATCTAAGTGGCCTTTGCCAATTTTTTTGTTTTTAATAACCTTGTGAGAACATTTGAAATACTGAAATAGGCATAATAAAGTAATATTTATGTTAAACATTCACATTTACTGTAGATTTAAAATCGGCAACATATTTAAATTCTATCAGTATGTGTTAATAGGATTGTAATTTAATTTTTTGTTGTTAACTTAAAAGGATAGATGGAAGTGTAGATAAAAGATTTTTTAGATGTTTCGCCCACTGCAAGTTATTAATATTATAATTTCGGCATTAACCAATATGGTTTCTGAAACTGCAATTTATAAATACGTACATAAGTAAATAAAGTAATTCTTTAAAAGTTTAGCCATGACAAACACACTAGACAAATCGCTTTGCCTTCTTTAAAGATTACCTCATTACTGTTAATGATGGCTACTCGCTTTTTACATGTAAGTAATCGTATAATTTTTACAAGTTGTGTGTGTAATGGTCGGTAGTTTGTTTTATGGGTACGGCCTCACCGATTGAAGGTTACCTCATATTCGCGTTTTGACTAAATTCTGTGTGAAGGTCGGACAGAATTTTAGGCGTGGATAGTTTTCCATTATGATGGGGTATTAGCATCATTATGGTAACACTGGGAGACACGCTTAAGCGTTTTATTCTATCGTAAATACCAACATTTTTTTGTGTCGAATGATTGCAATACTCGTATGTAACATAACGTAGTTTGCTTACTTCTCTATTACCTCAAATTTTAATAAAAAGGGTGAATTAATATCGATTTATCGATTCTTTCTCGATAACTTCGTTCCAGTTTTGAACTGGTAATAAAACTTGTTATAAGCAGATAAAAATATCACATGTAATATACTTAATAGATAATAGTGTACCTAAACACGTGTTTGTACACGAGAGGAAAATAACTAGAAAATATTAGAAGCATTTACATGAACAAAAATATCCTAATATCGCTATAAATTTTAATCTTTGTACATCAATTCAACCGATTATATTTAAATAATTAATCTTATCACCCAATAAAGTAAGATAAAGTCAAGTTTCTTTATTATTCTTCACGCTATCTAATCTAGGGCCAAGGCCTTCCACGGTAAATATATAACGCAAATATTGACGTTTCTGTATGTATGTATGTATGACCTCACCATCGTAAAATATCTTACTTAACGTGAATAAAACCCGTTTTACTTGAATAACGTGAACGTTTAAGTTTCATATTTTCCTTCTCGGTGATAAATAGCTTTATGTTCTTAGCATGTGGATTTCTTTTAAAATACATTTGAAAAATCATGCTTAGGTAAACCATTATGCGTACGTGTAAGAAAAGATTGAGGTATGTAAAGGAAGCCAGATAAGTGTCTCAGGATCCATAGTCTCTGCTTACCCCGGTGGGAAATAGGCATGAGTTTATGTATGTATGTAGGTAAACCATAATCGAAGGACGCGTCGCCATCATGAAGTACGAAATCAAGACTTTTCCATCTCGTACTTATACCACACCCCGGACACTTCATACAAACAACCTCGTTTTACACAGACACCACACATTGACGTTATCGTACGCGCGCATCTGGGTGTGTGACGTCTGCCGCCATACGATTGAAAACTAAACTATGTTCGAGGGGGTGTGAGGTAAACCTAGCTCAGACGCTGGTGGGGAGCGCGCGGAGAGTTGCCGTTTTATACGTAGTCCTTATTCTATGCTTATACATAAGAGAAAAGAGGCTTATAGCCGCCGATCATAGCATAGAGCCTATTATTTATGTAATCGTTAAATATCAAATACTGCAAAGCCACTATTTTTGGTATCGTAGAGAAATTAACTTCGTAGGTAAGGCCCAGATTTCCAGACACAAGGTTTGGATTTTAAAAGGACATTGAGCCTTACGACTTTTATATAATGAACTGTGTAGGTATTAATGGTATTCTAGATCGATCGGTATTTAGACTTTAGTCCGCTTTACGTAGTATTTTATTATCAATAGTACCTTTTATACTTCTATGGCTTTTGTATACTATAAGCACACAGCATTATTATACACATTAACTAGTCTGTGGCTATAACAAGCCGAGCTGTGGGACATCGACACAATAACAATCGTCCATCGTTTTCATTACCAACGAACCGAGACGCATGCGCAATATTATTGCAGTTGTGTGTGTATGTATGAATCTTTTATAAGACGACTACGTGACGGATACCTTAATCTGCGAACCACTTCCTTTTCTACCACCGAGAACCCCAAAATCTCTATCTTAATTAACCCAGCCATTTTAAGATCGATCGATTTTTTTTTTGTTTGTAATAAAACAACGTGCGGTAATTTTTAGTGCTGAGGATAATTTTTGTATAGTGTGCATGTGCAAACTGTCTTATCTAAAATAATCGTTTAGCCAAATCAGAACACAGAAAACATATTCAGGTGTGACTCGGATTACGAAAGCGGATCCAGATTAAAAAAGAGGAATCACAGTTTCATCAGTGAGATCTTCTGTTATAATGAGTCGATCACAATCCAACTCCTTATAAAAGATAATTATATCATGCTCAAATGAATTCGTTTGCCATCGCGGTCACGCGCAGATTTTCAATACGATACCGAACGTCCGCGCATTAGAAATTATAATGGCGGCCAAAATGGCGTCACGTCCGGTGTTTAGCAGACATGGCTACCATAGGATTAGTCGTGGTTTAAAATTGGAATTAATAGCTGGAAACGGTCACGGCCGTTCTGGCTGTTACCCTTATTTCATAATGGAATTGTATCTGCCAAGCGAGGGTACTATGGCTCTAACTTATAAAAACGTTATAAAACCAAGTTTATTGTAGAGTCAATGGGGGAAGTCCATCACATTATTAGTTCTGTTACAATAATCTAATAAGGGTTACGAGTAGGTATAATAACCTCTATAAGCAATATAAGCGGGAAACTCGCCACGTTAGTGTTAATTACATTAATCTTCCTTACATTCGGCCCTCAATACCAAATATGGCTGCAAGATGTCTTCCAGCTGTGTCCATCTGGTAGGGGTAGATTTTTGTACCTGTATTCAGTACGTAAGTTTCTTTTACTGCAGCCCTGTGAACTATCCCATCAGGAATTACAGCCGTGACTTAACCGACCTCGATATGTATTTTACAGCTGGTAATAAAGTTGCACTTCATTCGTTTGGTTTTACGACTGGGAGTTTCAGCCCGTAAAGTGTGTTGTCTAGACTGGCGCCAGTACTATACACTATTTGACGTACTGCTTATAAACACTTGCCAACATTGGTCGTTGTGTTACACTGTGTCATTTACTTTAATAAGTACTACTTCTAGTAATGGTAGGTACGATGTACGATGTCCGTGATGTTTTCAAGTAATATAAACTGACTTAACATAAATAGCCTATTCTAATACTTCTTGTTATATTGTACATGCAGAATTGCAGACGTAACTCAGGCCCGTATCTCTACATATCTTTACATACATACTGTAGTAGTAAAATTCCACTTGATATTAACTCAGAATCATGACCTGATTCCGCCCTAGTATTCGTTACGATGTCACTAACATCCTGTCCTGTATATCACAGTTTATGCCCAAGTTATATAGGGTTTAATAACAAGTTATAGGGAGCCTTTTACAATAGATTTAAAGTAATCAATTTTATCAAATCTCAAAGCTACGATGACATTCAAGTACCTGCTCGATGTTTATCTGGTCTCCACTTATAGCGAAGTGTAAACGCAATCCAATTTAGTATAATAAGAAAAGTAAGCAGTATTGTGCTTGAAGATCCGCACCTTATTTTTTATACTAAATCTTCTCACGACTGAGAAAGTCGTGAGAAATATAAATGTTCTAAAGTCTTGCACACACTTGATTGCACGCTTGAGTTGATGATGGTTTGTTTATAAAATACTAGGTGATCGTTAATCATTCTACCTTCATTCGAATTGTCAGTTATAGCTGGTAGTTCATACAAAAATTCCTCGTAAATAAGCAACTATTTCAACGTTTCTTTTCTTTTCGCTTTACTAAAAACCTTATCGATCTATTTGGTTTTCTAAGCATGGACACCCTCAGGCTAATTTTCTTCCTGAGTGCTCCTGAAATATGTGGCTATAGAATGAATGTTATAAGTAGCAAAATAAAAATTGTCATCACTACTATTACTCACTTAGTATTCCCACAACCACCTCAATGTGTATAGAGCTTTCTAAGTCGTGTAAACAGTTTTTTTACATAATTTCAACGCGTGATTGTTGTTGGTGGTATAATTTCTTCCTGTTTGGTACAGTACTGTTTTCTCGTGCAGGTTTTTTTACCTAAGTCACTGTCTGTTATGGCTTTTTATTTGTTTGGCTAACACGCTTAAGTTTTCTCTAAGTACTTACGTGTTAGGTACCACTTTCAACCATAATTTGAGCTAATGGTAAGTGACTGGCCTAAAATGGAGTAAGCATTGAATAGAATGAATCACTATATCAGTATTCGCCCTATAGTAAAAACTACGTTTGCTTTTTGTAAAATCGCATTCGGGTGTGTTTTTTGTTACTCGTAACAAAACCTAGCAATAGACAATCTAGTTTCAATCCAGGTAAAATTGTGAAAGGAATCGAAGAAAATTTTGTTGAAGAAAATCAACAAAACCTCGATTTTTCAAAAAGGTGATTATGTGCTTTTTACTATAAGACGAGGTAGGTTCTTAGACTAAAATCCAAGTAGATAGGAGTATGACAAAGTCCATACATTTTACATAAATACTAGGTATATACATACACACACACAGTTTTACTGTATATTTATTGTATACATTTTTCTTAAATACTTACTATTACGTTACCCAAACTACAAAATGGTTTCTGAAGATATTACGTCAGAACCGTTAAAAGGTCAATTCCCTTCTTCCACTAGGATCCACTTTTAGGTACACCGCCAGGCTGCATGGCTTTTCCTAGATGGCGGTATCTAGCCACGGCTGAGTCAATGTCATCTTCACCATTCTTCTAATCGTGTGGGTTGTGAGGTGGAATTCCAACCTCATCAACCCTGATGTCAGGGTTATTACTGAGCCGCCAAAGGCCCCTGACATGGCTCACTATCTTCACCATCAATCTATATCTTCACCATTTAATAACTTGATCATTTTCTTTAATTAGATTTTATATATTCGAATTACTTTTAAGTAAAAACTTTTTTACGAGCGTAAATTATTATTTTTACGAAAGTTAATTAAGTAAATAAAGATTTATCGCCGGCTAACAAAGTAATATAACATAATAAGCGATCGGGAATCGCGCCGGCTTTCTCTTTAGTTTCTTATTTCCCAAGGTAAACGAGTAATGCAGTTATTATTTGATACTTTCATATCATAACGGTGTTAATAAATGTCTCATTAAAACTTCTTACGTTTGAAGCGTTTAGTAACTTACTTATCTTGTTTTTGGTCGTCCTCTTGGTCTAAGCCCTGGTATGTTTAGATTGGCTGTAACATTACCCACATAATCTGGAGGTCTTCTTTTTACGTACTAGGTAGGATACTGATTCTGCTTATTTAACTTTTTATTTAGTGCAGTTTTAAGACGGTTGGTTCGACCATTATAGACGGCGATACTGCTCACCTATCACGTTGGTCTAGCAGAAAGCTCGGTGAAGCGTGGGTATATTCCTTCTTGCGATTGATGTACGTCTAACTATCCCAAAATATGGTCGTTAGCTTATTTAATTGTATTTATCTGATAGATTATTTATCAGTATTATCGGATGAGATATAAACAAAAATATTTAAGTAATATAATTAAATTTCCAAAACAAAATCACCTTTATAAAATTAATAATAAACTTTATTATAAAGAACTTTATTTTTATTATTAATTGAACTTTATAATTATAAACTTAATAATTAATTTTATAAAGGTAATTTTGTTTTGGAAATTTAATTATATTACTCAACAGTTTTTGTTTATATCTCATCCGATAATACGGATAAACAAAATAAACCCGTTGAGATTTACCTTTTTTGTCTGCCATAAAAACGACAACATCCGATATGGTCCATACATAATGTGCACACGTCAATTAAAATGCTGTTTTGCTTTCAAAACGGTCGAACAATTACTTAACCTCCTTAATTGTTGTTTAAATACCTTAAATATACGAGCGTGCTTGACATGTCGTAAGTGTTATGTTATGGTAGTGTAATTTTTGTTGGTGTTATGATAAATTGAGTAACCAACCGACGCCACTACTTATATATTTACTTAGCTTTACCATTGTGCTTGGTTAACCGTTTTGGTATTTATTTCCCATCTTTTATTTATTTCTGTTCATTTTCGTGCGAGCCGGACTCTTTCACCGAAGGATCCATAGTCCATACCTCTTACAAAATATACTAATGTATATAAGTATATTTTATCGTGCTTAGCGGTGAAGGAAAACATCGTGAGGAAACCCACATTCCCGAGAAATGCATTTTCGGAGGTATTTTCTAACCTGTATTGGGCTGGTTTTGCCTTCGCAAATGGGAAGGTCATATGAGGTTTTTTTTTATGTAAGGATGTCAATAGTGTGACTGCACTGCTAGTTGTCTCGTGGTATCTTGTGGCTCTGTCACCGCAATAAAAACCAGCGAGATTCTCACTTGTTTCTCTGTCTGTCTGCAAGTAATATTCTCGATGAAATAAAATACTTACCGTCTTCCCAAAAAAATAAACAAGCTATAAGTTCGTACGTGTGTATACGTTTTTGACAACCAAGTAAAGGTCAATTTTGATTGGCTGTCAAAAACTTATACGCACATTACACTTATACATACTTGTCCACTTAATATAACATGACAAATACTTTATTGCACACACGCAGGAAATACACACAGCCAAACAAAGTTCAATTTTGCTTGGCTGTCAAATACTTATATGCACGATCAACGCTTGTTTATTTTTTATTGGTTAGCGGTTAGTGCAGATGCTATTTCTATTTTATTTAAAGTACCTATTTATAATATAAATAGTTTATGTAAATCACTCGAAGAAGCTGTAGATACATTATACTGCACCGTTATACTGAATTCCTCAGATGTGGAACGCAATGACACTTTCTTATGAGCATCACAGCAAAACCATAATTATTATACAGATGCATTCCTCTGAGCGTAAGTTTGTCTTCGGTAGATACCTACATTGGATATTTATGTAGAGATACGCAATAATTGGAATCGAAATCAGTATCAACTACAAAAGTATTCGAAATAGTCCAGCAAAGGTGTAGACTACTCAGTTACCTACTTCACTAGCGTTAGGTATTCCGTTTTCACAGGGTCCCGCTTTCCTAACCTGAAGATTACACAGGTCCGGTTTTTTACAGAAGCGACTGTCTGTCTGAAAACCAGCCCAAAAAATGTTAGGTCACATACCTCCTAAACGTATTAACTGTATTATTGAATAGATAATACCTTCAGGCCTGACTTAACTTTTAGTAGGTACCGGGCGAGAGCCCTCAGCGCTTCTCTTTTATCCGGCCAAGTAGTTGAAGCGTTAATACCATCTGAGGCAAACTAACAACCTACAATAAGGGTAGTATTAATAAACTAATCTCAGCTGAGACTGCTCTCAAAATCATGCTCAAGTCCCTGTTTTTATATAAGAACTGTCACATTGACACGATCTTGAGGATAGTCTCGAAGCTGAGATTAGTTTAATATTATTAATACCACCTTTAATCACGTTATTTTCAACTGACTTCAAAAAAAGAAGGAGGTTATCAATTTGACCCGTATGTATGTAATATTATTGGAATTGCATAATTTAAATAGATACACTACTATTGCAATTTGTTTACGAGTATAAACTATGTCAACTGTGTCAGTAAGTCGGAAGACACGATGTTTTTACAATCACTGGTAGTAACAGAAACGATGACTTGCCTGTATTTGCTAGTAAGGAAGCAGTGGAAAACATGAATAAGTGATCATTAGAACCGATGGTTCCGTATGTATATTGAAAGATTATTTAATTTATTTATAATGAATGGTCTGTAATCCATATGTCTACATAACATATCGTATTGGGTACTACTAGTATAACTAGTTGCGGTTTTGTTTCGTTGAATCGATTCCGTTTGTTGATGATATCCTCATGATAAAATAGAACGACAGAAAACAAATTGCAGTCAGTTTTGATAAGAGGTTCAACGATGGAACAATCAATAGTGAAACGCAGTAATGATGACAGCATTAATAAACTATACATTGACTCCGGTGCATTCTCCGTGTTTGTTCACTTTAGGATGATTCGATCATTAAAACCGGACCTGTCAAATCTTCAGGTTAAATAAGCGGACCCTGTGAAAAACGGGATATTGCTAGGGAGATGATGATGGTGATGAGGAAGATTCGATCATTAAAGTATTAAGCCAGCTATATTGTTTGGCTATTAAATGATTATCATCTTTATCAACGAGCTTTGACTGGTTATGGTTCACAAATTCAAAATGGCTAATATTATTTTATTTATTTATTTAATTTTTATTTTTAAAGGACGATCTATGTCCTAATAAAAGCCTTATAAAACAAAAACTAATAAACCTTATAACGTCGTTAGTCTAACAGAAAACTCGATGAGGGTTGGATACTTAGTTCATCTTGCCATGGACGTACATCTGACTACCCCAATTGGGATATTGTCGTAGGCTTATGTGTCTAATTAACCTTCAGTATACAGGGTGTTAATGACATTGTAACGAAAACTTTGAGGCATGTTTCAGACCATGATTCTGAGTTGATATCCAGTGGAATTTTCTGTCGCAAACTCAGGATCATGGTCTGAATCATCCCCCTCAGTATTAGTTACGGTGTCACTAACACCCATGCGTGTTCACATGGCTACCTGTACGTACCTACTGAAGGGGATGATTCAGCTCATTATTATGAGTTAATATCAAGTCGAATTTTCCATTGCTAAAGTATCGAATTGAAAAAAAAAAACAAAAAAAAATTGCGATAGAAAATTCCACTTAATATTAACTCAGATTCATGAGCTGAATCTTCCCCCTCAGAATTCGTTACGATGTCACTAACACCCTGTACAGTACATGTTCATTAAACCATAATATACAAACACGTACAAACGTCATTAGCTGCATAATGTGGTTTTGATGCGATTTATAATGGGCTTCTACGTGAAAATGAACATAGAGTAATTTTTCTAATGGCTGGAGAAACTTTAATCACTATCACGACAGTATAGTACAGATGAGCAGCTAGATGTCTTCATAAAACGGTATCGAACTTGGCTCATTTTATCCGTTTGGCGATTTTTGCTCCACATACCGGACTTGCACCAATAACTTATTAATTTATCTCCCGTGCAGGGGGTTAAAAACTCAACTAAGAAATCAATATTGCAACTTGACATTTGCGCATATAAAGTAAGTGCAAAATAATGTCAAATATCAATATTGATTTTTTAGATGAATTGCTTTGATGTGGCATTTTTAAAGCCCCACTTTTCACTAAGGCATGTGGCTCGGCCATTATAGACGGCTCACCTATCACGTTGGTGATATTCATGTTGTGATGGATGTAACTTTGACGCGGAGAGATGCAAGTCCTTCATCTCTTATGGAGTAAAAAGAAAACACAAAAGATAAGTTTCTAATACTCTTCTTTCATGTCAGCATGGGATGTGCTGCGCTGTCCTAAGTGCCCTAACACCTGCACTATTAAAGCCACGAACAACGACAACGAAGCCACTGACAATGCCTTGAGCGTGGCCAATTATTGGTCAGCAAAAATTTAGTATCGATCGCCATCGACTCGCAAAGAAGCATGGGATCAGACCCATAAGCATTGAAATAGTTAAGCGCTCTTTGTATTCACTCTGCGTTACCCAGTTAGGCTCTAGATAGACGGACCGCATTTTAACTGCAATCCAATCGCAAATTGCAGTTTGAATGCAGTTAACACGACTGCTATTGCAGTCGAACTGCAAACCAACTGTGCAGCACGACTGCACGCCAACTGCAATTGAACTGCAATCGGACTGCCCGTTTGGTTTGCAGTTCTATTGCAGTCGTGTCAACTGCATTCAAACTGCATCGGAACTGCAATTTGGCAGTCGGATTGCAGTTGAAATGCGGTCCGTCTGTCTAGAGCCTTATCCGGCCAAGGTTCCGAAGCATTATGCAAAACAGTAAAAATACTATTGGTAATGTGCTAATAATTACGGTGCCAGGCTATGTCAGTGAAACTTAAACTTGCCAGGCTTCCGCAGTTTAAACTTGGCAAGTAATTAAGCGTGTTGATACGTTTAAAATGCTATCCCATGGAATATCAAAATTAATGGCACTTCAACATGCGCAAACTCACGGCTGCCATAAGTAGTTTCAAACACGAATAAAGAAAGTTACCCTTTTCGATGCTGATTATCATAGCATGTTATGAAGATCAACTAATGTCTTGTCTTGCAATGGTCTAAAGCTAGGCTAAATCTATAAATCTCACTATTATTCAGGGTGATAGTGACATCGTAACGAATACTGAGGGGATGTTTCTGACCATGATTCTGAGTTAATATCAAGTGGAATTTTCTATCGGCGAAGTCATGAAAATTTTAGTGTTTTTTTTTTTCCAGTTCCATACTTTTGCGAGGGAAAATTCCACTTGATAACTACTCAGAATCATGGTCTGAATTATCCCTCAAAGTTTTCGTTACGATGTCACCGACATCCTGTATAACGTATAATAATATATGTAGTATATAGTAAACTTTGTAAAGTATTTATTATTTCACATGTGAAATATTTGCGTTGGAAAGCGTTCACTACTTGGTCGGACAATTAATATCAGTCGCGACGCGAGACTTATAAACTGTTCTTTACTGTCTAGCTATAGGTAATAGTTTTACGGCACGGCCTGTAGTGGACAAACTATCCCCATCAAAAAAGTTTGATGACACATTTATATCATGAGGTAGAGCAGCGCTACAAAACCTATATAAAGCTAGCTTTATGTATACACCTTTGTACAAACGACAAGACCTTTGTTGAATCAAAGTGCAGTGAAAATACGTTCAGAATGGACGCATAGAACTAACAAAAACCTGAGTGAAAATATGGATTGTACTTCGTAAAGAATTGAAGGAGGTGCATCATGGATACTCATGACAGAGAATCGAGAAGTTCCAGGGCCAGTGATTCCCCTGGAGACACCATGAACGATGTCTACGCTGCTTGGCGTAAGTTTTATTATATGATTGGCCATTTATTTTCATGTTTTTGGTTGTTTTTGCCCAGTCGTGCGTGTGTTTAGTCGCGCAATGTAGATTCTGCCCTTGAACTGCTGCTTAATGTTTATCTATGATGGTATAGGTGGTGACAGACAAGAATATTCAGCATGTCAATATTTTGTGGACTTCCCTCTTCTATCGTGTGGGTGTGAGGTAGATGACCAACCTCAGCAAACATGGTGTCAGGGTTATTATTGGCTAATTTGTGGACTTGTCGTCTAAAACGGTGTTCAAATATCACTTTATAAAAATAACAAAAGAAACTTAACATAGCAAATAAAATATTCCCACGCTCAAGTAATAAATCAGCGATTATTTTGATACCTTCTCACGATTCATCATTTTATAGCAAACAGCCAATACTGAGTAATAGAAGACACGCTATCAGATATCAAAGTTGCAATGTGCCCTTCACAGTAACGTTGGAATTTACAATGTCACAGTTAATGTATAAAAGAATGTTTCTATTAAAACTGGAGGGTTAAAATGGCCACATCAAAGCAATGTTGCAATTTCACATTTGCGCATATAAAAGTAAGTGTGCAATGCAAACAAATGTGAATTGCTTCGATGTGGCCATTTTAACTCCTCAGGTATACGTTTTTCGAACGGTTCAATAGTAATCATATGTTGTTTGTGTGTATTATTTACTTATTTATTTATTTCTTCTGTAACATAAGTCCCACCAACAAAACTCGTATTAGCAGCAGTCACCGTAACTGAAAAATGGTAGAGACGACAAGAATATTTTGTTCTTTTTTGTATATAAAGTAACTGTGTTGTTTAAATTCAAAATTGAAATATTATCAATTTTATGAAGCTCCCTTACTGCCTTCAAGTACCAAGTATATTGAAGCAGTGTCGCATATCTTGCGCAAACGCACACCCACAGCGAATACAAAATCGCCTCTGTGACGTGGCAAAGCATTAGCATAATACAAGAATGCAGGACTCTTTACATATGTTAACTTATGTCAATTGTTATTTTACCTTTCTATATGTTGTGTATATAATATACCTATTAGAATTTTATCTGTGTATTTAAGAAACAACGTGGCCCTAATTTCAGCTATTGTTTCAGCTGTAACACCTGAAATACCGGAACCGAAATGTGCGATTCGCTTTAAAACAGTTTTCTGGTTCGTGTAGACCTTGTAAATGTGGATATCTCTCTAACAATGCAACCCTCCTGATACGGGCTCTACGCCTTCGTCACCTTACCTATAGCGTAAGTGCCTTTTTGAAAAGTCACATTCTGTATTTTCTTCAACATAACCTCTATTTCTTTCAATTTTCAATTAATTCCATTCCGGGTGAAAATTGAGACATTTTGTTGCTCGATTGAACCTAGCATCCGAATATGATTTTTCAATAAGGCGACGTCTTCTTCTATCGTGTGGGTTGTGAAGTGGATTACCAAACTCAGCAAGCCTGGTGTCAGGGTTATTATTGAGCTGCCAAAGGCCCCTGACATGCCTCATGTAACGAATACGTACTTACATTAGTAACTAGTAACCGGGACCAACGGTTTAACGTGCCTTCCGAATCGGATAGGAAATTCGACGTTACGTAGGTACTTATCATTTTATCAGAGGTGTTTGGTGTTGCCAAAACTCAGTAAGTATACATTCTTGTACGCGCATAGAATATGAAGCCATTGTTTCTTCGTACAATGAAATGATGTGTCAACATACGCTGAATCCGCAAACCATTTTTGTTGACCTGAAAGTGAACGCTCAGCATGGAATTGTCAGCCCTTTAACATCAGCTGTTTTACAAATGTCTTATGTAGCATTTGCCTCAATATTCAAACAAGTAACCATATCGGCTAATTTAATAAGTAAACATTATTATGGAACTTATTTTACGTGCGTCAGGTTGGAAGGCCTATTGATATCTTTAGGATAGGTAAGCGAACCCCGGTATATAAACAGGATAATACGCTAGAAAGTTGATGATTTACTTACAACTCTGCTGAATTGGGAATGGAGAATGCTACTTACCGATTTGGATGATTTTGGAAACTATTAGAACTTTGTCAACAATTCAAACAACAAAATTGGCACAGTGGTAGATTAAAACTCAGTGACGGACTGAGAATACTTTCCAGGGATGAACTTGGAGTAGGGCTGTACGAGCCTGTATAGGTACTTACCGCGATAACCGAACTCACGGGCGGTAATCTATTTTTTAAAATGCGAACGTAATCAAACTCGCAGCCATAACATAGGTAGTGATGTATTCGTTTTGTAGGTCATTGTTACCGAGTTGAGCCTTGTATTGTTTGCATAGTCCGTATGGCCGGCTATAATGTTTACTAGCTTCCAACAATTGACGTAACACGGGATGCTAACGTTTATATTGTCTCCATGTGTTTCAACATTGGCGATTGTAGGTTTAGTTGACATTTTAGTCATCAAGTTGAAACTTAAGTTGCATTAGCAACTAATTCGGAAGTATGCTTACATCGAAGTACTTATGTTTTATTTGTTTTTGAGAGAATCATAACATATTGAACAATAATCACTTCTTAGCTAGCTGGGACCTAGCCTTTATCCGGTTGCTGCAAGCCCCGCAAGTCAGGCCCGTTGCGGGGCTCGCGCAGGCTGGGGTCTGTCTGGCAAATACCACCAAATTTAAATTCAAAAATATCTTTATTCAGCAGTTAAAATAGTTACACTTTAAATCGTCATTTTTTTACATGACGAAAGTTTCATCCGCCTAAAACTACTGCAACTTCAGCTTCTCACAACCTATACAGCCGGGGAAAAGGAGCTGCAAGAAAAGCCTCCGCAAAGGGCCTTAGACGTTTTAAAAATATAATACTATTGTAATACAATTTAGTAATTTGGCTGCATCTCAGTTCCCAGAAAGTTAATCCCATGCATTCATTTCTTCTAAATACTCACTAGCCACCTCGCCTGTAATGGCCAGACTGACGCTTCCAATACCAAAAGTGGCCGATGTAATCTAAAACACAGTAGTGTGTCAGCAGTCATCATCATCATCACGCGCGGATTGGTTGTTATTAACGACTGCTAATGCAGCCGGGACCAACGGCTTAACGTGCCTTCCGAAGCACGGAGGAGCTCGAGATGAAAACTTTTTTTTTTGTGGTCACCCATCCTATGACCGGCCTTTGCGAAAGTTTTCAACAATCGCTGATCGAGCGCGTTTACCGCTGCGCCACCGAGCTCCTCAGCAGTAGGTAGGCACAACAAAATGGCGACATAACCGCCGTTTACTTCCACCTACTTTTTTGTATTTACGAACTACATTTTTAGCTCTAAAATAAACCAATTCCCTTCTCCGTTCCAGATGAGATGCTAGAAGGCGAGGGAGCGGGTCTAGCAGCCAGGGTCGCAGAACTAGAGGTGCGGTGCGCCAGGCAGGCGGAAGAACTGCTCTGTCTACGGTCCACACTCGCTGATGCCCTGCGAAGACTGAATGCCTTGGAAGGCAGACCCGCCGCACCCGCGCAGCAGAGAAATGGTGCTTATACTGGTATGTTTAAACATCTATACGTAGCTTAGTCACTTTTAGCAAGCATTCGCTTGCAATATAGGGTAGCTAGTTACGATTCAAGCGCTACTCTATTCGGACTATTTACGAACACTTAAAGAAGGCCAAGCTTAAGCTCAGCTTCGTGCTCTGTGCTCGGTGAGGTGTAGGTACGGTCACGAGCATATTAATGCTACACTTTAGTACCATGTCACATTAACTTTTTTAACAAATTGAACTGTAAGTCTCACTAAATGTCAAATATGTTAGTGCGACAGAGTCCTAAAGTGGGTACATTATATTGCTCATGACTGTACTTAGTTCATCTTGTGATGGATGTACCTCTGACTACCTCTATTGGGATATACTCGTGGGCTTGTGAGCCGTCGCAGTAGTCACACCTCGCCGAGCTTTCTGTTAGATCAATGTAATAAGTAGCTGGTGCTGTCTATAGTGGCCGAGCCAAATGTATCAGTGAAAACTGTTAAGATAAATTAATAACAATAACTCAATGGTGCAAGTCCGGTACGATTAGAACTGGCTCCTCATTTTGAGAAGCAAGCCGGTGAACAGGAACCAAATTCAGTTCCGTGCTTCGGAAGGCACGTTAAGCCGTTGGTCCCGGTGACTACTTACTGATGTAAGTTAGTAGCCGTTACATGAGCCATGTCAGGAGTCTTTGGCAGCTCAATAGTAACAGTGAAACCAGGGTTGAAGGGGTTGGTAATCCACCTCAACCCACACGATAGAAGAAGAACCACCGCTGACGGGTAAAAGTTGTTTTCCTTCCGTTTTCAGGGACACAGGGCACTCCCACACGCGAGCTGAGGCTCCGCCAGCCGTCGTACCGGGAGACTGCCAAGCGGACCTCCAGCTACGGATCCAGCGCATCTTCGTTACCACAGAGGTAATAGAATCAAGCAAATGTTACTACTTTTTATTATTGCGTATGGCGAACATTGTCGAAGTCACTTTGTGAGACTGTCCTTTGTTTGGTAAGGACTTTTCAGGCTTGAATCACCGGATTGTCCGAAAAAGTTAGATGATTCCGTGCTTCGGAGGGCACGTTAATGATCGAAAGTTATGTAAGTATTTACATTTGGAATATTTGGGAACCCGTAAAAGTAAATAGAATATAATACAAATCCAAACGGAATCATCTAACTTTTTCGGACAACCAGGTAATATCCTAGCCAAACAAAGAACAGTCTCAAAGTATTTTTCAACAATGTCCCCATCGGGAATCGATCAAACAAACGTCAAAAATAATTTAATTCCATCTCGTGATACTTCACGGCACACGGCCAATGTTACGCCACAAATGAGGCCTCGCACCATGTTCGGCGGGCCATCTTTCCACTTTCATAGTAGGCGACCTTCCTCGGCGACTGGTATTTCGATGCAAGTTTATCCGAAGCTCAAATTGTAATTTAATGGGCTGGGTCGGTTCTTGATATTGTGGCTTGTTTATTGAAGCCATATTAAATTGTTTTTTGATTAATATACAGACCTCCGGTTGATTGAGGGGAGGCCTGTGCCCAGCAGTGGGACGTATATAGGCAGTTTATGTTATACAGACCCGCAACAGTCTTAAGGAAACCCCGAGAAATAGGCTTCGGAGGTACGTAACCTAACCTGTATTGGGCTGATTTTCCCTTCGAGGGTTGGATTGTAAAAAGCCCGGATCTGTCTTCTTTAGATTTTAAATCTTCTTTAGACGGGAGAACGCTAGGGAGATGATGATACAGAGCCACAACAACGCTCTATTAATTTTGATGGGGATTATGGGTACGACTTGAGGCTGCCTGTCTTTGTATTCAATTCAACTGATTCATTTTCATCAAAACACGAGTTTATTTAAATTTTGAAGTTGGTACATTAAAAACTTTGTAATACCCACTGAAAAATGTAATTTAAATCTTTTTTAATGAGAAGTGTAGATACTTCGGCCTCAACTGGGCTCCCTCAGGTCTGTTGTCCTTAATTTTGTACCGGGTGAGAGCCCCCATTTGCCCGGCTGAGTAGTTAATGCCATTGACGGCAAATCAGGTACAAGCAGCTGAAAGTATAATAAAGAGATGGTCAGTACTTCAGTAGTTATCAGCAAGTGGCTGAACAGATCTTTAAATGATGTATTCTTCTGTTGCAGACGCGGGCCGCAGCACCAGTCCACAGGCTCGCTGCAGTCGGACTCCCCCGCATCGTCGTCGTCACTGTCCCCCGCGCCCTCCCCCTCGCCCCGCGCGACCCCCGCGCCGCACCACGCGCCCGCAGCCGCCTATAGGTCCGAGTTAGTATTGTGTGGTCCTGTCTTGTCTCACTTACTTCCAAGAACAATAATAAAACCAAGTTACTCAGGATCTCCATCAGTCTGCTCAAACTGACGGATTGGACTGATAAAATATGTGTAACTTGAACTATAGAAGGATTCTGTGCCTAGCACTGAAGAGTTTATGACAGTAAGTCTATGGAAACCGAACCTATCAAATCTTCAGGATGGGTAAGCGGACCCTGTAAATACGCTAGGAAATCTATCACACTTTTAAGAGTTTGGCAAATGCATCCCGCTCAAAAAGAAAGTACTTATAGCCGAAATGATAAAAACCATAAAGAGTTTGACGCGTTTCGAAATTCGAATTTCCGTGTAGATACCCTTTTCAAATAATATCACACCTAGGGACACCTAGCGACATTGCCTTCAAGATCATGTCAATGTGACAGTTTTCATACAAAAACAGAAACTTGAGCTTGATCTTGAGGACAGTCTCAGCTGATATTAGTTTATTAATACCACCCCTATAATGAAGACGGGCCTCCGCGACACGTACCCATGAGTCGTACCTTATTAATTAAAAATACGATGTCCAACACAAAAGTTAAGCAAAAATAAAATAGCGAGGTTTGTTAACACGCCAAAGCGGGGTAAAGAAGATACATTTGGGTATTCAGGAAGACGATACAATCTAAGGATGGTATTAATAATCCAATCTCAGCTGAGACTGCCTTCAAGTCCCCTGTTTTTATATAAGAACTGTCACATTGACACCATCTTGGGAAATCCCGAAGCTGAGATTAGTTTATTAATACCACCCTTAGGTTGCAGAGACTACCATTATTGTAACGACTACGTTTAAGAAACTTTAGCAGACCAGATAAATGTTTTGTCAATTTCGAGTTAGGAATAATATTCTCAATTTCGTTCCGCTGTAGTGTTCGTCTTTGCTTTGTCGTTTATTTCCTTTAAATGTGCTAATTTATGTTGTTTAACCTCTCATCTGCCGGAACGCGGATCTCGACCAGACACAATGTAAAATCTATTGTGTCTGGTATCTCGGCAGATGAGAGGTTAAGTACCTAGATGTTCTAGATGCTAGGTTAAAGTGTAGGCCATTAACCTACTGGCTAATTAGATATATATGATGATGATGATGTCTTTATATTTATCTACGTTATCGGAATTACGCAATAATTCCTTTCTTCATGGGAAGGAAGTATTCGGAATTAGGATTAAAAGTTAAATCATTATTTATAAGTATGGAACTTTGCACATTTTATACTGCATTAGTAACTGGGTTTTACTGACGCGGTGTGTAATGTTGCTATGGGAATGGTGTCAAAATCATCTTAATAATATCCCAAGGATTATGAAATTAGCAACGTAAGAATTCGTTGCCATCCCCATAACACAGTTGCGTCGCTATAACTTACACTGACCTTAGCGATGCTTAGAGATGATTTCTTTCAAAGCATAGAGTTTGTCAGATAGACGAATTAGTCGATAAGCTAGGCTACACCAGCTGTACAACCAGTGTGTGCTAGATCCCGTAACAACTCGACGTCCAGCAACCAGAGCGCGTCTCCCGGCAACCAGCTCACCAAGCGATGGAACTCCACCGGCGACTTCAACGCGCAGGGGCTCTTGCCCACTAGCAGGTTAGTGGAGATAGTGGAGCCAGATTTATGACAGAAATATTGACTTTGCCATTCACTAGCTGGAATAGACAATCTGATGGAGAGTTTTGCGGAAGTATTACTAAACAGAAATATAATAAGAATTTTTATTCCGTATGAGTTATAATGTCGTCTGACAAACCTCAACCAAGGTGTCAGGGTTGTTTCTGACCTGTCAATAAATGCCCTTGATGGCTCATAGAGTAAAAAATTCAGTAAATAGCAGCTGAATAAGTATTCTTATATTAATTTCAGTATGGTAAAGGTCCCTTGGACAAGTTAGCTACTATTTTTATAAAGAAAAATAAGTCATATCGTCCTAAGTCGGGCTTGTTTTAACTTAAGCATTTTCTTGACTGGATGCATGCAGAAAATAAGTGTCTTGATTGGCTTTTTGAATTTTTGTTTAAATTACAGATCGAAATTTTGAGAGTGGTAGCATAGAAACCAGTCTAGAAGAGTCAGGAGTAGTTCGATGCTTACATTTAGAAATATTTGTACCGGACACTGTGCAATTGTCATTACGTTGAATTTCGAGACAAAATATAAGCAGAAAGACTCTCATCAGATGATATAAGAACTCTTAACGTTGAAGACATCTTGACAAACACAGATTGTCCCCTTGTCTAGTCTTAATGTAGCTTTATATTTTGCATTTCTCTTTTCTTGTGCGTTTATTCTAATTGTGTTTTGTTCGTTCTCTTTAGATTTACAACTACAAAGTCGTTGCTAAACTTATATTCTAAGCCGTCACAGAATGGGCCAATATTGAAACATGGGTAAGTCAAACTCTGAAGGTTTTCAGGTCACGGTGGTGGGGTCCGCTTCTTCACGTTTGGAAATATATTCTGGCTATTTGCTTCAATCAAGACACAGATGTATCACTAAATGTTTAGACCTTTAAGATAAAATATTATAATGATTATAATCTATAACAGATATCGATAACAGAATATAAATCGTCGTCTTATAGTCAAAACCATAAAGCGCCTTTTTAAATAATCACTATCGACAACCTCGCAATAGACAAGCTAGTTTTAATATTGCGGTTTTGATGAAGAAAATTATATTATAATGTACACTAACGCAACAAAATAGTGTATAACGTAATTTTATTATAAGTAACTTGATTGTAGCAAAACTTGGTGAGAATTTTCGCTTTAGGGTGTCGTTAGTAAATTGAGAAAATTCCGGTAAAATCAGTGGTAAATCGATTTTGCCGTTAGTTTCTTGAATTGGTCTTTCATCCTCGCTTTTGGGTTTTGGTGTGTCTCCTTCACTGCTTCTGCTCTTGCACTTGTTTAATTTAGTTTATCGTCGTTATAAATTAACCATATATCTAAGGATAAGTACTAAAAATGGGGACAATAACACAATGAACGTTGATTTAGTTTTCAAACGTTTTTTCTACTAGTCCGTTAACGTTAACGTTAATGGGGTATCCCTTTTTGTAACTTCTTTTACTTCGATGGTTTTGCTTAATACCTACATATGTATAAGAATAACGTTAAGTAGTAAATATTCACATCAAAAAAATATCATCATTTTGCAGTACGTGTTGGTAATGTGTGTATTGTTATAGATTACGGAAACATGGAACATTCTTGTCAAGCTTAGATAAATGATCTGCTTGACCTTCAGATCCAGTTGACAGCATGTGGGCATCTTCCACACACACAATACATACATACAAATTCATACGTACCTTAGCAAATCGCTCTTAACGACGAAATAATGATCATTCATCAGCGAATTCTTAAGGTATTTAAACTCTTAAATCTACATTTGGAAAATTTGTAACGTCTGTTAGTATTTGGCAATACAAACAAGATCCTTATAAATAATATTTTATTATAAAAAATAAAAATAATATTTTATAAACAAACCTACAAATAAACAAGCTATACACGGATTTTAAGGAGTGTAATAAAAATAAATATTTTTTTCCGTACTTATATCAGATTGAATCATTAAGCTATTACTTAACAATTCAGACACAACGGTGAAAATCTAAAAATTACTCAATTCAACACAAACTGTCACGAATAGGAAATAAAAAAGGGTGGTAGGTAGGTACCTACCTATTGTGCAATATTCCACCATGCCACCTACGGGCACATCTGATTGGGCATAATAAGCGTGACACAAACGCTAATCTTGAGACATGGCTAGCCACAGGCGGGCACTGTGAGACTAATCCAGATTAGTTTAGCTGTTGGTGGCAATTTTTGGGTGTTATTTCAGAATAAAAAAATAATGAACTAAACAAAAACACCGCATCATCTGTAGAAAAACTATTGAGAAGCGAGATTTTCTCTAAGGTGCTGGAACAAATCGAGCTTTTAAGATTTTCATGGCGACAACAGTTTTTTCGTTGCCGTTTTGTTGTTTTCATTGTGCCATTCTTCGATAGAGTATTGTTGTCGTATTTCAGAGATTTTAACCACCAAGTTTAATTAACTTATTATGCTTTGCTTTATGTGTCGAGTGTGGAGTAAGGGATATATCCCATGGTCAATGAGGGTAGTCCAGTCCCCATATTACAAGACTCTAGAATAATAGCTTCGACGCATTCTAGGTATAACTATTCACAGCTAGTTATAATAGTATTATAAAAATAAATATATATTATATTACCTAGTACGTATATCTATCTACCTTATCTAACCAAGTATCGGCGATAAAATATCAGTTCTTCATTACGTATCTAGTGAACGAACCTATGTGTGTATGTACGAGTATGATGCTTCCGAAATAAATATTGTTAAGCCGTCATTTGAATATTTTGTACTTTTCTACTTATTTAGGCACTACAATACGTAATAGATAATAATATAACATTTCAGGATTCACGGCTGAAGCTAAAAGCGGATGACCTTTCGTACTTACATACTATTTATAAGAGTGAGGAAATATGGATATTTTGAAACGATTAAAAGTCGCCTCTATCCAACAGCGCATTAAAATACTTACTTGTTTTTCGAAAAGAAATTTTAGTAAAAACATGGGAAAATAATGCACTATCCTAACACCGCGTAAGACCAACCGACTATATTGACCAACCTTGACTGTGACCTCTTTACATCGAGCACGGCTAAACATCAATCATCATTACAGTAACTACAAAAAAGGTAATTTTCCTTATATGGACTACTTTAAACGTTAGCCATCATTGACATCAAATGCTACTAGAAAGATGTGGCTAGGTAGATATAGGATGACTCAGAATACCTAAGTCATAATAACAAGGAACGAATATTCAAGCAAAACTTCAAGTTACAGTCAAAACATTGCATTTACATTGCGTAATTATAAACGCTGCAAAAACTAAATACTAAGAAAACCGGCAACGAAAAGCGAACAAAACGTTAAATTCAATGGCAATGTTCTGAAACTCGGTCACGGTCCGGTGTGTACTTACTTAACGCAGTCTGCCAATGTTTTTCTCAAGTGCCGGCTGTATAGCGCGAGTCGTTGTCTCGCGAAACCAGTTTTAAAAATTCTTGCCACTGACTCTCCCTGTGCGGAGTTCCTGTACCTTACTGGGATTTAAAAAATAAAAAGTTAGGTTACATACTTTGGCGCCATGTCGGACGAAAGGTATGGTTTGGAAAATAATAGTGTTCATTAGTTTATTTTTTTGTTATCGGCTAGCAGATAATGGCCTATTAGTGGACATGTTTGGCGTAAAAGGATAATTTATTTTACTTTTAGATCGTATTCTGCCTAGTCGCGTATTTGGGAGCTTACTGCGTGGGTTATTTTTTCTTCTGTGGGCCGAAGCTGCATTTTAGAGTGCCAATAAAAAGGCGGTAACAATGTCATTCACCCCGATGTAAGTTGCTTGGGAGGTGGTTTTTTTTTTATAAATATAATGTGTGCGTTACGGATCGCTTTTTTGACCATCTGAATGTTTTTTTTTTAATTTGTATGTCAATCTATTCTTGTATGGAAATAATTTGTATGCTGCGCTGTAGTAAATAAATGCCTCCCGATCTATTTTCATATGTTTATTTTCCAAAATACGAACGGGAAACTTAACTAAATATTTCAATAACTAACCCAACTTAAGATTCATTTTTCTATGTTATGCAATTGTTATTAAAAGATTCATCATAGATACCATCCAGCATATTAACAAAATTCCACATTGACTAACTTAACTCTTACTTTCATTCTGAAGTTATTTATAACAATACAACTAAGTAATTATAGAAGACAACTTGCAGCCATCATTCACCATCCCGATATGACCGTCGTCAGGCATTCCATTATAATGGTCCATCGTATTGAATCTTTTACGAAATGCCAGGAATGATAAGCAGCTGAAAGAATTATATGTATTTTTCTCTTTATTCCCAGCATAATCGGCATGCAAAAAATAATTTTACGCCTTCAATATTATGTCTGGCGTGTATCTGCCTCCTTGTGTTCTTGCTTTATTTTTGTTTTTATAGGTACCTACCTAACTCCTTTATATACCTACCAATTTTAAAAGTGAGTCAAAATCACGTCATGAAATTAATACCTACTAAAATCGTTCCAACATTTCACACGTCTCCATTGGTTCCAGTACTCACACTTGCCAGTACAATGAGGAAGATGGCTCCATGCGTATGTACCTTCGAGGAAGACCAGTTATCCTCTACGGGCCGACCGACCAGGAAGCCTTGGACCCTGCGAAGGTCGCCCCGCCGCCGCAGAGCAAGCTCAAGCTAGAGTGGATGTATGGGTACAGGTAAGCCGAAAGGAAGTTTATTTTTTGTTGTTTTTAGTGAAATTCGGCAACTTCATATGTGATAATGTGATGCAATTTGAACAATGTTGATCCAAAGGATTCCCAGTCAGTGTCGCTCTTTGGGTGCAGCTCATTAAAGGTAGAACTTTGAAACCGTCTGACAGACGAACGGACGGACACAAAAAATGTTTAAAAGGCATATTAAAGAGAAGTCATCCCTGTACTGAATTACAAAAAAACCTTTACTGTTGGAAAAAAATATATAATAAGATCAAGTACCCGACTTAAAATATTTCTTATTTTAAAAATACACCTTTAAAATAAAAATAAAACATCAAAATCGGGCTGTCCCTGTGAAATAAGATGTGAAACGATTCATTGATGCGACTATGTGTTGCTACATATTTAAGTAGGTGGAGCTGCTATCGATCACACCATGACCTTCCGAAGGTCGCAGACAGGGTGAAATATGATTAGCCGTACCATATTAACATTAATACTAATTGGTTATTCCTAGGTTATTACTTTCTCATTTCTAGACATTTCTAGTAATTATTATTGATTTAAATTTTCTATTGTCATATATTGTGTTACAGTCGTTTGGATTAGATATTACCTACGGAATAGTTATGGGTTAGGTAATGGTTTATAACCGTACAACTTTTTATTTATCGTTATTTCAATATATTATTATACAGGCATCGACAAAGGCTATTTATCACCACCGCATAAGTTTAATTTTTTTTTAATCCTTACCGGTCTACGAAGTATCTACGCTCTTTTTTTTTCAAGTAGTTGCTAATAAACTACGAATTTTCCAGGCTACGTACCCCAAAAAATAAATAGACGGTGCTGTACAGATTTGCCTACGTTTACCCTTTATAATTCCATGCATAACAGCCAAATGCATCTTTTATCTTTATTTTTGAGTATAAATGGTGATCCTTATTATACCCAGGCACAACACATCTTTAAATACATCTGATCCAAATACCAAGCAACAATTATTGTTGTCACTACAGTTACTAGGATTATAGTGACTAGGATTGAGAAGGGAATGTTAGGTTGGTTTGGACACGTTGAGCGGATGAAAGATAATAGAATTGCAAAAGCGGTATATAAAGCGAAAGTTTATGGTAGGGCTGGCAGAGGAAGACCGAGAAGGACTTACGATGATCAAATTGGAGATGTCCTTAGAAAAGGTTCAATACGATCTACTCTGAACCGGCGTGCGTGTATGAAGCGATTGATGAATGTGGAAGAAGCAAGAGAAGTGTGTCAGGATCGAAGCAAATGGAATTCTATAGTCTCTGCTTACCCCGGTGGGAAATAGGCGTGAGTTTATGTATGTATGTACTACAGTTACATAATATTTTTGAATAATTGTGTAGGTACCCGAGAAATGAGAAAATAGGTAATTATCACGTTGAATCTGTATACCTAACCCATCCATATTTTTTTGGGGAACATAGCCTGGAAAGTCGCTCGTTTACCTTTATATATAAAACCCCTTTCATCCCCATTGTACCAAACTAATTTACTAATAGCATTATAATTAAGCAATAAAGCATGTTATACATAACTATACAGAATTAAACTGTCACTATGACATGACATCATGCTGATAACAAATGAAGGCTCTTTATGTACCTGCCTGTGTCAATAGTCCCTGACAATGATAATATACATAATAGGTATTGAAACGGAACATTATCGGAAGGGATTCCGAAGAATGCATAGTCATCCTCGCGAAAAGGCAAGGTCGAAAAGGTTTGTCATAGTCACAAATAAATCCGTCATAGTCCTCTCTCTTCGGAAAACTCATGACTTACTTACAGACGTAAGTGGAACCCGTTTCGAACCTGTGAGACTAAGATTACTGTCTCAATTCAGCTCTGTTAATCTTCTTCTATCGTGTGGGTTGTGAGGTGGATTACCAACCTTATCAACCTTGGTGTCGGGGTTGTTATTGAGCCGCCAAAGGCCCCTGACATGGCTCATGTAACGACTACGTATTTACATCAGCTCTGCTCTGTTAATGAATTAAATAGATTCTATTACTACTTATCGTGTGGGTTGTGAGGTGGAATACCAACCTCATTATCCCTGGTGTCAGGGTTATTATTGAGCCGCCAAAGGCCCCTGACATGGCTCATGTAACGACTACGTATATACATCAGCTCTGCTCTGTCAATTAATTAAATAGATTCTATTACTACTTATCGTGTGGGTTGTGAGGTGGAATACCAACCTCATTATCCCTGGTGTCAGGTTTATTACTGAGCCGCCAAAGGCCCCTGACATGGCTCATGTAACGACTACGTATATACATCAGCTCTGCTCTGTCAATTAATTAAATAGATTCTATTACTACTTATCGTGTGGGTTGTGAGGTGGAATACCAACCTCATTATCCCTGGTGTCAGGTTTATTATTGAGCCGCCAAAGGCCCCTGACATGGCTCATGTAACGACTACGTATATACATCAGCTCTGCTCTGTCAATTAATTAAATAGATTCTATTACTACTTATCGTGTGGGTTGTGAGGTGGAATACCAACCTCATTATCCCTGGTGTCAGGTTTATTACTGAGCCGCCAAAGGCCCCTGACATGGCTCATGTAACGACTTTATATTTACATCAGTATGTAGCCTGGAAAGTTCCTCAGTCTTGATTTGCCTTCATAAGGGTTTACTGACGCGATATATGTGTGTAACAAATAACAATAAAGTGAAATACATTGCCCAATTTACTAATTAGTGACCAATGGGAGCCATTACAGCCTACACGGAGAATTGGGACGACTATGGCCTTGTGAATTCATTATTGTATTAACCATGTCACACGGAGAACATAAAATAATAAAAAATAACTTCTTTATACCTACCTAGCAGTATCCTGTATTGATGCATAAAACACCCATACTAAACACAATAACTAATATTTATGTCATTAGAACATTAATAGTCTTTGCATCTTGCAACACGTCTTCGTGTGACCCATGGTGTGACATATGGCTCTGCCCACTCCCATTGGGATTACTGGCGAAGGTAGTACCTACCCTGTCTGTGATTTAGAAAACCTACGTGAAAACATCAGCCTTTTTAATATAACATGACAAATACTTTATTGCACAAACAGGAAAATACAAATTAGAAAACAAAAGAGAAATAGAATAAGTAGAATAGGCGGCCTTATTGCTAAGTGGCAATCTCTTCTACGTAACTTCCTTTTTAGTATGTCCATTCACAGATATTTACAATAAAATCAGAGGTTTTTTTTGACATGTTATTTACAGCAAGACGAGAAGTTTACAAAGATACAAAAATAAACTTATCACTAACAATATTTACAAGTGAAAGAAAACAGAGCACCGCAGTACCTACGTCGGAAGACAAGTTCTGTTGTTTAAATAAGTATTAAATACTTTCAAAATATACCTAACAAGTACTTCTTTTTTTCCTAGAATCGCTTGACTTACTTGATTCTAGGTTAATTAGGCTTTTGCTGTTAGGTTTGTAGGGCAAAAAGTAAATTGGCTGCCTTAATTTATTTAATACCACCTAGTTGTCTTAGAGCTATTACAGACGGATAGAATTTGAACTGCTATTTTGCCACTGGATGGCAGTTTGAATGCAGATACTGTATGTAGTTAATTAGCCGTTAGAAGGGAAAAATATATGAATCGGCTAAAGTGGATATAATATGTCGCGTGCGTAACGCAACGTTTAGAATATTGAGTAGAAATTACTTAGTAGAGAAATAGATGCTTGATTTCATTTCCCAGAAATATTTTATATACTTACATATATAAAATACAATAACTATAATATGTTTAAGTACCTACTTAAACATGTACATATATGTCTATACGGAAGTTACAAAATAAATAGTAAGTACTTAAAATATCTAGTCACTTCTTCTATCGTGTGGGTTGTGACGTGGAGTACCAATCTCACCAACCGTGGTGTCAGGGTTACTATTGAGCCGCCAAAGGCCCCTGACATGGCTCATGTAACGACTACATCTCTAGTCACTCAACCAACTAAACAACCTCAACTAAAACGCAATTCGTGCGGCCGCTACTGCCGCTCTCGCTTTGGACTTTACAGCCTTTTAAAAGCTGACACAAGAACGAAACTTAAAAAATCATCTGACAAAGATTTCAGATAATGAGTCACTTATCCAGTCAGGACAGATTCGGGTCGTCACCTTTATCATTGAAAATGAATATTAACTTATTGTTATTGCGTATCGCAAAAAATAATTATATATCCTGAACGGATCATATATCCAGTTTAAGCTCCTCAACCAAGTCTCTGCCGCATCATTGTGTGACGGTCACACAATACAGCTCTGCTATGCCACCTGAGAAACGGTGTAGAGGGCACTCGTTCACTATGTGAGATAGGGTTTGATCCGGGTGACCACATTCACAGTATGACGACTCCTTTAAGCTCCGTGGGAATTGGTTAAGAACTAGCTGTCCACCCTGGGCAACGGCTTAGCCGGCTGAACGTCATAGACTGAAATGGCTCACCGGACTGTTCCTTCCGAATCTCCTGGCGCTTTAACCTGCGATTACATCAAATATTAACTCTTATCTTGTATACCGACTTCCTAAAAACACCCACCGCAATCCTTTGTTTATATCTGTACCACAATCCGCATATCCTACTCATATTTCCTCAACACGAAGCAGAACCAGTTAGATTACATCCCAAACAAAGTAGCTTCATAGCGTCAAGGTCAGTCGATCACGCTTGACTGCCCAACTGTGCAACACTGAGTCATTGCTCTGGGCATCTGAAAGGAAATCTGGTCACGAATAGTCATGATTGTGGTCAGCGGGAACTTTTCAGTTTCGATTTACGATTTAAGTAAATGTTGATCTGGTTTGATGTACGATGCTTCACTCGCATGATGATCGTAGCTATCAATCAATCGCTTTTTGTAAAAAAAAAACATATTATGTCAATTTAACTTCCACAACACTCAAGATCACAGTTACTGTCACCAGAGACGAAACAAAAGCTTGGAATGTATGTACCAATCAACCCGAACGGCGTATTGTAAAATATGTCTATTATAAACCAACCACCCAAACCAATTTATTACTACTACGATTACCTAGAGGTGATTCGATCACGAATGAATTATCTATTGGCCGACGACATCATATTATTCATCATCACTAATTTAAGAGCCACGCTCTCACACACATCATATGACATACATACTATGACATATTATTTTACATCATATTATTAGAGGTCGTAAAAGCGGCCGAGTTTTTCTTACCTGAGTTGACGCCTAACCCCATTATCTTGTGGTTCGTGTATTACCTAACAAAATCCCAACTTTCAGAGGCAAAGACTGTCGAAGCAACCTGTACCTGCTTCCGACTGGTGAGATAGTATACTTCGTGGCAGCCGTGGTGGTGCTGTTCAACGTGGAGGAGCAGTGTCAGCGGCACTACACCGGCCACACCGACGATGTCAAGTGCATCGCCGTGCATCCCAACAAGCTGATCATTGCTAGTGGACAGTGCGCCGGCCACGACCGCTTGGATGCTAGGGTAAGGAGTTCGGGGTACTCTTCTGAAGGCTGTTTACAGTTTATCAGCAATTAGCGAAAGAAACTCTTAGTGTCTTAAAAGTTTTTCGGTCAAATCCTGCAGTATGGTTTTCTAAGGTACTGACATAAGGTCAATGTTAGAATAAAATTGACACCAGTGCTTTAGAAAATTTCTAAAATCGGATACTGCATTGAGTAGTTCAAGAAATCGTGGTACTCTGCAATATGGAGTTTCATTTTCCACGCTACCTGACCACCGCTTGGATGCTAGGGTAATGAGTTTACCACCATAGGGCAGTCTTTGCTTACCATAAGGTGAAATTATGTGCAAACGTGAACGTATTTGTAAAAAGACCTTTCTTCCAGCCTCACGTCCGAGTATGGAACTCAGTGTCCCTGGCCACGCTGGCTGTCATCGGGGCCGGGCAGATGGAGCGCGCCGTGGCGTGCGTCACCTTCTCTCGGGCCGATGGCGGAGCGCTACTGGCCTGTGTGGACGAAGGCCCTGACCACACCATCTCCGTGTGGGAGTGGCAGCGCTCTGATAAACATGCCATTGCTGAGACTAAGGTAAGTGTGCGAAGAACACTTACATATTATATAATGTTGGCAACATCGGGTTGAAAACTATTACTGCCAGAGATTGGAATGAAAATTAAGTGTGTGTATGGTCAACGGGAGGAACGAAACTTGTCAAAGGTTCAACCGGGTATCGTGTCTTTAGATACTCAATGAATACTGTATTTAAGTACTTATTAATGTTATTGTAAACTGGAGAGTAATATTTAAAAATCGAATTTGAATATACAGACATAGATCGACCAAAATATACTGAACCAATCTGATTCAGTGGATACCTACACCCATCACAGAAAAATCGTCCTTATGTATTCTGTGGTACTAATAACGTGCATTTGTCATAGACACTTTTGGTCTATAATAATTTTAAAACTTGATGCATATTTGTAGAACTTGTAGGAAGCTAAAGTTTAATTCTTCATTTAATACAAGATCTGCATTCAAACCTCTTCCAGTGTTCCGTGGACACAGTAGTGGCTGCTGAGTTCCACCCGCTGGATCGCAACCAGATTGTGACCTGCGGCAAGAACCACATCGCCTTCTGGACCCTCGACCAGACCAACATGCTGTACAAACGCATGGGCGTCTTCGAGACACGAGACAAGCCTAAATATGTCACCTGCCTTGGGTTCAACCATAATGGTGAGTCTTGGAACTTATTATTGGGTTTTAGAAGGAACTTCGTTAGAATTTGCGTTATTGTTTTTTTTTCTAAGAGCTGTGACGAATGGTATAAAACACTAAGTCAATGTACAGAGTAGCGGACTAGTGATTGATGTATCTGTCGAAATCAAACGGTTACAGAACATAACACAGTAAACAGCCTACATATTATGTGCAAATAAACGAGAGTGGTACGGAGCTGCTTTACTTAGTGAACAAAGGCCCCGATTTCAGCAGACACCTCTTAATTTTATTTTAAGTTATACCCGCCTTTTCTTATCCGCTGAAATGGAAAGGGATGGACAATTGACAACTGTAAATTTTAAAATTACTTAATGAAAAACCGGGGCGAATAAAATATGTATGACATGTTCTGTCAACTCAAATCTGTCGGATTGTTGACCAATATAATATTTTGGGAGGGGTTTTTAAATTTATGCCTAAAATTGCCGTGTGTTCCATAAATTTTATGCCCGTCGATTACCTGGTCCTTTCCTTTTCGGTGGATAAGAAAATGGTAGATATAACTTAAAATAAAATTAGATGGTGTGTACAGGAATCAGCATCAAAATATACTTAATCATAAAATATAATGTTAGCGTGCTGTTTAATAGATATTTCTTATCATTGAGTTAGAATAATATTTTTTACAGGCATTATTTTTACAATTTCCCTACTAAATTTATTTACGTACCTACTTCAGGCGACGTCCTAAGCGGCGACTCGAACGGCAACATCATCGTATGGGGCCGCGGGACGAACACAATAACCAAGCTGGTCCGCGGCGTTCACGAGGGTAGCGTCTTCTCAATCTGCTGCCTGAAGGAGGGGAACATTCTGACTGGAGGTGGCAAGGATGGCCGCATCGTCATGTTCGACGCTGACATGAACGCCAGCGGCACTGAGAACATCGTGAGTCACTGTTGTATACAGCACTTCTTCTATCGTGTGGGTTGTAGGGTGGATTGCCAACCTCATCAACCCTGGTGTTAGGGTTATTATTGAGCCGCCAAAGGCCCCTGACATGGCTCATGTAACGACTAGGTACATACTTACATTAGTAAATAGTAACCGGGAACAACGGCTTAACGTGCCTTCCGAAGCACGAATAATCTTTAAACAAAGGCCGCTGACATGACTTAAAAAGATATGGCTTTTTTAGACCCCCAAGCTGCGGGATTGAATCTTGTTACAATCATTATTTTTCGTAATTAAAACACATAATAACGGGTTCTTACCGCGTTTAAATGGGGATATGAGACTCCCTGTCCCCCCCATTTAAACGCGGTAAGAACCCGTTATTATGTTTTTTAATTATGATAATAACCGCGTAAACTTAAAACATTATTTTTCGATCTTTTTTCTTATGAGGTAATGAGGTAAAGGCGAGTTGTTGATGGTTGTCTGGAAGAGATCGCTTTAAGCGAAAAGGCTATTTGTAATGTACCTAGTTAAGAGTCTTTTGTTAATATTTATTTTTGTTTTGGTGCAATAAAATATATTTGTATTTGTTGCTGTGTCCAGATCGAGGGCCACTACGGCGGCGTGCGCGTGGTGGCGGAGGGCCGCGGCTCGCAGCTGTTCATCGGGACCACGCGCAACTGCGTGCTGCACGGAGACTTGCAGCTTGGATTCTCTCCTGCTGTGCTCGGTGAGACTCTACTTGGGTTAAAAAAGCTACATAGAAGCAATCATCTAAAAAAAACAGTAATGCTATAACCCAAAGATTGGAGGAACTTGCAATAAGGCCGCCTGTTGTCCTTGTTTCTGTATCTTGGTGTCCATTGTGCTCAATAAAATATTTTATCAATCTATCTGATATTTAACATTTGCGTTAAAGGTAAGTACGCAATATTGCTTTTTTTAGATGAATTGCTTCTATGTGGCCTGTTTAACCCAGCTGTACGGTCACGAGTACTAATATGTATACACTTTGAAACCATGTCACATTAACTTTTTTGACAAATTAAACCTTAAGTCTCATTAAATGTCAAATATTATAGTGCGACAGGGTTCTAAAGTGGGTACATGATATTGCTCATGACTGTACCTCTCTCTACCCCTAATTTTGATATCGTCGTGAGTTGTTCATTGTTACTGATTCATAAATAGAAGTCGAAAATACGTCGAAAAGTAAAATGAGATTGATTGTTGATCATCTTAGACTGGCTTCTATTTTTAGATTAGCAGTTTATAATTTATCTTGGACCCAGACAAATACCCTATTGTTTGATAGGCCACGTGGACGAGTTGTGGGGCCTGGCGGCGCACCCTTCCCTGCCCCAGTTCGTGACGGCCGGCTGGGACCGCCTGCTGCAGCTGTGGGATGGCCTCAGCCACTCCACCGTCTGGAGCAAGGACATAGAGGTAAGCAACGAAATAACCTATACAACCATTCATATAAAGTACCGCAGATATCATCATCTTCCTAGCATTATCCCGTTTTTTCACAGGGTCCGCTTATTTAACCTGACGATTTGACAGTTTTCCTCACGATGTTTTCCTTCACCACTGAGCACGTAAAGTACCGCAGGTAAAGGGCGTCAAATTTGATGCTCTTAGCTATATATTCATCAGCAGCGGTATACGAATTCAGTAAAATTATCAAAAATTACGTAAGTATGTATGGACGGCGTCTTAACATCAATTGCACGTTATGATTCGTAACGCGGTCGGGTTATACATTATACATGTTGTCGTCGCCTAATCGGTTACTACGGAATGTCCGCATGTATTGCTATTTTCGTCCCACATTTTGAGTGCTCATGTTCAATTTGCGGTCATCATCATTTCCCTAGCGTTATCCCGTTTTCACAGGATCCGCTTACCCCCAAGCAGATTTAATCGGCCCAATTTAACGATCATTCATTATCTATCATATTTCATTACATATATTTTTAGATCATATTTTTGCGACGGAAAATTCCACTTGATATTAACTTAGAATCATGGTCTGAATCATCCCCATCCGTTACGATGTCACTAACACTCTGTATCTTCGTAGGTTTCTTTTGTAACTATGTAATTTTGTGTGTTTTTTTTCTCTCTTGTTGTCATTGTATTGTTGGTATGCGTGTGGCGTCCTGGGGGTTAAAATGGCCACATCGAAGCAATTCATCTAAGAAAGCAATGTTGCTATTTGACATTTTGTTGACATTATATGCGAAAATGTCAAATTGCAACATTGCTTTCTTAGATGAATTGCTTCAATTTGGCCATTTTTAAACCCCCCCCCCCCCTCTCCCTGTAATGATTGTCATTAGTATAGACGACCCCTGTTATGATTGTCATTTGTATGTATGGACGTATGGTTGCAGGAGCGGGCCCAGTGCTGCGCGTGGTCGGCGGACGGCGCCGTGATTGCGGTGGGCTGCCTCAGCGGCAAGTGGATGGTGTTCGACCCGCACTCCAGGGAACTGCTCGCGCAGCACCATGACGGGTGCGTATTCAATCGAGGTTTTTCTTGCAGCTTCTTTTCCCCGGCTATACAGGTTGTGAGAAGCTGCAGTAGTTTTAGGCGGGTGAAACGTTCGTTATGTAAAAATTGACGATTCAAAGTGTAACTATGTTACCTACTGAATAATGATATTTTTAAATTTGAATCGTCAAATAGGTGTCATCTTTACGATAAGTTTAAATCTAAATGCAACTGTAGACTTGTCGGTCTAAAGTAATATTGGTACTCAATATTATAGATTAATTACTATCAGAGAAGTCAAAATTGGCTGCAAGTTGTCTTCTGAGGCTTTTTTTTAAAAAACGTACCATAAAACTTTCTAACAACATTCTTAGGTCGGAGCCGATCCAGACAATCCAGTACGCGCCGAACAACAAGCTGGTGGCGCTGGGCTCTCGAGACAACTTCATCTACATCTACCAGGCCGACGACAACTGCGCGCGGTACTCGCGCCTCGGGAAGTGCTTGGTGAGTTACCAGATCTTCACTTCTCATTCCTTGGTTGGTGGCTGTCTATCGGTTTCCCATACATACTCCTGAAGGAGCCTCCTCGACACGGCAGCCACGCATTGTCCATTTATACAAGTGTAGGAAACTGACTAGAACGGAACGTAAGATTGACAGAAAGTAAGAATAATATACTAATACTATAGAAGCATAATGAACAGGGATTTGGTTGTTTATGGCATAAATTTAGAATGGTTAATGAATGGAACGGAAGGAAGTGTCGGTGTCAAGGTGCATTTGTAAAAATAAATAATAAAAGAAGTGAAGAACAATTATATAAGTATCCCTTTTAATTATAAATCATCTGTATTCATGTGTTATGTCTGATTGTTGAAATTTTAGTTCTGTGCAATAAAGTATATTTGATTTGATATCACACATAAGCTCACGACTACATACCATTGGGGTAGACAGAGGTACATCCATCGCAAGATGAACTAAGTACCCACACCTGTTTTAATGAGTTTTATACGTACATGTGATAAGTAATAGTAATTAAGTACAAGTCAGTAATATAGGAGTTACCAATTTAAAGGTAACACACCTACGGAGGTAATCAAACGGCTAGCAATGGCGGCTTTTCATAGAATCGAGCATACTTGGTTTTGTTATACCACGACATATAAACAAATTATTTTTCTATATTACCTAAAGAATGCTTTTAAACTCTCCTTTAGTTTATACGTTAGCTTTGATTATCAATATTCATCATATAGAACTTAATAATTAATTAATAACAACATACATCATTTGCTACTTCACACATTTATTATACGACGTATCTGTTTACATACTTACACGTCTATTTCCCACCGGGGTAAAGCAGAGACTATGGAATTTCATTTGCTTCGATCTTGACATACTTACATATCGATTTAAAAACATTATACCCACATTAGACCCCATAAAACGTAGCATGATTAGAATGACCGCAAGACAGACATACATACAAGTACGTACTTGTAGCCAAACAAGTACGTATGGATGTTAGTGACACCGTAACGAATACTGAGGGGGATGATTAAAATTAAAAATCAAAATTATGGTCTGAATCATCCCCCTCAGTATTCGTTACGATGTCACTACCACCCTGTATAGGTATTGGGCACATCGCCTAGCGTGAAAGAGACAAGACATGTGTATATCTCTCTCGCACTCTTGACATGTCACACTAATCATAAAAACGTTTTATTTATTTGAGAATTTACTTTATGAAAATAACGTGTGTTTTTCTAACAATATTCATCATTTCACGCATTTCTAGTGCACGGAGAGAAAACGTAGAAGGGTAACAACATTACATACCATGCTGCATGATAAATAAATATCTTCCTATATTAGAACGCCCTTTTTACTAAAAAAAATGTATCCACTTTAAAGATTGTGAAAAACGCATCCCAAGAGCTTTAGCCATGTTCATTTGTTTTAGTCATATCTTTATCGTTTTAAAGACAGATTAAGAGCTTCTTGTTTTGCAAATGAAAAAATATCTTGCTCAGTGCATCTTAGGCGATTCTCACACTGCCCCGCATGATGCAGCGTAGCGCGTGGACGCGTGTTCTTCCGTTGCTTGTAAGTATCTCCGTTTGTATAGAAAACACGCACGGTCTAACACACAGAAAATGCATCCACGCGCGTTCATGCGGATGCGGTTTCTGTGTGTTAGACCGTGCGTGTTTTCTATACAAACGGAGATACTTACAAGCAACGGAAGAACAGGGCAGTGTGAGAATCGCCTTAGCGTAGATATACCCATGCCTTAAACCAGTGGTCCCCGTTACCGTGTGTCACTCAAAGCACAGCCGAAACGCTCCGTACAAAAAAATATTATTTCCCTGTGCGGCGTTATCCCCTTAAGTGCGAGCGAGACAAGTCTAACCGCCCGCGCTTCCTTACTCTTACGGCTTATGGCTATAATGAGACTTTCCAGGCTACGTCCACCAAAAACAATATAGATGCCGTTATACAGCTTCAACGAGATAATTGCCTATTTTCTCATTACTCGGGTACATAATTATTCCAAAATACAATGTAATGGCAGAAGCATATATAAAAATAATTGTTGCTTGATATTTGAATCACATTATGTATAGAATTATGTTGCTACCTATATTGCTTCTCTTTATTTTGATCAGAATCAGGTGTAATAAAAAGGGTCATCATTTATACCAAAAAACAAAGATGAAAGATTCGTGTCTGTTATCCATGACGTTAGAAGGTTAAACGAAGGATCTCAGCGCCATCTATATTGTTTTTGGGAAACATAACCTGGAAAGTCTCTTGACCCAGCGGTAGGGGGTTAAATGTAGCTCGGCACAAAGCGCGAAAAAACTCAAAAGAAGTTTTTTTAAATTTGCGTTTGACTACCAAAGACAAGAATGTTTCGCACTCGTACCTCTTAAAATGGGAACCACTGCCTTAAACTCTTCAAAGGAATCCTTTTAAGCTTCTATATTGTAGAACTCCCTTATATCCTAGTGCCTTGTAGATAGAATAGCCGCTCCTTGTTTCATGCTTTTATACAAATAATAAATATAATATAAATATGTATATTTTGCAGGGCCATTCAAGCTACATTACACATTTGGACTGGTCAGAAGATAGCCAATACATCAGGAGCAATTCTGGGGATTACGAGTTATTGTATTGTAAGTATTTTTTTTAATCTAGCAAACTATTGGTACACGTTACAGTAGGTGGTAAAGTTTAGTGTACTTACCTAATTAAGATTAACTTTTATAACCCAAAAATGTCTATGTTCAGTTTGAATCGTATTTTTATGTAAGTATAAGTAAATATCTCTTTTGTCAAACGGCTTATCCGCCTAAAACTAATTGTAAGTATAGCCGAGGGAAAGTAGCAGTTTTCCTATCCAAACATTACCTACCCTTTAGAATCACCATTCAAACAAAATAAAAAAAGAGTATTTTTACAGAATTTAATCTGTAGTAAAAAACCTGTGGTAGAAGTTTCTGCTCTTCCAAGTATATAAAATAGAGATCGAGTTACTAAAACGTTATTTTACAAATTTACAAAAAAATATAGTAAAATTATAAATATAATCATCATCGTGTTTATGTGTGTGAAAACCATAACGTTTGCTGATCTCTGTCTCGTCACAGGGAACGCGACAACATGTCGTCAGGTGCCGAACGCGACGTCGATGCGCGACGTCAGCTGGGCCACCAACACCTGCCCCATCACCTTCCAGACTATCGGCGTGTGGCCCGAGAACGCTGACGGCACGGACATCAACTCTTGTACTAGGTACGTGTGCTGATCCTTATACACTAGCTATAAACCTCGATTTAAATCAATGTCTAGAAGGAACCCGTCTGTTATGTGTGGAATCTACCTCGTGTGTTCATAAGTTTCGAGACGAGATATAAAAACTTATTTTATGACTAAAGAGTGCTGGCAGGTAATTTTATACTTTTTAAATATTGAATTTGGAATGTTGGGAATATCTAAGCAGTTTTCTTTTTATATTTTTCATTCATTATAAAAATGGCGCGAACGAATGGTTTGCGGAACTTATGAACACGCGAGGTATTTGTTTTTCTTTGTTGTTTCTAGAATAAAGTAAGTAAGTATAGGTAGCTAGTTAGATATATGTTGAGAGTGGAGTGTGTAAGGTCTGCGCAATAAACTGTATTTGAATCCCTGCTTATTTTGCCGTCATCCTAACGTCGCAGTTTTGTTTTTCAGATCCCATGACGGAAGGCTGGCAGCTACGGGTGACGATTTCGGCAAAGTCAAACTATACGCTTATCCTGTAACCCAACCGAAGGTAAGTCCCGATTTAACTATTTTGGATTTGGATACTTCTAAAAACACTAGGTACAGTTTCTTGGGCAATAGTGTTCCAAATCCTTAGTGCAGTCAGTGTACTAACATAAGTAACCATTTACCCTAATAGTGGCCCCGATTCTTTTAAGAGGGATGATTCAGACCATGATTCTCGAGTTAATTCAAGTGGATTTTCCGTCGCAAAATTCATGTTCTTTTTAGTTTTTTTAAATTATTTTCAAGTTTATACTTTGACGATGGAAAATTCCACTTGATATTAACTCATCCCTCTCAATATTCGTTACGATGTCACTTATTCCCCGTACAAGTACACACAGGCAGCCATAAAAGTAGGTATGGGTGTTAGTGACACCGTAACGTATACTGAGGGGGATGATTGTGACCAATGCTTATTTCCCGTTGGGAATACCACTTACTCTTACTACGACACACCACCAGTCTACGTCATGTAAAAAAAATATATAATAATGACGTCACCATCTGCTGTTTGCAGTCCCTCTGTCACCAGTACGGCGGTCACTCGTCCCACGTGACGTGTGTGCGGTTCCTGCCCGACGACTCGCGGCTCGTAACCACCGGCGGGCTCGACACCGCCGTCATGCAGTGGGTCGTCGACTAAATGGTACTATGTAGCGGTGGTTGTGGTGTGTGTGAGATTTATTGTACAGGTTTGGTGTCTAGTATATTTTTTATCTGTTTAACATTATGTGTAATAATCAAATAGTTGGTATAAGATACAGACAAACCACAGCCCGATGTTCGGGTGACAAATCAAATCAATGTTCAATCAAATGTTCTTTATAAACATAAAAATAAGTACAATACAAAAGGCCGCGATTTTCCCCTGTGAAAGTCCCATCCATTGCTTTCCAGGACACTTCAGAATGTCAAGTTATTGTCTATTGATTGGATCTTGAATAACAAAATGAGAATTAAGTTGTAAAGATTGATAAATTCAGAAAGAAGGTCCAAAGGATTTTGATGATACAAACATAACTTGGGAAATGAATACCGTTGTCTTAGCGAAAATGACCAATATGGCCGAATGTAATTTCCTAATTTTAATTATTTATCATATTGAAAAAGTACCTTTGTCATTGATGTATATGTTCATCATCATCAGCCCATTAACGTCCCCACTGCTGGGGCACGGGCCTTCCCTATGGATGGATAGGGAGATCGGGCCTTAAACCATCACGCGGGCCCAGTGCGGATTGATGGTTATTAACGACTGCTAATGCAGCCCGGACCAACGGCTTAACGTGCCTTCCGAAGCACGGAGGAGCTCGAGATGAAAACTTTTTTTTGTGGTCACCCATCCTATGACCGGCCTTTGCGAAAGTTGCTTAACTTCAACAATCGCAGACCGAGCGCGTTTACCGCTGCGCCACCGAGCTCCTCAATATGTTACTATAGATCTTTATTGTCAGACAAAAAATCTCACACACTTATTCAACTCCGTCGTAATAATTAATGTCAAATTGTTTTAAGCAGAATCAATTTTATAAGTTATTTTTAGTTGTAAATCTGTAAAACTTGGAATTGTATAAAGTACAATATTACTAATAACATCTCTTACAAAGTATGTTTTATAAAAACACTGATTGCATTTTTGAAATCGTTGATTTATATTGCAACTGTTTAATCATAATTTTTTAATCTCCACAATTTCGACATTAAGTTTTTAAAAACAACTAGTACGTATTCTTGTTAACCTTGTGGAGATTTTCAAAATAACTTTTTTTAACTCAACAGTATTCTTCCTTACCATTCTTCAAGACCAAATCGTAGTAAACCTAGTTTTTTGGAAATTCTTGAATTAAGTACGTCGTACCAAGTTTAAAGCACGTTTATTTGTGAATTACGGCCTAATTGAAGCCTATTTTATGTATTTAATACAATATTGTGATGTCCATAACATTCCTGGCTATTTAGGGGTTCTTTACGGAGAAAAAATATTTTCCAACACTGAACCAAATTTTAGCAGATATGCACTTATGCTATTTTATTTTAGAATTTATTATCATGTACACTAGAAAGAAAGGGTAGATAGAGTATGCACGGTTGTGAAAGCAGGACGGCGTGATTTGAAGCGATTTTACACTTATATTTAAATATAAAGATATTCCGTCGATTATTGCTCGTAATTCTTTCAAAACTTATGACGGTTTGTGTGAATGTAGGGTAGATATCGGAAGGGACATTACAGTACAAAAATGCTGTTATAATTATGCATTTATGTAGTGCCTAAAGGGTATAATTTAAAAAGAAATAAAGAAATTATCGATTGAAAGTAATATGAAGGTCGGTTGAACGATTATAAGTTTTGGAAGTTCGTAACTTGTGCAAAACTGGCACTGCAATTTAATAGAATTTTATACACATGCAAACACTGCGAATCATTAAATTATGTGATTGATTGAGCTTTTCTAAGCTAACTTAGAATTTTAAGCATGATGATAATATTTTGTGGCACGTTTTTAATATTGTATTTTAAATTAATTAATTTAAGCTGAAGATCAATTACAAATTAGGATTAAATGTTTTCGATTGGATTCTTATTATGTTTAAATTTTAGCGTGGTTTAGGAAAATTGTTAAAGGTTAGAAATCAGGGGTAGGTTTAAAATCTAAGAAATAAACTTTATAGTGTAGATAGGAGATAAGAGATATTAGCAATTTTCTTAAACTACGTTATAGATTATAAGTTCTTTCGTTTTAATCATTTACTATTGAATACAGTAACTTTTAACTGAGCTGGGAAAGATAATATCTGAATTCTGGAAATATCCGGAAAAGTTATTTATTAACCGACTGCCAAAGGAGGAGGGGTGATGTTTTTTCGAGTGTATGTATGTTTCTTTTTATAAGCTTTTAGTGCTTATTGAAATACAACACTATTTTACCTACCCGTATCAAATAGTAAATGATTGAAACACAATCCACCTTATTGCAAAACGAAAACTAAAAATAATTCCAGGTTTAAACAGTCTGCGCCACGAAAGAAATCCACGGGTTTTAATGGACAAACATAAAACATCACGCTTGTATAAGTAGAAGGGGTACGCAGAGGTGTATAGCGTATATACCCACTTCTCGCCAGCTATGTTTTAAATCCCATGTAATTTAATGGAACTAATTGACAAGTCAATTATTAGTTGATAATTATATGCAGAATCTGTGACTTTTTTTGTGGCGCGGACTACATTTTATACCTGGTTTTATCTTTAGTCTTCCTTTTGTAGTAAGGCGGCTTTAAAGTTAGTTTTTAAGTCACTTTTACATTCAGACATTCCTTAGATTCGCGTTTTACTTTGTAACCTAGTCACAGTTCATTTCATTGCGTTTCTAATTCTCGTCTAGTTCTAACACTTATTGTATTGTAAATATGAAGGAGCGGTCAGTCTTTATGAATGTGCCTCTTAATTAAAATCGTTTATTGAATTTGTTGTTTCTTTTTACTATTTCCACAGATAGTTTTAGTGTGGGATTAATGATTAATTTATTGATATTGGGAATTATTGTAGAACTTGTTTTCGAATTCATGTTTTGATCATAAATGATTATCACGTGCACAGCGGTGAAGGAAAACATCGTGAGGAAACCCACATTCCCGGGAAACACATTTTCGGAGGTATGTGACCGAACCTGTATTGGGCTGGTTTTCCCTTCGCGGGTTGGAAGGTCAGACAGACAGACGCTTCTGTAAAAAACGTACCTGTCTAGTGGACCCGGATAGTCTACTTGCCAGAAGTGGATCCCGCTTTTATGCCAGGGAGCGGGGTCACCAGGTCGCAGACAACCTATCTCCGTTGGAGACCACTCATGACTCAACCTATCACCCGAGGAACGGGGGGGCGGGGGGTGTCATGACTCCCATGATCCGCACATGCTGCTTACCCCGGTGGAAAATGAGTATGTAGTAGTGTTAGTATACGCGTGATCGAGGACGAAGAGACAATAATAACGTAACATAGCATCACGCCCGTATTCCTAAAGGGATAGGCAGAGGTGTTTAATATCCTCGCCAGTTATGTTTAAGTCCCATGTAATAAGGAGCAAGCCATTGCCAAACATACGCATCACGCCTGTATCACCCAAGGGGTAGGCAGAGATGTATAGGGTACACACCCATTTCGCTACCTAAAATTCATCCTATAATCCCAATTTTAGACGAATTTTCGTTAAAAATAAATCATATTGAAAACCTTTTTTACACAACAGTACGTTACTAAATTACTAGAAAATAAATCAGTCTGTAAATTGATACTAAAAGTAAAATAATTTATTAAAATAACAGTAAACATAATAATTATCAAATAAACTAATTTAAAAATTATATAATAAACATAAATTATTACTCAAAATTAACGAAACTCGGGAAACCCTGAAATGTTACGTATTTTGAACTTTATTTCATTGGAATACAGACTGTTTGACCAACGATTATAGTTTTAGAGTTGGTAAGGATTTTGTTATTGCACTCTTAAAAGTATATTTTGTGTCCCTACGGTTCTATATGTTTCAGTACTCAACGCGCGCTACACTACAGAGTTTCTAGAGTCTAAAAAAACTTAAAAACAACAAATCCCTGACGAAATAACCTTAACGATAGTGACGAAACCAAAAATCTATTTTCACTTCTGCGATAACCAAAACTTATATTTGGAACATATTTACAGGTTGCATGGGATGACGTCATCATTTCAGCTTTTTCATTGCCATAAAGATTGTTTCTTACTCAATTCGTTTGACGTAAATACACGTTTAGTTTTATGAGCAAATTTGAAAACAAATTAATTTCCAATTTGGCAGTGAAAAGGCTCATTTATTGCAACGTGACGGCAATACTTACGTATATTCGAGTTATAAGGTTGCTCAGGTACTGAACAAAGTAGCTATAACTATTCTATTGAAGTACTCTTAAGGATACGTATTTATCCGTATGGAGCATTACGACAACTTTCCAAGAAAGGCCAATAAATAAATAAAGGCTACCTGCCAAAAAATGCCAATGGCGGTGGATTGATCATGTCGTTAGAACACCTGTGGAACACCCGTCCCGACGAGCTCTGACCTGGTGTGCGCGTGGGAAACGCAAAAGGGGGCGACCCAGATACCTGGCGACGACGCTTGGTTGGCCGAGAGTTGAAAACTCTCGGCATGTCATTGGAGCAAGCTACAGAAGCTGCTTAAGGTCGCGATGAGTGGAAGTCTGTTACCCATGATAAAAGAATTAGAAGAAGACCTGCCAAAAAGGCCACCTTCTCAAAAGGTCCATTCTCTAAGACCATTTCCGTCAGTGTTTGAAAACCCATGACGTAATTCTTTCGGCGGCCGTTCGGTACGGTTTTGGAAAGTTGTCCTAATGATCTGAAAGGGGAAGTATTCGCTATTGTAAAATCGTTGACTGCACTATGTGCATAAGTCTTTGGTATATCTTCTAACCACAAAGGAAGCAAGGTCCTTATAAAACAGCCTTAAAATTGCTTGGCTCGTAGCTCCAATGCTAGTGCAAATACAAGCTTTGCCAAACACGCAAACTGCAATGCAAACTTAGACCTCATTTACAGCGCTGAAGCGTAGTTGAGCATGTTTTTGAATACATCCTTCAACACCTGGCGTCTCCATAAATGGACCATTTACCAGCTTGTTATTTTATCAGAGCCTTCTGTATCCTTGCAGGAGATGATCAAATGCCCAGAAGACTACCTTCTAAACAATCCAAGTGGTAAATAAAAATTTCATCACCTCAATAGAATCCTGACCAGTTCATTACCGCGACTTTCTTCGATTCCCATATTCACAAAAAAATATATCCGGAAGCCGCACCCTGATGACGTCATCGCAAGGAGGGGGAGCATCGGACAGGTCTACTGAAACATGGCAGATGGTCCAACGATTTAATTCAACTACTACAACTATATCAACTGTTCGACACTGTTGGCGGACATTTCGAGTAATCTCCACGCCGCCTTCGTGTTGAGCTCCTGTGGGTCCCGGCACAGCACCCACACGTAGTTCACCCTCATGACCTTGTCCGGGGAGCCCTCGATCACGTTGTTCTTCGAGTCTCTCACGCACATTATCTGCTGTGATTGGAATGTGATGACTAGCACCGGGCCCTGGTCCATCATCTTACCCATGACTAGTTCTATCTGTTCTATATCCAAGATCTTCGAGTCCAGGTGGTACCCTAACTGTTTGCACTGTTTTATAGGCGTGGCAAGAATATTGAACACTCCCTCGTAGCACCAGTCTTTCAAAATGTCTAGGTCTCCTCTGACCATGGCTTCTAGAATATTCGGTATGATGTCGTTGGCGCAGTCTTCGAGGAACTTTTGCGAGGTGAAGGAGGGGTCGATTTTGCAGATTTCCGTGAGGGTCTTGGAGAGCTCAGTCTTCTCGAACAGGTTCCCGAACAGGCTGCTCATCTTGTCGGTCACGAAGCGGGACGCGCGCACCACCGGGTTGTCAGATTCCTCGTATTTGATCTTCCAGTCTAATACCTGTTGGACGGAATGGAATTTAGAAGAATTAATTAGGAAATTTACGAGTTCGTCAGAAACAAGGCTACTAGTAGAAAATTGCAGAAAACGCTAAACTCTACAAAATAATGAGGCGTCGAAGTAACTGTGTTGTATTGTAACTGCCGTTAAAAACTACCACGCTAAGCGCCCCCCTGGGGACAGGTTGGGTCATGTGTGGCCACTGCAATTTTATCTAATTCTCTACAGAGACGGTTGACGGTTGTCTACGACCAGGGGACCCCCCTGACGTAAAAGCTGGATCCACTCATGTTTCCCACCAGCGTAAGCAGATACTATGGAATTCCATCCACACTTCTCTTGCTTCCTCCATATTCATCAATCATTTGCATATTTTTTTGTGCATTGGACAGCTTGCATTATTTGTCATTGTCCTTTCGCCAGATAACATGTGGAGGAGGTTACCTTGTTGATATACTGATTGTTGTTCTTGAAGTCCTCCCACTGCTGGTAGAACTTGGAGTCCCGGTGCAGCTCCACGCCTGTGGTGTGCGTGTCTGGCTCAAACGTACGCTCGTCCGCTGCTACCTACAATACATAACATCCATTTTATTTTATTCATGATAGGCAAGCTGAAGTGGCAGTGGGAAGGACACAAAGCGAGGAGAACCGATGGCCAATGGGGCGGAAAGGTTTTGGAATGGCGACCACGTGTCGGACGACGCTCAGTGGGTAGGCCCGCTACAAGGTGGACCGACGATCTGGTGAAGGTCGCGGGAAGCCGCTGGATGTGGGCAGCGCAGGACCGATCGTCGTGGAGATCCTTGGGGGAGGCCTATGCCCAGCAGTGGGCGTCGTACGGCTGATGATGAGGCAAGCATTTGACCACAATCTAACCTGATGGTAAGTGATGACGTGGTCGAGGGGGGACATGCTTACAGAAAGTGCCTGTTCACTCTTGCCTTGAAGAGGCCCAGACTCCTTACAGAGGACCTTATAGTGACAACCACGTAAGCGACTTTATGAAAAATGACACTCGGATGTTAACAAAACCTCGGAATAAAAAAGCTAAATAGCTAATAGCTTTCAATTCAAGATTGAAATTTAATGAGAAATCGAGGTTTTGTTAAAGAAATCAGAAGTTTACATATGAGAACAAGTGCCATCTAGTGACGGCGTATCGTATCATTATGAACAGCAAGCCGTTGGTCCCGGTTAGGTTATGACTTACTGATGTAAGTACGTAGTCGTTACATGAGTCATGTCAGGGGCCTTTGGCGGCTGAGTAATAACCCTGACACCACAAGATAGAAGAAGAAAATGAAAACTTTGACAGTTAGTACAAACGCTCGCCACGGGCGCTTCATTTGCGCGCGTTGTAACTTTTGTAGTATGGCGAGGGACCCTTTGTTTTACGCAGTATATGACGTGATGGCTGATTACATCCTAAGGAGAACTTTATACTTTTTCCGAAGGGAGTTAGGGGGTGGCCTGTGCCCAACAATGGGACATATATTGGCACATATGTTGGGACATATGTTGTGTTTACCCATTACCTCAACTCGTTTCCGTAATGAGATGGGCGACGTGTATACACGTCCTTCGAGTCCTTTCGGTGATATCTCGTTCTTCACTATGTCAGTCGCCTGAAAATTAACAACATTTATTTTATAAAACGCGAAAAGATATCAAAGGGTACACTTGGACGGGACTTGAAACCGCAGTTCTTGTTAAGTCGGGACGAGTGCATTAACCATTACACCACTGGGTCCGCATCTTGTCCATGCGAATTATTCGATCTTTATCATTATGTTGACACTGGCGCCATCTATCAAATATAATGAGTACTAATATTTCTTGAATCAGAATCAAAATATCTTTTCCGATAAGTCAGCATTTACCAACTTTTAAAAATAAATGGAATAAAAATGTTACAGAACCGACATCTCTGTCAACCTATGAGGTCACAAGAAGCGAGGGAAAGGTAACCTGGATGCAAATGAGACATCTGACGAGAAACGTTACAATACAATACAGACTTAGAAAGAGGAAACAAAAAATACTAACTTGCGATATAGTTCTGAATGCAGAAGTCTGTCCAAGCTTGTGGCCCGTGTCTGCGATACTCTCCGCCGCGCCCTTGGCCGTCTTCGAGATATCTTCCGACAGCTTACCTGGAATAATGGAAAAATAACTAGTCACCAACCACTTTTTTGCTGGAGTAACGGCAAAAACGTGTCCTTGAGTACGGCGAAGTGACTGTATACTTTCAACATTATATATATGGCTACGAGCTAACCTTAACAGTTATCTTAAGAATTTGTATTTAAGTGCAGCAAGCAATTCATCTAAAAAAGCAATATTGCAAATTGACATTTGCGCATATAAAAGTAAGTGCGAAATGCAAACAAATGTCAAATAGCAATATTGCTTTTTAGATGAATTGTGTTGATGTGTCCTTTTTAACCCCCTAGTAGGCTCTGCACGGTAACGGCGCCGAGCGCGTCGAGAATAATATCGATGCCTTCGACCAATAGCCGTTTGACGTCTATGTAGATAGCATTCATATTGTTTATTGGTTGAAGCGCTCAACATGATTCGTGTCGCGCGCGACGTGGTTGTCATGCAGACCCAGCTGGTCTTTTTCAGTCTCCTGGGCTTCTTACAAGGAGCCCTATATGACACAGGACAGGAGGATGTGTCTGTATGGATGAAGATTACATACAGTCACAATCCTCTGCAGCGAGAGAACGACGAGACAAAAGGAGTATTCTTCTGCAGATAGATACAACATCTCACCAGCTTTCTTAGCTATGTCAGTCTTGCTGGCCTCCTCCAAAACATGTTCCACCTTGCCCTTGATACCCTCTATTGTCTCCTTCAGCACCTCTGAGCCCTTCGACGCTTCTGACTCCACTGCATGGAACTTTTTCCGCGCTGCCTGAAACATGCAAGAAATATGAGCCATTACAAAAGCGAGAAGCTGAAGCTCGATACAAAAGAGACGAGCTCAAGGCGCGTCCACCTGCTGCCATAAATTATAATTATTTAGGAGTGCTGACGTGCATTGAATGCGGTCGTACATTTAATGCTAAGATCGGATATGTCAGTCACTTGAGAGCACATGAACGACGCTCTCATTAGTTGTCGAGTCGCTGTGGCCGAATACGGTCAGGAAGGATTATTATGAGCCATTAGTTAGTACCTCTTCAGGCACAAACTTTTTTTTTTTTTTTTTTTTTTTTTCATTTTTGTGCCCAAACATGCGATCGGTCGACTGACCATAAGCAGTTTTGATGGTTTGGTTTTATTAACATGCAGGACAGGCCCCCTCATTAGAAGGCTGCCTTCATTAAGGTGCTACTGTATGTTATCCCATATGTGCATCCTTTTGAGGCGTCTCATATAGTGGTTGTCACTTAAACTCCGGGCCAGTTTGTTTTGGTGATGAGTAATTCGATCTTTGTATAGCCTTGTAGTTGTGGCAATTTCTTGCTTAACTGTCCTCATTCCAAGGTACTCGTGAAGTTCGTCCATGCGAGTGAACCAAGGTGCTTGCGCTATTGATTTGAGCACTCCGTTTTGGAAGCGTTGTAGTATTTCCATATTTGATGTTTTTGCAGCACCCCACAACTGAATGCCATAAGTCCATACTGGTTTCAGTACCGCTTTGTACACCAGTATTTTATTTTCGACGGAGAGCCGTGATCTTCTGCCCAGGAGCCACTTCAATGTCCTAAATCGGTGGTTACATTCATCACGTTTCTTTTGGATATGTGTTTTCCAAGTTTGCTTCCGGTCTAGATGAAAGCCGAGATATTTTACTGTTGTATTGTGTGGCATGGTCTCTTGGCCAAGTTTCACGGGTGGGCAGTCTTCCTTCCTCAAGGTAAAAGTTATGTGGTTGGACTTTGTTGCGCTAGCCTTGATACGCCAGGCTTTCATCCAGGTGTGGACCTTGTCTAGATGTATCTGCAGATTACTTGAAGCAGTCGCAGCGTTAATGTCCGATGACAGGATAGCAGTATCATCCGCGAATGTAGCCGTCATCACACTGTCTGACTCAGGTACGTCAGCCGTGAATACGAGGTACAACAATGGTCCGAGCACTGATCCCTGGGGGACTCCAGCCTTGATGTCATAGAAGTCTGAAACTGCGTCGTTGATTTTAACATAGAAAATGCGGCTCTCTAGGTAGGATTCTAAGAGAAGGTACATATTATGTGGTAGCGTTTTTTTTGAGCTTGTACTTTAGGCCATCGTGCCAGACCTTGTCAAAGGCCTGTTGCACGTCGAGGAACACTCCTGAACAGTATTTCTTGTGTTCGAGGGATTTTCTAACGTGCTCACACACTCTATGCACCTGCTCAATAGTTGAGTGATGCCTCCGAAACCCGAATTGATGTTCTGGAATGAGCGACCCTTCCATGAGACATTCATTCAGTCGTGTTGCCAAGATTCTCTCAAACACCTTCGACAGAACCGGAAGAAGACTTATGGGTCGATATGAGGACGTCAGATGTGGCGGCTTTCCAGGTTTTGGAATCATTGTTATCTGCGAGACTTTCCAAATACTTGGATAATACGCAGACCTTAATATGGCGTTAAACAGAGAAACGATCAAGACCAGCGCCTTTCTTGGTAAGTTTCTTAGCACTTCCGCTGTTATTAGGTCAAACCCGGGGGCTTTTTTGAGTTCAAGGTCATGTATTGTCCGACGGAGCTCTGCAGGCGTACAGCATCGTACAGGAGGACTAAGCTGGAGATCGCTTTTTAGAAATGATGTCACCTCTCGATCCGTATCTCTATCACCAAGATCTTCGTTGGTCGTAAAAACACCACTTAAAAACAATCCAAACGCTTCCGCCCTTTCTTGGTCTGTTTTTGCCCACGTGCCATTTACATTTCTGAGTGGATGCTGAGCTGATTGAGGTTTTTCACGACATTTTACGGTTTTCCATAGCGAATATTCGTTTTTGGTGGGAGCAGCGGGTGTTAGGTTTTGCAAATGTACTTCCAGCGTTTCATTCTCGGTATCAATCAAAAGTTTTTTAAGCTCTGCCGCAGCTCTATTAAAGTCCTTTTTATCAGCTGGGTGTCGACTGCAATGCCAAACCCTCCGTAAGCGCCGTTTTTCCAAGATTTTCTCCCTGACGACATTTGGTATGTATTGATTGAACGGTGCCTTTGATGTTACTCGGGGTATTGGAGTACACAGCCATGCAGCTTCCTGAATGTTCTTTGTTATGTACTCGGCAGCACTATCGATGTCTTCTTTCGTTTTCATACTTAGTCTGAGATCTAGGTTTTCATTTAGGTGTTGGTAGAACGCACCCCAGTCTGTGTGCTTATTGTATAAGTAAGCAGGAATTGTTCGATGTATCAAGGTAGAACTCAAGGTTGCGATTTGTGGTACATGGTCTGATGAAGAATCCAGGCAGCTTTCAATGGCGAGAAAGTGAGATTGAACCCCTTTGTAGACGAAGAAGTCTAACAGATCCGGGATTTTGGTTGAGTCTGTTGGATAATGAGTGGCTTGTCCGGTCGACAGAATGTCGAATTGTTGTTGGCGTATGCTCTTGTATAACTGACGTCCCCTGGTGTTTGTAAGACGCGAGCCCCACATAGTGTGTTTAGCATTCCAGTCACCTCCTGCTATTACTCTATTGCCGAGTGTTTGAAAGAAACTATTAAAATCGTCTTCAATTGTTTCAGGATTTCTTTTCTGTTTTGGAGAACAATACACAGATGATATTGCAATAGGACTCTGTTTATCGTATATCAATATAGATGTGGCTTGTATTTTAGGAGTTCGGTACTCTGGTAGTGTATGGTGTTTCACATTTTGTTTGATGATTACTGCTGTGCCTGCATGTGCTGTGTTATCTGGATGATAAGTGGCATAGGTGTTATAACCATCGAGACGGAATGATACCTTAGCCGTAAGATGTGCCTCGGTAACCAGTAAGACATCTATATTGTGCATTTTTATAAAAGCCTCCACTTCATGTTTCTTCCCAAGAAGGCCGTTAATGTTCCATGTAGCTATTTTAACTGCCATTTTAGTGGACCAATTTATTGACAATTGTTGTCAGGAGACCCATGAGGGTTCCCATTTGGTCAATGAGACGATCTAACTTTTCAGATTGTTTGGCTAAGATTAGTTCTAGGTTAGTTCCTGCTGTAATTTGAGCATATGTGATTTCAGGGTTTGCTGACGTCATACTTTTTTCATGTTGTATTTCTTTGTGGGGTAGGTCAGTTTTGGTGAAAGCATTCATCTCTTGCGTTTTGTTTTGTGATGTTACAGTACTCTGTGTAATTCTTGAATGGAATTTCCTCTTCTGTATTTCTTGGAATACTTTGCAGCCTTTGTAATTTGCAGCATGATCGCCTAGACATAGTGCACATTTAGCCGGCTGTTTTCTATCTTTTTTTGGGCAGTCGATTGTATTATGGTTTTCTGCGCACTTCACACATCTGTAGGGGCGCATACAGTAGTTTTTGGTGTGACCATATTGTTGGCAGCGTTTACACTGGGGAATTGTTTTCTTACGCTTGGGGTCTTCAATCGATACAGAAGTATGATATATGTATCTCAGATTTTTTACTATCTCATTGTTAGGCCCGGGAGCAAGGTTGACAAACCAGGTTGAGAGAGGTGTCTTTTCGGAACCATGTCTAGCGTTTATTATTTCGCCAATTACAGTGTTTCCCGTATTTTCAATGGCCTCCTTTATAGCATCAGTTGGTGTAGAGTGGTGTAAGTTTTTAATTACAATCCTGTAGGGTCTGTCACTTTTAGGAATGAATGTATGGCCTATTAGTTGTTTTTCACGAACCACTTCCATAAGCTTTTTGTAGGCACTGGTATTAACAGTTGTAACACGTAATTGATTTTTCGTTACAATCTTGAATGAGTATTGGGATTGATCTAAGACATTTTCGATGACCTCCTTGAGTTTGGAGATGTTCTTTATTCCATACAATACTATAGGTGGTGGTTTGTAAATTTTCGGAGCAATCGTTTCTGATTTTTCTGATATTTCATCTACGTTTAGTTGTGAAAAACGATTTTGAGTATTAAAACGATCAGTTGGCGGCGGTGTGGGGCTTGAGCGCATCCTTTTCCTTTGTCTGAGCACTGGTATTGTCTGCCAGTCATTTTCACCATCATCTATTTGATTATGCGGGTCTAGGTTTATTTTTCTATATGTTGGCAGTGGGAATTTATTCTTAGGTGTTAAATTTCCACTAGTGGCTTTTTCTTTGTCGGAATCCTGGCCAGCCACTTCCGACATTTTTTTTTTTTTTTTTGTACGTTTTGGGAGTTTAATAGTTTCCTATAATGGCAACACTGATACAGATGTCAGTTGTCATTATGACAGATGAAAGTAAAAGAGATAGTCGAAAGATTGGAAGATAAAATAAAATGAATGAGGGTAGATTTTGATTTTGACGCCGTTAGATTGTCACTCGCGGTATTCAATGCACTATTTTTGTTATTATTTGGGTGTTTCACGCGCGAATAACAATGTCACAGATTCCACAGTTTATGAATTGCACTTTAGTAATGTTTTGCAGTCACTTTATCACTGTTTAGACACAAAACTGAATAAAACTTCCAGAGCAGGTTTGCCTCTGTTAACACTTGACAGCTGACGCTGTCGCACAAACTTAACCTAATTTTAGTTAACTCTTAAACTAGTGCCGTCCCTCACTTCCAATAAGTGCAAGAAAGAGATAGAGCTAGTTTTAGTCCTGTCAAAATTTGGTTATGGTTGCCTGAATAGCCACCATTATATTGTTTAGTTTGTTATACTTTTGTGATATTCATGTGATATGCTATAAATAATAAAAAAAGGACATACTCCATTAGTTAACTGCTACAGAAATCCTATTTTCCAGCATCTGGCAACATTGTGAGGTTTTTCACCCTTCCATACATGGTGTCTAAATATGCCACATTTCAATCTATAAAGCACTATAGAAATTTGACATTTGCACATACAATGTTTTATTTATTTAGAACCCTGACGTTGGCAGAAACATCGTTTCTGAACGATGCTGCCATAAAAAATGAAAAAAGTTTAAGTTATTGATTTTTTAGATAAATTGCTTCAATTATATGGTCTTTTTATCCCCCTCATGTCTTTTATTATTATAAAGCTAATTTATATACTATACCTGCAGCGCTTCAGAGTTTTCCAATTTCTGCGCTTCTTCTCTGAACTTCTTTATGCTTTCCTTCATCTCTTTATTCTTCGCAATATCTTCTTTGATATTCTCCACGATGGAGGAGAAGAAGCCTTTCCGTGCTGAGTAACTCCGGCATTCTGGGACTCTGTACTGTGTAATAAAAAAATAAATAATAATATGATGTATAAAAGATTTGGATAATACCTAATTAGATTATCGTTACAAACATTATACTAAATATTATCCAAATTAGTAATAATGATTAATGAATGCTTCAACAGTTTTGACTATAGGTATTGAGAAAAATATGTCTCTATAAATTAAACAAAGACTTACAAGAGAACTTTAACTTACAAGAACTAAGAAATTCATAAAAGTTAGTGTCTTTTCTAAAAAATTGCTTTTGGATTCAACATACATAAACTCATACCTATTTTGTCCACCAGTACTTATTGCATTTGTATCAATCAAGCTGTTTGGATTTGTAACTTAAAAAAAATGATGATGATAAAAAAATAACCCATGTTACTATGGTAAATTTATAAATTTCATCAAACTCTAGGGCAAATACAGTAATGAGTAAGCCATATATTACATCATAGATAAGGCTCCCACATAGAATGAACCTTGAAAGTACTGTTTTGTGAATTAAATAAGACAGTTATTGCTTTCTAATTTCTGAAACACAAATATCCGGCTTGCTTATTTGAGTTTTAATAGCATTATGTAGAGTATATCGGTCAGTATAGGAATATCGCATTAGTCTAGTTACATACGTGATCATATTTTGCTGAGAGGACAGTCGGTTTGAGGGAAACTGGCAAGTTAGACGGAATTGCACATTTCCACCGCGCGGGACTGTATAGCAACTGTCGACAGGCATGCTGAAATGGTAAAATTCCCGTCAAAATCCACGGTTCACAAGGGCATTCCACACAACCTAACCTCAATTTCAAGTTACCATTTTCTGTGAAACAATGAGTTAATTACACGGATAACGGTTTGCTAACTAATTTTAGTTTATTAACCTATTGTAATTTTAATTAGAAATTGGAAAAACTCCAATTTTTACGACAACATCGACGAAAACTCATTCATAATCCGTGCGATCTTCTGTCAAAAAGAATGAGTTTGATGTCATTGATCCGTTCAACAGAGTTTTATTTTGACATTGACATTATATTAACCAATAGAAATGCTTGGTTGTTGTCGTACTTGATTTAAACCAATTAACATCTAGTTATTATTTCTTTTTGTTTTTATCCGATTTCAAAAAGAAGGAGGTTGTACGATCAAGCTCTGGGGATTTAGATATTCTCAAAGAAGATTTTGTAAATCTGACCTACAAGTTCGTATTTCACAATAATAACTTTGTTCTACAGCTTGGCTTTATTTTGACTTTATTCGGGTATCCTATCGCACTTTATATTTCCCAAACAAAGGCAACTGAAATGGTGCTATATTGTACAATCCTATTGGAAGGCGCTGGTAGCCCCGCACTTGCGTCTGGCGCGCGGTGGCGTCTCGTCCAATAAAAAGGGGGTTCGCTTTCAAGAGAAAAGGATATCAATGGGGCTAAAAAGGCCACATTGAAGCAATTCATCTAAAAAGTAATATTACTCAAACGTCTTTAACGTTACACCGCATCGCAACATAACATCGTCTGAGACTAAGGTCAAACGTGGATATAATCTAATCAAAATAATACAAATATATAGCAATCTTTTTAAAAAAAATTTGAATGTCTTTTTTTTTATTTTACATCTTTCTTCTTGTAAATGAGAACGAACTGACATCGTCCATAGACTTTTCAAGTTTTAAAAGTTTATGTACTTCCTGTCTGTGGCAATTTTGATTTTTGGATTTTCAGAAGTTTTCAGCTTGTTTCGTGGAAAAACAAAATTATAAATTTTCGTTACTGCTCTGCTATAAAAGGACTAGAAATGCTATATTTTCTTAGCCTAAATTCGCATTTTATTAAATATGTGATTTTCGTTGTCTCAAGTTTAAAAAAATTCTCGTTTCCGGTGTGAAGGCAGGCAGAAACATAAGAAAGTGTACATTTTCATTTATTTTCTGTCGTCATTTTTAGCCACGGAAACGTGTTGCGTTTGATGAAATTAATTTTATTTTATGTTCGTTCGTAGTCGATCGTAAAACGTGTTCTAATTAGTGTGCTCTGCTACATAGGATAGGAGGATTCACTGGTTCGTCATAGACAGTGGAAGGTAGGTACCTACATACGTAATATTGGATATCTTCAATCCATATTTACATAGTACGTATAGGACGTATTCTAGATCCGTGGTGACCACGTTTTGTCCAGCTGGTGCGTACGTTGAAGTAGTTAAAATTTGTTGAAGTGTTGTTGAGTTGTTGCTGTAGTGGTAGTGCGTAGATTTGGAGGTTATGTTGGTGAATTTGTCTGATATTGTGTTATCCCGGCGCTGGCAGGTGGTGCCGGCGTGTCGCCTGCATTGTCCCTGGTGGCTTCAGTGAAGCGAGGATCAACATTCGTCGCGACCGGAGTCTCTCGTCCATTGGGGCGTTACCGTTTTATATGACTTTAGCAAGATATACAGGTAAGCATCTTATTAGATTTTTGCCACATCTTCGAAAAAATCTTTAACAAAAAACCAACTTCCAACCTCTTCTGAAAATCATCCTTTGCCACGCTTGTTTACTTATGACTTCTCTATCATTCTGATGACACCGAACTTTACCACATCATCATTTTAATACCTTAACTTTAAATTTTACAAGTCATGATTATTATAATTGTTTTACTATGGCACAAGATTTGCAACATGATTTTCTATAATATATAATGTAGGGTAGAATTTCATGATAAACAGGTAAAATTAAATTATTTGACAAGAAATTGGAACTTCAGAAGACAGAATAGAATGTGCATTAAAATTAAAAATGAATCAAGTTGTTATCTACATGTTTCACACATAAATAAAGCATCATTACATAAGTAAATAAAATGTTAAAATAACACAATAGTCGTCCTATCACATTTCATTATCGGTCTATTCTTATCAACACTAATTAAATTTCAGAATAATTATGGTCAGAAGTAATTAAGTTTAGAAATTATTGCATGAAATTAAAGTAGAAATTGCTTTGGAAATGTGAATTTGATATTTTAGGTGTTTTCTGATTGGTAATCAATCTTTAGGTTAGGTTGTTAGAAAAGTACTGCTTTATTTTAGATTTTTTAGGTAGCTTAAACATTATAATATATGTATATAGTACCTATATTATTGTTATGAACATGTTGTTGCCAGATATCAAGAACTCTATGCCTCCTAAGGCTTAGATTTTAAGACACGATTTTTGAAACCTTAGGGTTTACATTTTAAAAGGGCATTCGGACTTAAGACTTTAAACTTATTAGCTGTTGCCTCCAATAACTTCTTCCACCCAATTTGGATTAATTTTCAGACCACTAATGCTTGCTTAAATTACAAAAAGCTTTAAGCAAATTTCCAACATTCCAATCCTAATGGAATAATATTCTTTTTTCTATCCCAGCAGTTAAGGCTAACATAATCAGTCAGATTTTGTTTTACACATAAAATATAGTTTGATAAGATCAAAATGGTCCGAGTTTGTCCGTGAATAATCAAGGCAGCTTGGTTTTTTTTTGTGCCTAATGTAATAAAGCACACACTCACACGCTCGTTGTGATAAGACTTATTCATTTACTGCCAATCCAGCACAGGAGACCATACATATATTTCAAAATAAAATAATACTTCGTAATCTCCATGGTGTTATCATGTTTTGATATTCTAGAATTGTCCGGTTTTACCTAAAAACCAAACTGACCACTATCGAACCAAAATTACCCTACATAGTTGCGAAATTCGAGTTTTTGTCGTCAAATCGTATTGTACTTACCATGTTTGTAGGATATAAAACCACTGGAATAAATTGCCTATCCCAAAAATGTAGATTGGCGATTGTGATGCAAATGTGTACAGTCCTTGTGACTAACCAATTTAAATTTAGAAGTTCTGTGATACACAAATGTCAATAAAATTAGAGAACAGTCATTGTATGTTGTTTCTCAAGTCTGCCTTATGCATGAGAGTTTTAGAATAATACATAAACAGTACCTTATGCAGCTGTGCAATAATAAATACCAGCTGTTTTTCGTTTCTGTTAATTTCTTAGGATAACAGTAGAAATTATGATAAAAGTGTACTTATTTTCAATGTGGATTTTCCATTTGTAACATTGATTTTTGAGGTCTTTCTTTTAATGTTAATGCTGATTGTATAATACCTTTCGTACCTACGAAATTCTTTTTTTTGTTGTCTCGAGAGATAGTTAAAATAGAGGAATTAACCTTAATTTATTAGGTAAGACAAATCTATTTATAAAATACCTAAATGATTTGCTTTTTTCATTTTTTCTCGCGAAACAGGATTTAAGATGCTTTTTTCAAATGGCATATTATGTTAGATGTCTACCTAAATGCAATAATGTTTTTTATTGTCTACTTATATTCGTGGTGGGTGGTGGTTACTCCACCGACAAGAGCGCAGCTCTTAAATAGAGAGAGAGACTTATATTCGTACTATTAGCGACGCGACGAGTGCTTGCACGTTTCGCCTCTTCACGGTATTGACAATCGGAAAATGTAATGTCCTTCCCTAAATAAAAGGCTTTTTTAAAATATCGGAAATTGTAATAAGATCTGAAGAAAATTAGGGGTCACACTGAAGTATATTTTGGGTTCAATTCCTGTTCGTATATTCATATCGTTTCCGAGTATTGTAGTTAGTACGTATTATTGGCGGTTTCTGAGAAATTATTATCATAATTATTATGTTAATTTTTCTTTTGTGTATCTGATGAATGATTTATCAGTTGATCCACCATGGCGTTTAATATCTGGTATAATTATGTCCTCCTTATCCTACTCAGAATAGGATTTAAATAGCAATCTACTTAAACATAAACGCTATATTCATACAATATACGTCGTTATCTTTGTAGTAGATACACGTTTCGAAGAAAAATAGAGCTTCGTAACACCGTGCCCTGAGAAAACAGTGGCATTTTCGCTTGCGCTTTTTCACTCTGCCCACCTTGTTAGGGCTTATTAGGTGAGTATATGTGGGATTGCTTATGTATAATGTAAATATAGATATTCGTAGGAAATTAATTAATATTGACACAAATTCTGTAATCAAATAGTCTGGCGGCGTTTCCAATATTACGATCAGAAACCTAATTTACTGTCTTGTCATATTCTACGTGACTGTTTATTCTTCTTATTAAGTTCGTTATTCGCATACTTCCATGTTCGTTATACGCATCCACCCCCTTTGTGAGATAGAGAGGTATTTTGATGTTTTCTCTCCTACAAATACAATTTGTGTGTCTTTGCAATTGAATTATCGATTATGTTTGGAGAATCTCGAATGGAATAGACTTTTTTGAAACCACCTAATGTGTCAAAAGATATAATTTCTATAGAAGATATTTTTTGTGTCGATCGTCTCTAAATCAAATTTCAAACCTTACTTAATGATTATTTTTTCCGGTTTGTCTACCTTTTTTTACGAGTTGAAGTCTCACCCCTTTGTATAACTTTCAGCCAGGCTTCATTAGCGATTACGTGTTCTACTTCTCCATGAAAAGAAGGAAGCCTCATCCTTCTCGTAAATTATCTCCATCTACCTAAGTATAAATACCCTTATAATATCCGTTGAAAAGAATCAGTGGCTCTTATTTACCTTTACCTATAGTACATAATGGCCTTTACCTGTTATTTAGACAAGCAGCCGTGTATTCAACGACATGTGACGGGAACTGCACAGTGCGTGTTGCCTTCCCCTCTCTGTAGGGTTGCCAAGCGGCATTTCAGGCTTTTCAGGCATTTGCCAAAAACGGCCTTATTGTAAGTATTTTTCGGTGTATTATGAATCGCGCCACAATATATGGACTGATTCCAGTACATACCATCTAATGTTATTTTAAGTTGCACCTGTCACCTATCGACAGGCATAAAATTTATGGAACACACGTCAATTTTAAGACAGAAATTTAAAAAACCCTCCCAAAATTGTATAATGGCCAATAACTACACAGTTAAGTTGACAGCTCATGTCAAACGGGTTTCATATCAGCGAGATGCCTATATAATTCGCCCGGGTTATTCATTTTAATCTCCCGTCCCTTTTCGGCGGATAAGAAAATGACGGGTGTAACTTTAGGAGGTGTCTGCAGGAATCGGGGCTAGTAATGTAAATGGAACCTCAGGCGTTTGTCAAGGTTGCGAAATTAAGCTAAACTACATAAAGACGCAGGTTTCGCTAACAGATAAGAGCTATTAAGATAAAGCGTCTACTATTTGACCAGTCGATTAACATGAATTCTATTAAAATATTAAAATACACTTTAGGACATCCACGTAAAATTATTATTTATTAAATATCGCCGTGAGTAAGCGAGCAAAAAATGCGATGGTTGTATTTGTCATCTCTTTTGAGCAAAGCGATTCTATCGCGTTAGCTTGTGTTAATTAACGTTACATCCACTCTGAATAAGGCAGGACAAAAATAAATATTTTTCGGAGTGTGCAACCCTACTGTAAGGGGCAGGGGTGAACCAGTCCGATCGATAGTCAATTTGCATTGGTTTGCTGACTTCACTATTTTAACGTCGTAGTATTTTACAAGCACGCTATCACTTGTTGCCAAAACGTATTTCCTGTCTTAATGTAACATAAATATAAGTTCACCACTATGCCGACAATAGGCTACTTTCCAACTAGACAAATCAGTTACTTTTTAATAAACGTCAAAACGCAAAATTACTATGGAATGTGTATGAAAAAGCACAATGTGACGTCATAGAAAAACGTGATAAATTGTCGAACTTATTTTTACGTTTTTTTTTATTAAAATCCATAAATAAGTTAAATAGAAAAAAGAAAATGTTTTTCGATAGTTTTAGATTGTTTATTTAGTAATCAGAATTTCATAATTTATCTTGAACCTAGTAGACGACCCAATTGGGGTAGTCAGATGAACTAACCTACACGTATCACGTTGGTCGAACCAACTATATTAGCCTTCTATTACATGGGACTTATAAGTCAGTAAGTTTTATGTATACATAGCTGGCGTGGAGTGGGTGTATACGAGGAGCTCGAGGAGCTCGGTGGCGCAGCGGTAAACGCGCTCGGTCTGCGATTGTTGAAGTTAAGCAACTTCGTAAAGGCCGGTCATAGGATGGGTGACCACAAAAAAAAGTTTACATCTCGAGCTCCACCGTGCTTCGGAAGGCACGTTAAGCCGTTGGTCCCGGCTGCATTAGCAGTCGTTAATAACCACCAATCCGCACTGGGCCCGCGTGGTGGTTTAAGGCCCGATCTCCCTATCCATCCATAGGGAAGGCCCGTGCCCCAGCAGTGGGGACGTTAATGGGCTGGTGATGACTATACACACATACCTCTGTCTTCTTCGGGTATACAGTCGCGATGCTATAATTTGTTATAATATACTCTTATTCCTAACAGCTATTATACCAACATTAATCGATCGTTACCAAGTCAAGACATGAAATCATCTCCATCCTGAAACAGACGGCCATTAATAGAGCAAACGATGTACATAGCTCATCCCACGCAATCTGCTACGGCACAGTCGTATAGGGTTACCACTTGATCCGTAGACTGGAAATCAGAACTGTACTAGACTGGATACACTGGATAATTCGGTTTATAACAACAGTTAATAACCGGAGCATTCGTTTACTCATTTAGTTAGGTTAGGTTAGGTTAGGTTAGATAATAATAGTTCAGATAATAATAGTTAATAACTGGAGCATTCGTCTTTCTATCGTGCGGAGATGAATTACCAACCTCATCAACCCTGGTGTCAGGGTTTGCCGCCAAAGGCCCCTGACATGGCTCATGTAACGACTACTTTACTTATATAAGTAAGTAGTAACCAGGACCAATGACTTAACTTGCCTTCCGAAGCGCGGGTCATCTTACTTTTTGGACAATCAGGTGATCAGACTGTAATGTCATAACCAAACTAGAGATCACAAAGTGATTTTTGTGATATGTCCCTACCGGGATTCGAACCCGGGACTTCCAGATCGTGAGCTCAACACTCAACCACTCGACCACGGAGGCCGACGTCCACGGAGCATTCGTTTACTCATTTCTTATTATATTCGGACAATTAAAAAAGCTGCATAAAAGGTTGAATTTGTATTTATACGCGTATCAGTACCTATCCGCATTGATGAAGCTGCTCGGTGAAGTATACACTGTAGTTTCGTTTCGTGGTGGTGAGATGAATTTTCTAGTTTCAATTAGAATTGCGACTTGGATATTATAGAAATGATTACGCCATCATGCAAGCGTAGTTAGGTTAGGTATTTAAAAAGTAGTAATAAATAATATATATATATATCAAAATCATTCGATTTGACGTGAATAGACAGTTTTCCAATGACCGCAAATAACAAAAATAGGGCGACAATTTCGCCGGTATTTCCGCTGTCAAATCGGACCGCCTATATTGAGGGTAAAATAGGGGAAATGTCGATAAGACCTTTGACAGAGGCTAAATAAATGGACGGGGTCTCCGTTTACACACACAGGAAAAAGCAAAAAAAGAAAAAGGGAATAGGTACATCATAACGTATCTGAAACTCACGCTTAAAATGTGATCACCTGGATAATTTCCTATTCGATATTTGATTATTCATTAAATACACCATTTGAGAAAAAAAACATCCCAATACAATACCAATAAAGTAACATTGTTTTATACTAACCTAACCTAATCTAACCCACCTGTTGGCCCTTTAGTTAGCCACGACTCTTGGGAAATCTCCCCGGGATAAAAGAGTAATATATTATTTGATAAACCAGACTCCCAATAGGTCCTGAGGTCGTGTACATCGGTGATTGGTGATACACCTGAACAATACGTTTTTGCAGCATAGTGTGCGTTAGGATAGCCAGATATTTAGGACTTAACGTTGTACGTAGCTCTCCTAAAATACAAAGCCCATTCAAAGATAAAGAAAACTAAGTACACCGCTGTTGTGACGTCAGAGAATTCATCCAAGCCCAGAGCCGCGGGTGTGCTGTTAATCAATGTATGTCTAGAAATAAAATCCAGTCGATAGAAGACTGAACTTGACGAAGTCACCAAAAAATGTTGACCCTATCAAGCTTTTTCGCATGGATACCAAATTATTAGAGAGTTATAAACGTCAGAGGTCTACGTAGCCTAGTTGGCAGACAGGCTAGACGTAGCGAATGTTACGGCCGCCGAGTTGCCGAAACTGTTACGTCAGCGGTCAACGACCCACCTTTCTCGCCTGTACTAGCACGGAAACCTCGTTTACGTCGTCACGTGGTGCAGGTTAGGGCTTAGGAGTCGTGGGTACTTATTAGTGGCTTCGGAGTCGAAAAAAATCGATACTCTTCACTTATGAACATGCATAATGTATTACTTGTTCAAGAATCTTCGTTGCGAATAGTATGTTGAAGGCTTGAGAATTGATTTGTTTTTAGTCAAAATAAATTGGTGATTACCAAACCACAGTCTACATAAACACGCTTATCACTCGATAGGAAAGTACGGAAGACCAAAATACTAAGATTAACAGTTTCTTAAGCAGTTTTTCAGTGGTGAATCAAAAATAACCTTAAAAATAAAAACATTAAATTTTAATATAAATTGACTTCAACACAATGAAAATGAATTAGGTAGCATTGTTGGACTCAAAACTAACGTTTATATGTACATAAGTAGGTACAGATACAACAATATCAGGCGTGTGAGGTAGACTGGTACCGCAGTGCGACCACTGCACTGCGTATTCAATGTTGTATTCAACGCTCCAGACCCAAGACTGCGAGACGGAATGAAGTCTTATTGACGCTTTCAGAGACACCCCCTTTCATGAAGAGATTTCTATTATATCTTCCCTTTACACTACTGTATACCCTGCAGACTGCTATAATATACCTTTATAGATAGGGCCGACGGCCTCCGAAGATCTCGGGTTCGAATCCGGTGCAAAAACCCGTGTGTCTACACTCAGCGGGATCCCCTGTCTGGGAGACATAAGAGTGATGCAGAGAATTAGATCTGAATTTGTTCTACTGAATTATCCTGAAAACAGAATTTGTTCCGTTAAAAAAACGGAAATACAAAGTTTTCTAACCGACCTCCAGCCAGCGGGATATTTCCCAAAGTTAAGTCTGATGAAGTATAAATTGGTATTAACTTTTAGATCCGTATTTATTCTGTTCAACAAAACAAAAAAAATACTTCTGACGTCCTTATTTCAGCTACAATCAAGCTGCAATGAAACCTCCAGTCAGCGGACTTTTTCTCTCAATGACATTCTTTTGTAACTTTTACACTAAAATAATAAAAAATAACCTATTTACGACTATAATTTCACTTAAATTACCTATTCGTACATCTAGTGCTTAAATTAAAAAGTATAGAATTTGAAAGATATTATGTGAGTAGAATATAAAAAAAACTATGTATCAGGTACAAATTGAAGCTGTGAGAGAAAAAGTCCGCTGACTGGAGGTTTCATTGCAGCTTGATTGTAGCTGAAGTAAGGACGTCAGAAGTATTTTTTTTGTTTTGTTGAACAGAATAAATACGGATCTAAAAGTTAATACCAATTTATACTTCATCAGACTTAACTTTGGGAAATATCCCGCTGGCTGGAGGTCGGTTAGAAAACTTTGTATTTCCGTTTTTTTAACGGAACAAATTCTGTTTTCAGGATAATTCAGTAGAACAAATTCAGATCTAATTCTCTGCATCACTCTTATGTCTCCCAGACAGGGGATCCCGCTGAGTGTAGACACACCAAAAACCCCTTTAAAATAAACTTTATTTACGGACAACATTAGATCCAAATACTGTTAGTTTTGATTTTATTTGAATAAGACATTACAGGCTCGTCACCCGATTGTCTGAAAGTGAGATGATCCGTGCTACGGGTGGCAAGTTACGCCGTCGGTTTCGGTAACTACTTATGTTGTAGGTACGTAGTCCTTACAGGAGCCATGTGTTTTCCATATCACAACCCACACTGATAGAAGGAGATAGATACCCATAGACCCGATGACAACATCATAGCTGCGACGTTTTATTAATTCAAGAGCATTGATGTTTGATGGGTGGGGTTACGTGGAATATAAAAAGAGGCATGGCCTTTTAATGCGGTCCCCTTACATTTGGAATTTGTGAGTACATTGTCGGGTTTTATTACTCAAATATTTCTTGGTATTACTGTGACATAAAAACTGAAAAACATAGCTGAATTTGGCGTTATTTTCATGATGTTAGTTACCCCGATTCGACTCTTCTCGAATCTTCTACGAATAATCAGCTTAGAATAAACTTATTTTCTCAAGAAGCAGTTGGATGGAGCGCATAAATCAGATTGGATCTCGTCACCCATCATTCATACTTCCCACAATTAGGTACCGTGGCATGTATTTCATGTACTTTTCTTTAGGCCAGGGTCGTTCAATTTTACTGTCCATCCAATACACGCGCGCGGACGCAGAAAATTAAACTCTTCGGTTAGTATAGAATCGCGCGAAGTATAATTCTTATATTCCCTCTGCCGTTTGAACTATCTTTGTTAGCAAGATATATTTAGATATTTCGGTTCCTCATTATTCATAAGGAAATTCTCACATGATGTGAATTTTGTAGCGGTGCGCCGCGACGAGGCGTATGGTGTACGCTCCCGCACCAGCGTATGCCCCGTGAATGTATACTCTGTCGTGACGTCGTGTACACCGAGAGCCCTATGACATTTAACGAATTCACATCGTCGGCGGTGAAGGGAATCGTGAAATGTTTGCGTTAGACGAGAATTTGAGGTCTCACGTCTGGTGCGATCACACGGGTACACTTATTTGTACTAAGTTGTCATTAGACTATTTTTTGTAGAAAGTATAAGGGAGTCATGTTCGAAAGTTTTGAATATTATTTTTTATTTAGGAAAATAATGGTGTTCAATTTAACCGCCATTGTTATTGTATTCCCTTTTTAATGAACGCGCAATAATACTTAAGAAGCCGAGTTTTTTAATGAGAACCATGTATTTAGTTTCAAGAACGTAACTAGTCATCATCCCCCTAGCGTTATTCCGTTTTCACGTGGATCGCTTACTGAAAGTTTGACAGATCCGGTTTTTATAGAAGCGACGGCTATCTGCTGCTGCTATGAACGTAAATAGTGAAATTAAAAATAAACCTCATGGGTTGACTACAACCGTAACTAGGTCATAACCTCGCAAAGCAATGTCCAAAAGCAGGATGCAATTATCGTACTAACATCGACTGAATAAAAGACGAATACTCTTTTAACTCGTAAACCAGATACACAGATTCATTGGAGTAACCAAATTGAACTCGCGATGTTCCAAGTAACACTTTCACTAAAACGTGTAATATTACGTCACAGTCGTACAAATATTACTCAGTATAATATATAGCTACTGAATTATCTTATCTTTACAAACATTCAGATATTTGCCGTCACATTTACGCGAAGTTGGGGTGGAAAGACATAAGTTGTGGGATAACAACTTTTACCCAGATACTGAATGTGGATGTGTTTAACGACATTATGTGACGCACAATGTAGATAAAAGTTGCTAGCTTAGGAATCAATGGCATGTTCAACATGCTATTTTACAACTTAGTTAAATGAGATATTATTTACGAAACGTTGCTTTCGTACGACTTAAAAAAATCTTTCTAATACAGATATTTCTTACGAAAAATTTTCAATAATACATTTAAAGGGGGCCTAATTTGCGACTTTATACTTATTTTGCGTGCCAGCCCCAACACCATCATGAGCGCATTGGTGGAACGGTACGACTTGCCGCTGCTGAACCGCTGGGTGCGATTGCATGCTGTTACATAGCTGCCCGCGGCTTCGGTGATTCGGGCCGACCTCATGTACTCGTAGTTTATTTTCATTCATTCATTTATTTATTTGCATCATCATTTTTATGTTGTCGTCTTTTGAATCTGTTATTAATACTAGGTTAAGCTTTTTACTAACAAAATATGGACTAGTTTCCGAAATAAATATTTTGAATTTGAATTTAACTCGAAAAGGACCTTTTGTAGAAAGGACATTCTGCGAGTCACAGCCTATTTTGTAGTTTTATTTACAACTAGCCGATTCTGTTTTCAAATAACTCGCTATAGACATTATATTGGCAAACATCTACCATACTAGTTTAAAGCTCATGAACTCCCGTACTAAAACCACGCACACTTTATCTAATCATAACAAACACATATCATTTTCGCGACAAATTCGCTTACGTGCATATACTCTGATAAGGCGCCTCTATATGGCTATACAGAGATAGCAAGTTGCGTGATTGATGTTGATGTATGGGCTGCGTAGGCAATCCTGATGACAACCGCCTGTTGGAATACATTAAGGGAATCTATGCAGTTTATCTCTTTAATAGTCTATTTTTTATACCCGTTTGGCCTGTTTTACTATTGCTGAAGACAAGCACCATGCCTTACTACAAATAATACAGGGTGTTAGTGACACCGTAACGAATACTAAGGGGGATGATTCAGATTTTTTTTGTTTTTTGATTTTTAAGAAACCAAAAAAAATCAGATTTTCAATTCTATACTTTTGCGATGGAAAATTCCACTTGATATTAACTCAGAATAATGAGCTGAATCACCCCTCTCAGTATTCGTTACGATGTCACTTACACCCCGTACAAGTACGTACAGGTAGCCATTCAAGAAGGTATGGGTGTTAGTGACACCGTAACGAATACTAAGGGGGATGTTTCAGACCATGCTTCTGGGTTGATATCAAGTGGAATTTCTTGTCGGAAAATTCATGAAATTTTTAGCGTCCTTTTAAATTATTTTCAGTTCCATACTTTTGCGACGGAAAATTCCTTGATATCAATTCAGAATTATGGTCTGAATCATCCCTCAAAGTTTTCGTTACGATGTCACTAACAGAGAATATAAGTCTATAAGTCTTCCTGTATACAAGTCATCCTTTTAACCCGAGTAACAAACTACTTTCCACGCTATTTCACTTCCGATTGACCAGAAGTGTAGTAAGCAAAGCATTTAATTATTAGGTTCCCATTTCCGGCTATTGATCATAATATCCCCAATGCCGATGCCATAAGTAATTACTCCACAATTATATCAAAAGACTTGGAACTCTTGAAAGGCAAAGACCGTTAAGAGATTCTGAAGTTCCCAAAACTCCACACAATACTATAATTCGGAATGTACTTCCAAGTTACACAATATAAACTTGAGTTTCCTCATTAGAAGAAAATTCCAGGGTGAATGCCCAGAGTAGGGCAGACATTCCTCTCGATTTTTTCCAATTATTTTTCTCCCGAGTTTTCCCTTTGTCCTGAGGTCTTTGTCTCGGCTGGAAGTCTATTGTCTGTCTTAGTTTACACCTCTTATGAAGACTTTGTCTTCACATCTTATGTGGTTGAAGTCATCAGAAGCGTGTTTTTTTGTGATGGTGGCTCTAGTTTCTTTACAATTATTTTTTCTTACTTTTCACACGTTTCACACTTATGGAACCACCATACTCCAAAAATCTTGCGATTGTACGATGATTTTTTTAACATACACGTTACTTGCTGGGTCTAAGAACTATGTATATTACATAAAAAGTATTTTATCGTACAATCGCTCATTCCGTGCTTACTACTACTATGACTGCAATGTGGCAACTTCGCACTAGACCCCTTCAAGATTAATCGTTCCATAAAACGCCATAAGAAGTCCTTGAGCCGATCGAGTTATTGAGAATATTCGATTTAAACAAAATCCTAGAAGTATTGTCCTACAATATTTCAGCTAAACGGGTATTTATTTAGTTACTAAAAATAATGTTAAGAAAATTAGCTCGGTAATTCTTTTACTTCTACCTCTAGGTGAAACGTACACGCTCGCAACGTCGGGCAATAGGGTAAGTGGCATGTACGTCTTTACGTTTGACCTAATTAGTAGTAGGAAGTTAATTAGTTTTGTGTAGGTGTCATGCAAGGTACAAAACCGCCGTGCGAAGGAAACATTTTACGGACAAACAAGTCATTATAGAGAAAATTTGTGATTTCAAAAACCAGGAGAACAATTTTTTCCTCATTTATACTTGTTCAGGAAAATTCTCAAGTAATTTGGAATCTGATACGGCCCTGCATAGTATACCTAATTGAAGAGTTCCAAAGTTTTCCCATTTAAAGTTGTCGATAAATACAATTTGCTCAAACATAATCGAATGTGCCTGAAGTTTCCCGTCTTTGATGTTTACTTATTTACATACCTATTTATATAAGAGCAGGTTAATTTAAGATAAGAAATTTTCTAAATTAATTCAGGATGGAAGTGGGATTTTGGGTATTTCTTCACAAATGCGCAACGGGCCCGAGTGCTTCGATCGATAGGACGATGCTTGTGCAACTTTAGAATTGAGACGTAACTGTAAAGGCTGTTAGGTGTAGTTACTTTTTAAAAAAAAAAAGAAAAACGATATGCCTAAATAAAGTGAACTTTGCACACTTATGCTAGAAGCTAGATAAAGCATCCCACAAAAATACAAAATAACTTAATATTACTGATTTTAAGACCCATTTTTCATAAAATGGCCAAAAGAGCAGTAGGTCCAAATAGGCACTACAAACTACTACTATACTACTACTTCAAATCAAAGTACCGTACACCTAGAACTTGCTACTATAGAAAAACATAGATCCGAAAACTTAAATTAACCCAACAATTTTATAACAACAGCAACACCTACCAAAAAATAACAGAGCAACAATTTTCTAATTCAACATAACCTATTTTCGACCATACTTTATTATCGAGCGTCCCGTAATTTTTTTAAAGTGCGTTTAGTCTTGCCTAGGAGACTGGGAATCGATAGCACGACGCATGCGTGCCGCTCCCCTCCCCGACTCGTCCTGAAGCCTGAGGCTTCTCGCTATGATAAATTACTTTAGGAACACTCCAATGCCATCGCAAAATTTCTATACGTATAAAGAAATTCCTGCGATATAGGGTTTGGGTTTATTTCTTTGGGAAGAACTCTTTTAAATAAAACAGTACCTTTTGATAGTCTATATTTTAGTTGAGTAACAGACAAAGAAACAGTGTGAGAAGAGGAGAGATGTGGTGTAAAAGATGATGTAGTGACTAAGCGTTATGTTAAGTTGGTTTGGATGCGTAGAGTGGATGAAAGATAATAGGATTACGAAAGTGAAGGTTGTTTGTTGGTAGAGCTGGCAGAGGAAAACCTGGAAGGACGTAGATTGACCAAATTGGGGTTGTCCTTAAAAAACGTTTTAGTACGATACACTCTGAACCGGTGCGCGTGTATCAAACGTTTGATGAATGTGGAGGAAGCCGGAGATGTATGCCTGGATTCCTTAGTTTCTTTACCCAAGTGGGAAAAAGGCGAGAGTTTATGTATGTACGTATGTTGTATTTACAACCTGCTCGAGAACCCTTCGGAGCAGAAGGTACAAAACGCAAAATGGACTCCACACGCAAAAGGGGCAAAACGCACAATGTAAATAAATAGCAAAAGGATCGAAATGCAAGTTGTAAAAAACGCAGAATGTACAACACGCAAAATGAACACCACACGCATAATTCTGAGGATGATAAGCATGTTTTTCTTCACGCTAAGCCGAAAAAATAGCCCTTATCACATTTTTTTTGCAATATTCATGAAACATTTTATAAAAGAAAAGTTGCTTGCATTAAGTATTATCCGGTTGCTTTTGTTAGCCTTTTTGGTATTCATTATGCGTTCGCGGATTAACTGTAATCCCCTTTTGTTTTGCTTCTGATTCGGAGTTTTGTGCCTTATCTTTGCTCCCTAGAGGTTTATCCGAATCAAGATTTTGATGACTGAGCATATATTCGTAACATTTAAACTAACGCCCGTGATTCCATAAATTGAATTGTTGATTAGAATTTTCATCAAATGAAAATTGAAATCATCATCATTTCTTAGTCACGACTAGTTACACAAGAGGGACGTAAAAATAAATACTTACACATTCTGCAGTAATTCAGTGAATGTAAATGAGGTTTCGCATCGATTGGGATGCCGAAAGAGATGCGAGAGCGCCAGCTTTTCATATACTAGCTTTGCGCCCCCGACATTGTTCGTAAGGATCTTCATATTCCCTAGAAAAGGAAGAGATTGAACCTCTAAGGCATCAATTTCTTTCGTCTTTAGTAGTATTAGAAGATTGATTTTAACTTTTTTACTGTTTATCTTTGAAATCCATATATTAAGTTTAAGGCCTTTACATAGATGCCATAACCGAAGAGGCACTTAAATTATAATATTCTCGGCTCTCAAAGAGGATTCTCTCTAAGTACTTAATATCACCCTCGTTAACACCTGTTTCCGAAACTTTGACGTCATCTGTTATCAAATACTTTGGAAAATTTTACGGAATTAAAACTTTACCTGAAGCAAAATGGCTAGAACTTTCACGTTGAAAGAAACTTTGTTTCAGTTTTTTTTCTATTTAGTAATTAACATCCAATGTTCCATTGCTGGGCACAAGCTTCCTCTCACTCAACCGGAGGGGTACGGAGCATACTACGCCAGAGTAAGATCTATAATAATTGCTATGACATAATACTCATTTCCACCACAATTACTACAATAAATTTCATTTCGTTTTACGGATAGCAGCCGGTATTTTTTTTCTGAGCCTCTATGTCCAAAGGGCATAGGCCCCCCTCCTTCTCTTTCCACTTATCTTTACCCCGTGCGTCCCGTTGCCAAGAACTTCTTATTTTTGATGAACTTAGTTATTGCAAAATTAAAAAAAAGCAATGCCCATTTTGTCCATCTAGAGATCTTTTTGTATCTAGACATGAAAACGGGTTACATCTGATTCTAATTAAAACATTGTACGTAGCTGCAGATTTGTATAAAATCCTTCCAAGCTTTGTTCAAAAAGTCTAGTAGGTAATCGATAGTAATTAACAAGATTGCTACTCAAAATTATACAATTTCCCGACGATAACAATCGTTCCATGTTTGCGGCTAGCCTATGATGAATAGGCATGATTGTGTAACGTAGATTTTCATATAATTGAGTGGGCTACCATACCCCATAGTTGAGTGGGCTATGGCAGTTGATTATCGATTGACGCCTGCATTGCAACCCCTACGCGTCACCCTGATACGTATTCACTAACACTCTAACGGCCCACGATCCGGCTGATGATCCGGAGGTCCCAGATTCGAATCCCGGTGGGGACAAATCACAAAAATCACTTTGTGATCCCTAGTTTGCTTAGGACATTACAGGCTGATCACCTGATTGTCCAAAAGTAAAAGGATCCGTGCTTCGGAAGACACGTTAAGCCGTTGGTCCCGGTTATTACTAATGTAAGTACGTAGTCGTTACATGAGTGATGTCAGGGGCCTATAGCGGCTCAATAATAACCCTGCCACCAGGATTGGTGGGGTTGGTAATTCACCACACAACCCACACCATAGAAGAAGAAGACTAACACTCTTTATAAGTTTGATATGTAAAAGTTTTTAATAATATGAAGATTATAGGGAAAACCTCGTTAGTATCTTTTTCAAAAATTACATTCTGATGTGATTTTTGTTAACAATATAGACATGCTTAGTTTTACTCCACGCAAAAAAAAATTGTCTCAGTTTTTACCTGAAATGAAAAGATCACGGCCGTTTCGAAACACACCAGAAAGTGATTTATCAAAAAAGCGCTAACGAGGAATTCATAATAAAGTGACAATATTGAAAAAATCAAAGTATCGTGGTTTTTCTAGAGGTTTGCACATTTCGATTTTCCGATGTTTAGAGTTTATACACAGTAATATGAACAATTTGACACCTTCGATAGCTCCGTAGATGAAGTTTGCGATAACCTAAGCCGGTTTACCATACTCATGTTTATCGTAAGACGAATCGGACGGTCAATGGCCATGTAAACTGTAATCATACTATATCTCAATGTAAGACATACGAGTTTAATAATGTGCGATACTTACTAAATAACTCAAAACGACATTAAGTGGTGCGACAAAGCACATAAAGTAAATTTTGCGAGAACGCCCTTATACGTTGCCATTATGTTTGAATTCACCGCGCGACGCGAGGCACGCGTTCTGTAAAATACGCCTTAATGTTGCCAGTTTAGTCGTTATGTTATAATGTTACAGGAATCCTCCAACGGTGTTAAGGAGCTTTAGACATGGCAATATAACTTGACAAACTGCTCCCGAGGACCTAGTGGAATAAAATAAACTTATCTTATTTAAAGTTTCGCAACTAGTGCTCCAAGAACCAACATTAAAGCAACGGGAATAAAACAAACTCATTACGAAGCTTTGACGCCTGGATAGTTCAAATGTTATAGCTGCAGTTCGATTCTCGATTGGAATATTCAGTAAAAGATATACTTTTCGTAAAGATGATATGACGATGTCGGTATATCATACAATCCGTTTTAGGACTCCAATATCAAGTGCGGCAAGAAGTTATCCTTGGGATTACAGGTGTAAGTTGTAACAGTCTGTAGTGTCTAATCATTTTAGTAATAAAAATGTCAGATTACCTCCATTTTTGAAGTCGGTTAAATATGCAAAAACACTAACATTGTTTGTATGCTAATAATTCTCCCTCTCGTTAGAGCACTCAACAGTTTGGCAACTCGTATTTGATACAAATTGGAGCAGTGGTTAGTTAGACGATGTTACAATGACAGTAAACTATAAAACTCAATTAACAGTTGGGCACCTTTCCAACTTTTAGGTGCTACTGCGTGTGATATCCGATTTACATTATTCCAGTAAACATTGCAGTCTAGCGATTGAATCTAGCGCCCGAATGCTCTGGAAATATGTGAACCAGCACTAGAATATGCCCATTCCAGTAAACACATTCTAGTGTTGGTTCACATTATTCCAGAAATAATGAGAATCTCTCATGATATAAGGGTTTGTAGGTGTCCGTGGTAGTCGTCTTAAGAGAGCCCTGATGAATAGAGACCGATGCAGGATAGTGGTATGGAAGGGGCTTGGCTGAAATTGTACCACGAGTATTATTGGTAGTATAGAGTGGTGTATAGAAGAGGATTCGATCCCGGGATAGTGTGTTATACAGTATAATAGACTATTGTATAAGGGCACATACGTATAAACTTAAGTTAGTATTAGGAAACTAGAACAATATAAAGTTTTATGTGAGATATTTTGTCTTGCCGCTGGCTATTTAAGAAAAAAACCACACATTTAATGAGTCAACCGGAATCAACATGGCTGATCTTCAGATTGCAAACGTATCTTAAACATTTGCACGATTGACTAGCAGTATAACAGTTATAAAAGAACTCCCGTACGAAACTACACAACCTGATGCCATTCCACAAAATCGCAGGATAGGTCAGTTGAAGTTCTAGAATGAGCCACAATGAAATAAATGGACATCCTACGCTAACTGCTTTGTCTTCTACATAATCGTTTAGTTATATTCCTTTTAGAACGGGAATACATTTAACTGAAATCTCGTTAAGAACGCATTTGCGATAACGAAATAGCCCCTCAAATTGGCTTCTTTCTCTTATTTTATTACCCTTTAGGATTTCTTGTATTGGATATATTTAGAAAATCAATCCACATTCATCAATCGTTCATACACGCACGACGGTTCAGGATCGTATTAAACCTTTTCTAAGGAGTTCCCCGATTTGGTCAATGTACGTCATAATCAAATACGTAAAATTCAACATTTAAAAGTGTTTTCGGTAAAAGCATTCACAAAATTTGTTAAGCACATTTCCCATGCAATTTGGACCCTTGAAACGCCCGGTTGACCGCCGAAGGGTGAAATTTTCTTCCATTAGGGACCACCCATCTCATTACGTCACTTAGAAATTGACTCTTGCTATAAATCTTCATACCGACGTGGTAAATTTATCGCTAAAAGGAGTTTCAAGATTTCTACTAGGAAATAGAAAGTTTAAGATGAGGTTTGAACTCCTTTGGCCGAAAAAATATCTTGGATAAATGCATTCGTTATTCAGAATCGACCAAATGTGTCATGTCGACACTCACCGAAGTGGAAAGAGAATATCATATCAAACTGCGATTATATTGACTTTAAGACATTTATTTTTAATTCATGTTTACGTTGTGTTACAAGATTACGCACTAAGTATACAATTTGAAGTCACCGTAATAACCATCACATAACATTGAATTTGATATGTTTTAATTATACTTAACAAATCCCTGACCTTACGAACTGAATCGTCGTTACTGTAATCAGTATCACAGCGGTACATTTATAAGAAGATAAAACTATTTAAAACGACGAAGAAAGTACAGGCGACGATTGTTAAAATCCCTATTGCCAGCTTATCTTACCGGAAGACTGCATGACGTCAGTCAACTGGCAAACGCGATTTGGAAACGCCGTAGTTGAATTCAAAAAATGATCTCAGAGAAAGATCATTCTTCTTCTATCGTGTGAATTGTGAGGTGGAGTACCAACCTCATCAACCCTGGTGTTAGGGTTACTATTGAGCCGCCAAAGGCCCCTAACATGGCTCATGTATCGTCTACTTACTTACATCAGTAAGTAGTAACCAGAACCAACGGCTTAACGTGCCTTCCGAAGCACGGATCATCTTACTTTCGGACAATCAGGTGATCAGCCTGTAATGCCCTAACCAAACTAGGGACTACAAAATATTTTTTGTGATATGTCCCCACAGGGAATAAAACTCAGGACCTCCGGATCGTGAGCCCAACGCTCAACCACTGGACGACAGACGTCGGAGTCTAGGGAAAGATGATTGATTCACGGAAATTCAATAGAGGGGTAGGTATTCAATTAGGGAATTATGGAAATGATAGATTCATGTAGATAGATTCGTGGCTTGAAAATGATTGACATAGAAATGTGTCATTTTACCTTCGTATGTAATTAATTAATGATGTATTAATGACAAATCCAAGTTATTCACATCGGAAGCTTAAGAGGGCAGACAACATTAGAATTACCTCATTTATTGCGACCCGTCTTTATTTGACTTAGTTTCCTACTTACTACGACTTAGTTTCATGACCATTTGTAGTAGGTAGAGTCCACTAATCCATTAAAAATGTGTAATTTAATTTTGGTCTTTCTCTCTACCGATTTAGCTGATGGCCTGGCTACATTAAAAGTGATCGAGGTCCGAGTCGGGAAAAACCGCACGAAACTCGGACGTTTCTCGGTCACTTTGTAAACCGCTGAAACCACAACCGCGTTCGTAGATGAGAAACCGCTTTGGGGTTTAAACGGATTAGACTGCCAGAGAGCCGAAACAAAGCTTGGTTGAGTTTTTCAAAATTATGCACAAATCCTGTTAAAAATTAAAATCAATCTTATAAATTTATCTTAAGTGCAGGTTTTACTAACTCAGTTGGCTTGACCATTATAGACAGCAATGCGGCTCACCACCTATCACGTTGGTAACAGAAGTATCAGAAAGCTCCGTGAGGTGTGGGTACTTAGTTCATCTTGCGATGGATGTACCTCTGACCACCCCTATTGGGATATAATCGTGAGCTTATGTTAAAAATAAAAGACACACTGATGATCATACTGTGACATATTTATAGCTGAAATTCGATGTTCATGTCAAGCCTATTTCCTTATTATTACCAGCTAGATTATCACTTCTGGGCAAAGCCTCTCTCCTATATCTTCACCTGTGATTTCTCTTCGCCTTCTTGTTCATTTTCGTTTGCACTTCTGAATTGCCTTTGCCATCATGGGGACAAGATTCGGGAACAAACATGGTGGCAACATTCCTGCCATTACACATCGGTTACACAATGTTCTATACTTTTAACACAAATCCCCTACGCTTTGTAAAACAACGCAGACAACAAAGCCTACTAAACTGGGTATTATGATGAAAAAATCATAATAGATCACAATGCCGCGAAAATGCCGCTTCATCAACCAGGATTGACATCGCGCAAACAGTCCATTAGTCGATCGCGGGCCAACGGAAACACTAGTCAGAGTACAGTTGGTAGCAAAGGTAACCCGACACCTAAAATGGCGCCATTGAACAATGCAAACCTACCTTTGTTGTGCATTGTACTCATTGGAGCTGTTATAACCGGATGTTTGTACGCAGTGAATGTCGATACAATACGCTGTTATTGGGTTATCTTTCATCATCGGGATAATTTTTCACGCAAGGCTTTATCGTTTGAGTTGCTAGTAGCAATTATTATCTTGGTAAAAGATAAAAATAGACGAGTCGATGTTTGTTTCGGTCGGGTCAGTTTTCTATGCTCCGTCGTCCATATCTGCTTTACTTTGCAGCCTTCATGTTTAAAAATATATACCTTTGCCTTCTTATTGTGTTGAAAGACAAGCCAAGTTTAGCCCTATTTTCTACGGTCGAAGAGCCAGGTTAACATCAGAAAGGTAACTAAAACAATACATGTTATAACATTGTAAAAGTTATACGTGTATCTACTACTTCCGTCCTTAGTAAGCAAGCAAGCCGTAGCGTTGACATAGTGATCGGGTTTCGTCCGCTATCGAGTTACAAACTACAGTGTAACACACGTTGTACCCGCATACGACCCTTCGTTGTACGACATCGTAATACAGGACATAAGCGAAATGCGACAGGCACAATTTATCAAACCTCGTGCTGTTCCTTTCGTGGTACTCCTTTCTCTACTCTTGAACTTTAACGTAAAACTTCATATACTTCCAAATAATTTATATTTGGACGAAAGATGAAAAGCGAACGTCTTAGTTCTCTCACCCAAAAGTTGCTCTAAAAGCGCCATGAGCAAATCGGCGGGGTTAAAAAGCCACATTGGAACAATTTAAAAAAAAACATTGCAGTCTAACGTTGCTGATATTGCGTACTTATTTTTATATGCGCAAATGTCAAATAGCAATGGATGGGCAGTGGCAGTCTAGAGAATGGCAGTTTTTAGTACGTAAAACTTAGGGCTTTCCTAATCAATGGTTGCCGCCCCAGATGTAGTAACAATGTGATTATTTCTCCCGTGTGAAACCAGAAAATGATGACCTGAATATCAGTACGTAGCTATCAAGTGTTCCATCTCAGACCAAGCCTTGTAGTCAATGGACGCCAGCCACGTCGGTCGAAGTGTTATGCAAACAATAACACTGTCCCTGCAAGACAATACATGACACTGTGACCGGAAACTTTGTCAACCAACGCGTCTGTGCGATATAATAAATAATAAGAGCTATCATCTTGTCGCTCTGTTATGTTATGTCGGTTTTAAAAAGGAAAGTTGGATGTTCTACGACGCGACGTGAGTTCCCTGACTGCAAAAAGCTTCTCATTCCGTGCATGAATATGTCTGTCAGAAATAGAATCGAGTCCTTTATAGTCATAAGACCGAATGCCCTTTTAAAATCCCTTAATTTTTTAACTATTGTGTTTGAAAATTTCGGCCTTAGGGGGTTGTTCTGTAAACGGTGCCTATTTTACCTTATTTTGACAGTTATACAACTAATACCACCTCTTTTTTTTCTACTTATCGTAAGTAAAGGACGAGTCACACAAAATGGAACAGCGTGGTGTCGTTGAGTATGCTCCATATCCGCTCCGGATTATTGAGGGGAGACACCTGTGCCCAGCAGTAGGACGTATACAGGCTGTTAGGACGGCACTATTCTTAGACCTGTCAAAGTATAGTTTGCCGGAACCGGAAATTATTACTTATCAATAAAATATATTATGAGAAGCCTGACGAAGCCTGTGATGGATGTCTAGTCCTTTTGTATTTTTTATTTATTATAAATAAAAGGCTTTAAGAGAATGTATCGGTTGAAAACGGATTCTTCTTCTTGAGGTGCCTTTCCAACTAGTGGAGGTTGGCCCTGATCAGCTCTGAAATTTTATCCTTATCTCCCGCGAGGTGGAACAGTTCGACCGTGCTCGTGATCCCGGTCCACTCCCTGATGATATTACGCAACCAGGACTTCTTCCTCCGACCCTCTTTTCATTTTCCTGCGACTTTGCAGCAGCTCATACCTTTCGTGTCTTAGCAAATGCCCTAAATATGCAACTTTTCTCTTTTTGACGGTCTGCAAAAGTTTGCGTTTCGTTCGCGTGAAAACGGATTCGTAACGTGTAAATGCATTAGGTGAAACTAACTAAGCTGGCCTGGTGTTAGGACACGTGTTTAATTTGGTGCTTGAACGAACGTTAGTGCTGAGTTATCGCCGTCTATTTTTATGGCATATCGCTCGACTAAAATCCGCTTAGTAACACACGAGTCTGGACGATGTTTAGACAACTTTCTGTAACAGGATTCTTTATTCTGCTGTAGAATTTTGCACACGCGCCATAACCACTTTCTTTTCTTTCATCAAGTCTTCATACATGCTCCTAGGTTATTTTTATAGTTTATGTAAGTTGTGTATATACCTTAGTATTTTATAAGTATGTACAAGTATTCCTAAGCTACACTATCCCGTCATATTCATATAATAATTATAACACATAATACCCGGTTCTTAGCGCGTTAAAATCAGGATTTAGGTACTAGATCCACAATTTTCTATGGGCAAACATATCTGTCTACCCTCTTTCTTTGCCGTTTGTGTCCCTGATTTTTACGTATGATAATAACCGCGTAAACCTCAATGTATCAATATAATATTAAATGTCTCCTCTACCCAAAGGTTAAATGGAAGAAATTACCACTTCACACTAAGGCAGCCAGTTGCACTATTTATTTTCACTTTGTTTCTGGTATTTTCTGTGTGTTCAATATAATAGAACCCATTCGAGATTAACGGGATTGGGCGAATCTCTTTGAGTTAATTAACCTCACTATCACAAACAAGCAGTTCATCGTTTTCAGCCATCCTAGCTTTATATTTTTTTTATGAACTAGAAGAGATCCCGTAAATTGCGGGATCTCGCGAGATTGATATTTGCAATCCCGCGGGATCTCTAATTTGCGATCTCGAGTCGGGATTGCATTCTCTAGTTGCGACCCTAACACTCCCATATCAACTTGAAGCGCGCACAACATTTTACGATGTCCCCACATTATTGACATTCCAACGCCCCAACCAAGTTTCACGTTTCTTGTAATGAACGTATGTCTTCGAGTACGCAGAAATTCCCATAGTGAGTGTCACATTACGGTTATACGCAGCAAAGGGGTGGGTAGATCCGTAGGTAATTCGGAAGACAACTTGCTCTTACTTTTGATATTAAATTCTAAGATAAATATGCAGAGATGAAAAACAAACTGCCTATATGCATTCCACTGCGGGGCATAGGCATCTCATCAAACGGAGGCCTGGAGAAATGCTTTTTAATTAAAATTTCGACATGTTTTGCTTTAAGCTGAAAATAAGAAATAAACTTTTTTTGTAAGCAACCCGCACTGGAGCAGCATGGGTGTAGTATCCTCCATACCCCGTCCGGTTGATTGAGGAGAGGCTTGTGCCCAGCAGTGGGACGTTTATAGGTTGTTTTTGTTTGCCAAAGAAGTTAAATTGCAATATGTCTAGGGAAACCATTGAAAGAAATGATGCTGAAATGAAAATCACAGTTTTTCTTATCAAATTATAGGTGTTTGAAACACGTCACTAAACTTGTTTGGTACATGTGATGTGACGTCATAGTTGCATAAAGAAATACGCAAATAGTAACCCGTTGTCGTCACTCGAATTATTTGAAGAGATTTAACATCTTATAACGTATCATAGGCGTAAATTGTTACGTCGCGTGATGTATCATGTATCACATTACGTAAGTTTTTTTTTAATTGTGTTTATGATGTTGCCGTAACTTGTTAAAAGTACGCAAGTAGCCGATTTGACTGTACAAAAAGCTCGGGGACGCGTAGGCACTTAGGGTGGTATTAATAAACTAATCTCAGCTTTGAGTCTGCCCTCAAGATCATGTCAATGTGACAGTTCTTATATAAAAATAGGGACTTGAGCATGATCTTGAGGGCAGTCTCAGCTGAGATTGATTTATTAATACCACCCTTAGTTCATCATGCGATGTACTGTCTCTGCCTCTACAATTGAGAATATAGCCGTGGGCTTGTGTTGTATTGTACATTTCACATAATAATGTGACGCTCATTTTGAGTACCGCATTGCGGGGACTGGACTAGCAAAATTTGAATGTTCATGCCGGAATACTAACGAGGTGTTGTGGAGGTTAAAACTTAAAAACTTGTTACCACCTAACTAGTTACGTAATAGCTCCATCTAAGTAAAAACTTTGTCGTGCCTTAGGTTTCGTCGCAGGCCATAATTTTCTTTGACAAATCGATGACTTATTAATATTTCAGATTTGAAATTACCCAACAAGTGTCTTCAGGTATTTATCATGTTACTAACTAAACGATCTCGTTCGTATGTCACCTGGTAGGCAGCCCCATCACAAGCCATAATGTTTCAGTCCAAAAACCACGCGATACATAGCGATAAAAGCGAAATTAATAGTTTCGCCGCGAAAAGAGCCTTAAAACCAAATAAAAACTACTGTTTAATGTACAGTAAGCAAGCATGTCGAATCGTATGTGATTGGCGACCGATAACCATGACCTTTACTTTATACACGGATAGAGGGAAATATCTTGCAATGCACCGTACATTACTGCTTACTTTCTCAGACGTTACCAGGCTTGCGAACAGAGTCATCAATGTAAGAAAGTAAGGTAAATTACCGTAAAAATGTGCTACGTCGAGCGCGTGTGGCTCATGTATCCGCCAATCGCAGAGTATCAAACCAAGGACTTAGAATGTGTCGGTGAATGCGTGCGGCAATGTGTTGAACTCGCGATATGTCAACAACACGCATTTTCATTTCATAAATCCGTCTGTAAATAGGAACGCCCTTCAGGAATGACGAGATAGCAATAGCAGTGTTTTAAAAGCGTAAGTTTTTGAAAGCTTGGATACACTTTAAACATTTCACTTTATTACACTTATTTACACTTATTCGTGTCATCAGTCACACTAGATGCAGCTTGCTCTTATCGGTTTTAATTCACCACAGCTGCACAGTTCGTTATAGTTATACACCTTAGCTGAATTGATTCCATATTATATTGACAGCCAATGTTGCAGATTCGCGCAACCACCAACTTCAATAGACTTGATTTGACAGGACTAAAACTAGCTCGTATCTCTTTCTTAAACTTATTGTCAATGTGGGACGGCACTAGTTTATGAGTTGTCAAACTAAAATGAGATTAAGTTTATTTTCGCCCAAATATGCATTATGCACCAATGAATGATTATTATTAGAAAATCGCCCAAATATGCATTATGCACCAATGAATGATTATTATTTAGAAAATAATATTTCCTTTTTTTGTGACCTGTGCCTAGGAAAAGTTTTAGTTTGAGAAGAGTTCTCTTGCGATAGTTTCCGAAAGTAGTAAAACATAATTGCTAAATATATAACTTTCAATTAAAACTAAATTTTTTCCTTCGTAATTGTTACGAGATAAATTAGTAGGGTTGTTATTATGTAAAAAGAACTACGATAAAGTTAGTATGTCAACTTGTCAACCAATAGTTTTACGTTTTAATACTTTGATCTGTTTTAAAGGGGTTAAGAACATTTGGGAAACGACTTTCTGATAACTTTGTTTTGTTTACCATTATTAAATTCGGAATGCGTCAATTATAACATGCTGATATGTTTGTGTGAATAAATGCAACTAAGTAACAACTTAACGTAATTAATCGGAAATGAAAGTCATTGGCAAATGAAGCTTTTGCTTTTTGGGGATTGTAATTTCGACCAAAGATGAGGTACGCCCTTGTCATGTGCGCCCTTATTTACTTTTAATTAGAAGAAACAACACTGACTTGATTAGTAGGGTTACTCTGCCTATATCACTACCATTCCTAAGTGTCAAATCAGTTACTTTTACTAAACGTTAAAACAAGAAATTACTATGGAATTTGTATGAAAAAACCACCTGTGACGTCACAGAAAAATGTGACAAAATGACGCACTTATTATTACATTTTTGTTTATTTAAATTAATAAATAATTTAAATAGAAGAAATAAAACGTTTTCGTCACCTTTAGATCTGTTTTTATTTTGTAATCATAATTTATCTTTGACCTATACTATCCAATTATATTAGGCTAATAGATGCTTATTTGTTTTCTTTAAAGAGCCTCTGTGTAACCATTACATCTTGTGATTGTTACAGAGAAATCAGTACAGTGCGAGGAGAGTGGGCGGTGTGTCTTGGCGAGGACAGCGGCCGGCTGCCGTCGAGGGTGCATGACGCTTCACACACCGACACACACTGTCCGAAGGTAAACCAACCGTCTAGCTTTCGGTCACTGCAAATCAGGCCTAGATTAGGAAAAATGTTAGCTAATGCTTAAGGGCCAGTTTTAGTAATGAAATATACATATAAACCGCACTTGCGTTCGATTGACTGTCATCGATTACCGAATTACTTAAACAGCTATATGTATACGTTTTCGTACTAGCAACGGAATCATCAGTTTTATAGAAATTGTTTAGGATTTAAAGGTACCCTGCTACCCGACCAATTCATTGACAACAAGATTTTCGAGACTGCATTAACTGTTTCTTTATAATCTTATACAATACGACAACTTAATAGACTAGATGTTCTCTTTCACACGAGAAAGAAAATATGTTTGTTGCGTTTGCAGAACATCAAAATTTTGCAGTAACAGGCACCGCAAACTGCTGCCGTTGCGGCCCACGTGACTGCCGCGCGCCGCGGCGCCCCGAGCCGCATGCCGCCCCGAGCCGCGAACACACGCCACTAGATATACACCGCCCGGTCAGTATACCACACTATAACACTGACACTGTATAACGGCCTCTGTGGTCCAGTGGTTGAGCGTTGGGTTCACAATCCTGAGGTATCTGATTCGTATCACAAAAATCACTTTGAGATCCCTAGTTTGGTTTGGACTTTACAGGCTGATCACCTGATTGTCCCAAAGTAAGACGATCCGTGCCTCGCACTTTCTGGAAGCGATTATCCAGAGTCCAGAAAGATACCTCACCAATCTTGGTGTCACAGTTGTTATTGAGCCAGCAAAGATGCTCAGACACGGGTCATGTACCAACTTACTTGGCTTAGTCCGTCCAACCTTAACCACTTCAACAAAAGCAGAAGTAACAACCAAATGCCTAATTTTTTTCTTTTTCAGATCCAGCGTCAAAAAGGAACCATCGCGAAACCGGAATAATTTAGTTAGAATATTAATTTAGCAAGCTATCATCCAACATGGGGTCTGTGAACGTGAACCGCAATGTCGCGGACGCGTTCTACCGGTACAAGATGCCGCGCATCTGCGCCAAGGTTGAGGGCAAAGGGAATGGGATCAAGACCGTGATCGTCAACATGCCGGAGGTCGCCAAGGCGCTTGGCCGCCCTGCCACTTGTGAGTAGCACTTTAGATAGATAGAATGACTCGGCGTGAACAGTGAACTGTCTTCCGCGAGTGATAAAGCCCTATAAGACAGAGCGGTCACGCTTACCTCGTCCGCATTGCTACTTGTGAGTAACTAGCAGGTTTTAAGCGACGGCAATATTGGCCCGACATATGCCTAATGTGACGTGACTTCGAGGATGGCCTCTGTCTATAAGAGCTCTACCGGTACATATACAAGTAGCTCCTATGACAGATTATTTAAGGCCTGCACTAACCTCTATTTTAGCAACTATGCTCTCTCCTGATATAGTCTGCATGGAAAGCGAAAGCATTCAGCTGTTTCGGTTCATCATCCTGAGCATAATATGATAGAACCCATACTTAATAAAGGCGACAAACCACCAGTATTCGCGGGGCATTTTTGTTCGTGACCGTACAGGTCTAGGGCACATTCTACAATAAAAATTGGGAGGGATTTGAACCGCTCTGATGTCTCCCGATACTTTAAATTCTGGCATCTGAACCAAAGTGTTATAATTTAAGCCTGAAGAATGTGTTATTTTGTCTGTAGATCCGACAAAATACTTCGGGTGCGAGCTGGGTGCGCAAACCCAGTTCGACTTCAAGAACGAGCGCTTCATCGTCAATGGCTCGCACGACTCCGCCAAACTGCAGGACTTGCTCGATGGGTGAGTGATACTTTAGCACCATATCGCATTAACTTATTTGAGAAATCAAAACATATTCTCACTAGATTTCAAATATGTTAATGAGACAGGGTCCTGAACTATATACCTATAGACATGAAATGATTTTTTTTCCAGAAACATGGTAAAAAGGATGACTGATGTCATACAAACCACATTTCACTTATAATTTAGTATTAGAGACTATCACTGTTTTCTTGATTTGGCGGTCCGTTCCGTATCAACGGGGTTGAACAATCATTCAGTCGATTGTAAGGCTCCTCGAAACATAGATTCCTAAAATGTCCAAGAATCTCGTTTATAAGACTAAAAAGAAAGCAAAAAACTCCTTTAGTTTATCTTAAAACTGTTTGACATATAAAATGGGCGACATCTAAGGCATTCGTGTATGATATGTTACTATAGGTATAAACGACCTCATACATCCGGCATTACTAACTTACCTCACGCTTACAGTGATTATTTTAGAATCAGTAATATAATATCTGTAATTTTTATTTTCAGTTTCATCCGCAAGTTCGTGCTGTGCCCGGAGTGCGACAACCCGGAGACTGAGCTGATCGTGTCGACGAAGCGCAACACCATCTCTCAGGGCTGCAAGGCGTGCGGCTACCACGGCCAGCTGGACTTCAACCACAAGCTGAACACGTTCATCTTGAAGAACCCGCCCGCCGCCGACCCTAGCATGCAGGCACGTATCGCCCCGCTCAAAGAAGTTCGTCACATTCCATTACCATCATGTATTTACTAGCTTTCTTCTAGCTTAGTTATCTTTCTTTAAATTGCATTTTTTTATTTAAAGTAGCGTAGTTAAAGCTCTCTCTTGCCCTCTAGTTGTCTCTATCTAAAGAATAAATAAATTATTTATTATAAAAAGGCGCCTCACAGCAAAATACAAAAATATCAGATACAATACAAAAGCATCCAACTCAAAACTTACACAAATTGACAATTAAAATAGAAAAACAATGATGCTGGTCGGAATGATCATATCTCACTCTCTCTCTCTCGTTCTATCTCTGTCTCTTCACCTTCCTTCTCTGGCTTTGGTCTAATGGTAACTTACATTCTTGATCAACTAGACTCTGACTCTTTTCTTCCCTCTCTTTCTTCGGTATAAAAGGTAAGTGCTTCCAAGTAAATATCTTTGACTGCTAAGCTTTAGATGTAAAGTGTAAATGTAATATTATAGCTGATTGTAATAAAACTCCCACCTTGACACGTTTGTAAATGTGTGGCACCATCCTCACGGATTTCACTTTCGTTGACAAGAAGTTCGACCTTTCTTAAGTATGGCTAACAATTTCTTATTAGCTCGTATAAGTTTGAGTTTGAAGAGCTGTATTGACGTGGTATGTACGTTCCAGGGCTCGTCTCTGACGGAGGGCAACCGCGGCAAGCGTTCCAAGCGCTCCGGGCCCACCGCCGCCGCCAACGGGAACCACGACGGAGACGCCGACGCCAAGAACGTTAGTATATTATCCTACGCTTATTCAACCTGCTGTAAAAAACCGGACCTGTCAGATCTTCAGGATAGGTAAGCGGACCCTGTGAAAAACGGGATATGCTAGTGGGATGATGATTCAACCTCGATATCATAACGGTGTTTTTACCTAAATATACTATTTTCTCATATTGGTAATAGTCCAAATTCGAAAGATTTCTCATACAAATTAGGAACGCTACTACTGGATAATTGGACGGAAAATTCCACTTGATATTAACTCAGAATCATAGTCTGAATCATTCCTCAAAGTTTTCGTTACGATGTCACTAACATCCTGTATCTAGAAAATGGTGTATCATATTATATTTAGGAAATAAATACTTATTGTTACAACAGGAGAGCGAGCCAGCTACGCCGACCACTCCCGCGCCGAAGTCCAAATCCAAGTCGGCGCACGACGAGGATGACGACGACGGCAACTGGACCGTTGACGTGTCTGAGGCGGCCGTGCGTGCGCGCATGCAAGGTACACTATACAATTTTTGAATTTATGTTTGGATCACAGATAGATATTACATGGTTTCACCTCCTATTATGTGGGGTTTAAACAAGGAGGCACCTCTGTATACCCATTCGGGTATACAGGCGTGATGCTGTTGTGTTGAAATATGTTGTTTTTATTGGTAGACCTGACGGAGGGCGCTAAGTGCATGACCCTGTCGGAGGACAGCGAGAAGAACGAGAAGCAGCGCATGGACCTGTTCTACATCTACTTGAAGGAGCGCGCCGGCAACCACGACGTGGAGGGCGCCAAGGCCGCCACCGACATCTTGCACGAGGCCGAGCGGTATGTGACTGACATCTATCATAATGACCCTGCCACATATTTTAGAGGACAAGAATTCTTCCCATAGGAGTATCAACAAGTGATCCTGCTTCCGTTGAAGTAAAGCTGCAGAGCTTTACTTTGTTGATACACCTACGGGAACGATTCTTGTCGTCGGCATTTTATGGGACACATTCGGCTACTTTGCGTGGATTCCGTCTTCCCCTTTTCATCTTCGGATAACTGGATATGAACGTCAGCGAAACGCTTGCTCCTTCCTAATACGAAATACAAACGAAGGCTAATGTTTGGATTTCTTCACCCACTAATGTTTCCCGAAACATACAGTCTGGGCTACTTCACGGCAATAATGAATAGGCACTTTTTATGTAGGTATGTCTCGTCCTTAACCACATCGTTACCTATCATAATATCTATATATCTTGCATATTCAGGGATATGGCTGTTGTATGGGTGGTCTATATTAATATAATTTTCTAATTGTTTTCTTTTTTGTTCCTTTTTCTTTTTGTTAGAAATTAAGACAATTATATTATGTAAGTTAGGTACGCCGTAACTGTGATTTACATCAGATCTCTATATATATATAATTAGAGTTAATTAGTATAATGCATAAATGTAAACCATGTGGCAGTACTAATTAAATAAATAAATAAATAAATATCATCATTAAACAAATGTATTGATGTTCCCTAATACGTTTACAGGCTGGAAGTGAAGTCGAAGGCGCCGCTGCTGATCTTCGAGGTGCTGGTGCGGCCGGGCTCGCTGGCGGCGGACGTGAAGAAGCACCGGCTGCTGCTGCTGCGCTTCACGCGCGGGGACTCGCGCGCGCAGCGGGCCGCGCTGCACGCGCTCACGGCGCTGTGCGCGCACCACCCCGCGCTGCTGCCCAAGGTGCCCGCCATACTCAAGGTGCGACTCTAATACATTCAATCAAACGGCATTTGCATTTGTATCAATCATATTTTGACGTAACATAAAACCATAAGTAAAAACATAGATATACAACAGAGACTAAAGCCTCGGCGGCCATAATGTCCCTTCACAAAACGTTCCTTCACCGAAATGTCCCTTCTCCCAAATATCCCATCACCAAAATGTGACATTATTAATATTCTAATTATTCGTGCGTATAGTCTAGAAACAATCCTACCCTTCCAAATATTTAGAGTGTGCGCATTTTATAAAATCTTAATATACAACCCAGTACATATCGTAATACGCAGAATATTCTCATATGCGTGGATCTTCATTTCGTAAAACACTCTATTCAAAACTCCTTTTTTTCCAGCTCCTGTACGACATGGACATCGTGGAAGAGAAGGCGATAATGGAGTGGGCGTCGAAGCCGTCAAAGAAGTACGCGTCCAAAGAAGTGACCATGGAAGTGCGGCGACGCGCGCAGCCCTTCTTGGACTGGCTCACGGAGGCCGAGGAGGACTCCTCCGACAACGACGGCCACGACCATGAGGACATCGAGGTACACAACCTACACATTACTACTCTTCTCCGTCGTTCCCTCACTGCTGGGGACCACGACCGCATGTTGTTGGTTCTCCACTCGGTGCAGCTGTATGCTGCGTGGATCGCTCTCTGAATGCCGCCACCCACCGTGTTCTTCAGGGTGTCAGACCACCTAGTAGGTGCCCTTCCTCAAGTATGTCTGCCATTTGTTTGTTATTAACTACTACTACGATGCATAAAGAAGGGTTATGTTTTTGACATAAATTGACGAAGAAAAAATATCCAAAGGTATTTAACATTTTGTTTGTTATCAAATGAAAGAACTTAATTGCTGACATCTGTATATTTTGACGTCTTGGACGCTGGCCTGAATACGCAAAACATGGAAAGAGGAAGGGGAGGTGTTTGCCCAGCAGTGGGGTCTTGTAGGCCAGATTAGAATAAATCTGTATATTTCGATTGAATAGAATAGAAATAGTTTATTATAAAAGGACGCCACACACAAAGACAAACGAATGTTCGTCGGAATGAGCATAAAATGGTGGTGTGGTGGACGTCCTGAAATAAAAGGGCCACAATTAGCGCAAGTCGCGGCGTAAACCACGACGCTGGTTTTATGTGGACCCTGGGGGGGAGATTGTTGGAAGGGAAATCCATATATATTTGTTTTATTACAGATTGAGTATGACGACCGCGCGGCCGCGACCCCGATCAAGGCCGTGGTGGCGGCGCCGGCCGCGCGCCGCGACGACGACGACGCGGACGGCGACGTCGACATCGACGCCATATAGGCGCCAGGTCAGCGCCGCGCGCTCGCGTCTTACATTATTACAATCAACCCACATAAGCCACGTACAATATCGGCGTCTTATAGTGAAAACCTCGGGGGGAGGAGCTCGGTGGCGCTCGGTCTGCGCTTGTCGAAGTTAAGCAACATTCACAAAGGCCGGTCATAGGATGGGTGACCACAAAAAAAAAAGTTTTCATCTCGAGCTTCTCCGTGCTTCGGAAGGCACGTTAAGCCGTTGGTATCCATCCATAGGGAAGGCCCGTGCCCCAGCAGTGGGGACGTTAATGGGCTGGTGATGATGATAGTGAAAACCACAAGCACCTTTTTGAGAAATCATATTTGGATGGGAGTTTTTCTCAACATACATCGCAATAGAGAGAACTTGCTAGTTTCAATCCAGGTGAAAATTTGTGGTATAAATTTTTTTAATTGACAGAAATCGAAGTCTTGTTGAAGAAAATCATATCAGAATGTGTTTTTTCACAGAGGCACTTGTAGTCACAATTTTTACCCGGATTGAAATCGAGGTTTTGTTGAAGAAAATTATATCAGAATTTTCAAAGATGTCGTTTATATTGGCGACGATATAATTATATACCTTACCATATCATATACAATAATACTACGTATAGAAGGGACACGCCCCGCACCAATACAAGCTTGGAGCGAGCTTCATTCCCAAGATGAGAGCCCGTTTTTCCGTTAAGGAGTAAGGAAGTGCGTGCGGATTGTCTGTCTCGTTCGCACGCACGGTGTAAGAACGTAAATGTAATGTAAATTAAAAATCAGAACTTTAATGTAACATAAATTTCACAAAAAAAACAATACTGTAGAGGTTTTATAATTGTATAGAATGTAATAGGTATGGGCTTAGTTGCCTGAATAAAGAAATTTTATTATTATTATTTAATAAGACATTTTCCACCACTTATGCATCTACCATTTTGAAGGCAATAACTTTTCCATTTCAGGTAGAGCCACGACGCAGCCCCACGCCCTGGATGATAGTAGTCTACTGGTTATTGAAGGACGACATGAAGGTACACTAAAATTGAGGTAAACTGCCGTGATGAAGATGGAAAAAAATTTATAAACTTAAGTCTCAAATCTCAAAAGGCATAGTGTCCTAATACGTCTCTTTCTCAAGCTGTCTATCTTTCCCTTTCTAACATAAGAAGCTCTTATAATATACATAACCCACTACTTACACATATCTCCCTTACCAAACAATGAATGTATGGAGCAGGCTCCATCACACTCCATCTGGGAATTGCTGTATCATATTTTCCGTCTTCATTTCGCCATCTTAATATTACCTCGATTTTACTCTAACTTCTTTAGTCTGCAATAGCAATGATTCCTAATATTTAAAATTTAACAAAACACCAGCTGTAAAGTTACCTTGTCACTGCTCATTAGTATATTAACATTGACAAATGGGTTAACTGAAATCTGGTGTATTTAGACAATCGTCAAATAGTAGTAGTTTAAAATTTCATTCGAAAACTAATTTGTAACATTGAAAATGTAAAATAGACTGTAGAACTGGCTCTCTTGATTTCCGCATAAATTGTTCACTTTTGAAATATGTAATTCCGAATAAATGATGTAAAGTTATAATCGATATTCCGGTTCGTCTCCGCCAATAGCTTGATGTTAGACTACAATTACATAACGCTGTGTAGGTTATATCAAACAAACCCTTCAAAAATATTATTAGCAAGCGACTCCACTAGACGTAAAGATTATCCTATTATAATGCACTATTACAAAGCTTAAACTACGCTGGATTGCATTACGCTACGATTTTTGTATCCCATCACGTTCCTAAATATTTTTTGTATGTTTTAAATCATTTTTACTTTTTCCTATATTTATTTTGCAAAGTCGCGGTTGCGCCAACTGATTGCGACATATATCCAATGTTGATATGACATCGGTGATAGCAATACAGAGAATGTAAAGACTACGTGCTATAAAGCAATACGCATTTGTATGAAATGTTTAAAAATGAAATAGAAAATGGTTTAGTATTTAAAAGTTGTAAATCGGCAATGGCGTACGGTGAGGAGTAACATGATAAGTAAAACGGAACCAAATTGATGTCACAAAATTGTTGTGCCTCATGGCACTATGTATAAAGCTATAGAGATAGCTTGAAAACATTGTGCTTACTCGGAAGAAAATGCACGATCGAAGCTAATAAAAAATCAATGAATGCGTCTTCGAAAAAGCATCGACTTTTGAAGAACGAAATTAATAATTTCGTAAAAATACGTCTTTGGCTATAAGCGCAATCATTTCAAATAGATAACCGACCGTGGTGCTGTGACCGGGATGTCAACAAACCATATCTTATTAAGGTTCCGCACTTTTCATTTACTCAGCGCGATGCGTCGAATGTTTTATATATGTGTATGTAATTTAGGTTAGTTTATTTGCGATGGAGCCCCACGGTACGCGAGCAGTTGTAATATATACCTGTAAGGACGTCAGCTAACTGATGCGTACGATCGGCTGCGACACACTGTCTCCTCTTAATATTTACTATTATAATATAGAATATTTTGAAATTGCCACCTGACAATTTTATTAGATTTGTTTTGTATTCAATACATTTGGATTCCGATGTCGTTGTTTTATTTGTACATAAATCCACCCTCTCTCAATGAGGAACATTCCAGGCTACGTTCACCATAAACAATATAGATGGCGTTGTTCAGTTTAAAGGTCATAGCTCATTAGAGCCACCCGACACCAACTCCGCACCGCCTCGCCTCGTACGGTTAGTATTCTTTATATGAACTTGTATGGGTATACGCTCACTACATCAACTTCGTAGCATCACCGCATCGCCTCAGTCGCATGCCCTCCACGTGCGGACGGCGGGTGGACCACTCGGTGAAAACATGCTGCTCGCACGCTTGCCTTGCGTTGAATGCGCGCTGCCCGCGAGTGGTTCACGTGAGGACGGTACGGTGGCGATGCGCCGCTCTCTCTCTCTCCCTTCATTCATTCCCAGCCTTTCTTTCGAACGAGGTGGACGTTTGGTTTTGACTTTCAAAATGAATAAAGAAAAACTTATCGAAGAAGTTGTAAATATACCAGCGGCCAGCGCGGGATCCACTGGTTGACGATGCGAGGTCCATTGGTTGACCGCGCGACGTTTATTGGTGATAACACGGTGTCCACCCGTGGACCACCTGTCGATAACGAGTGGACGCCGTGCGACGAGGCGGTGCCGGGTGGGTGCCGGGTGGCTCTAATGAGCTATGACCTTTAACGTGATTATTATATTTTCTCATTACTCGGGTAGGTACATAATTATTCCAAAAAACAATGTAATGGCAGAAGCATATAAAAATAATTGTTGCTTGATATTTGGATTACATTATGTATAGAATTATGTTGCTACCTAATATTGCTTCTTTTTATTTATTCAGAATAATAATGGGTGGAAGATGTAATTGTGCCTCGGTGTATTAAAAAGGGTAATCGTTTATACCAAAAGATGAAAGATGCATGTCTGTTATCCATGTAATTGATTTTAAGGAACGTACCCTGGAAACTCCCTCATTAAGAACCACACTCTTGTAGGTGGAGCATTTTCTCGTATAACACACGACCACAATACCCTGTTCTGTATCCATCAGAATGGCAGGTGTATGACCACCAAATATATCCAAAATGAGCCTCCATGTGTTCCAATATGTACAATTGACGTACATTCATCTCTGATGTCTAATTTTTTTTTTAAAACTGACTATTAAAGTGACGTCAGTGACGTGAAAGTGTCGTTCTGACGTCAGAATGACGACTCACTTTGAAACAATGTTTTCTAAGCAAATGTAGGAAGGTACACATGGCCTTTTTGATAGTTATTACAAAAATCTATTTGATATTAACATTTTTGTATACAAAGCTTCCCAGAGCAGATCTAACGAACGGGAACAAAACTTCTCGTTCAACCAAACTTCAAACTTTCTTCTTTTTCTTTCTTTTCTTCTTTTATCAATCTGACAGTGGGAAAAACCGAATTGTTCATATTTTAGTTCAAAGCGTAAATTTCCCGTACATTTGTATAATTAATTTTGGATCTATTTGGAGATTATGATCATTCTGATGGATACCCTGTTCTTATATCGTATATAACCTAACCTATTCGTTATAATTATTTAGACAAAAATAAAACACTAAAATCCCTATATACATTTAATACAAAGTAAGTTTTCAATAAGGCACTTGGTAAACAGACTATACAAATTATAACTAAACATGAGATCTTATTCTACAAGTAAAGATTCCAAATGAAATTCATCTTTATTTTATTAATATTTACAATAAATAATAAATTAATATAAAAGCGCAACTTAGCTTAATTAAATGCGATTTTGTAAAAGATTGTAGATTGCACAATTCATAAGTACTATTATTGAGCATTTTTAAGAATAAGTATTTGGACGTTAATTAACGATTGATGTTGGTATGGTAATAGCTTAGTTCTGAGCTAAGCTTTGTCTTTAAATAAACAGTAATATAAATTATGCGTATGGTTTAAGTTACATCTTGGCCGCACCAAAGCGCACTTTGTTTCTGTCCTTTTCTGCCACACCGAACTGTTGTTTGCCAGAGCGAGATGAAGAGCTCTTGCGACCGCCTCGTCGATTACGCCGCGCATTGTCTCTCTCTAGCCAATTACGGTACTGAGAGACAAATGATAGAAGCTTGGGAAAGTGCGATTTCTTATTGCCAGGTGGTTCAACCCTAATTTTGGCAGCCGTAAACAAGTACGCATTCACAATAAATACCATTCATGTATAATATGTTACTATAGTATAAATACTTTACATAAACTATTACCTATTTTTTTTATAACTAGATACACAAAACTGACTTAAGTTAGTGACTGATTAATGATAACAGACAAGATGACAGTTACTGTGCAGATTAAATTAAATTATAAATTCTTGCATTATCTTGACAATGACTACTTCCTTCGAATCCGCCGGAAGCCCGTGTTGCTTTAGTCCACTTCCGGTCAGTAAAGTTGGCTTTCGACACGAATTATACTAATTTAACACTACCTATCATAATATTATGCTTAAAACAATAAATATTAATTGAGTCTGGTAAACAAAATAGATTTTAATTTTATTTAAATAAAAATCTGGCTAGACAACATAAAGTAAAATAAAAAGCTTTTTTTTTTCTTTTTTCATTTACCAGACGCTAAATAAGATTTATCCATTGGTTTTTTAAACTTGTGACTATCCCGACCCGTCCGTAGTCTGTACAGCAGTTGTTGTAGAATTAGGTGTGGCTACACTGAAGGAGGTGATGAAAACATTGGTGATTGTGATGAGGAAGACGCCCAAGACAGTCATGTTGTTAATCTTGTCTGCTTTGCAGATGTCCTTTTCGTCCTTGACATTGTAGCGGCTGTTCATTATTAGGCCTATGCCCACGCCGATCTGGAAAGGAGAAGATTTAGTTTTAACATAACCACACCCCGGAAATCCTAGTATGGCTTTGTAATAGACTACTCTGGGCGCCATCACACTTGCGTCAGACAGAGTACTGCTGGCGGAAGGCAAGAGGGAAACCATTGCCCTATTTTTCCCTAAAAAGTTGCATGGAAAATGCTGCACCGACAAGAGCGTGGCTCTTAATTGATGATGATAATGACAACCCGGAAAACGGGTCCGTGTAAAACGATCATTTCATACAAAAATCCTCATTTTACACAGACATTGCACATTGACGTTATATTTTTTATTTCCTATTTGTTATACAAGGTCTATGCCTTACCTGTAGAATTATACTAAGAGAAATGAAGGTAAGACTGGAGTAGTAGTATGGATGCGACGCTGAAGACTCGAGTACGTATCGCAGCTGGTTGGCGTTGGCTGAGAGTAGCGCCAGGTCCATCATCCCTTGAGCCAAGTTCTTCTTCTGCTGGTACGTGTTCACGTCGGGGATTGACTGCAAGGAAAATTCCAGGTAAAGAACAAACATGTACTTATTCCTAGGTAGTACAGTCATGAGGACATGTACTTACTTTAGAACCCTGTCGCACTATCATATTTGATATTTAATGAGACTTACGGTTTAATTTGTCAAAAAAGTTAATGTGACATGGTTTCTAAGTCAACATATTAGTACTCGTGACCGTACAGTATTGTTAAATAGATCCGTAGAACTCCAAGCATCAGTAGAAACAAGTACATGAAATAGTGCCAAAAATACACATAGAGGAAAGTTTTTCGCAGCAAAAATAGTTCAAAAAGGTAAAGGAATCATTTCAGTTCAGAAAATGTGATTCGCGCCATTTTGTTTTAAAATTTTATTTTGTAGGTATTTTATGAGTACCGTTTTTATGTTTAGTATAAATACAATATAATTTTTAACTAGGTACCTAAATGATACAAAATAATTGTTTATTATTGCTTATTTGAGTGAGATTGAGTTTACACTGGCGATCAGACTGTGTGGCTACGGGCATTCCTAGAAGCTTAGATAGGTATCAATAAATCATCATTACCCCAATCATCGGTGATTGCGGTCGATCGTCGAAGTGTGCCCGTGACGATATGCCATTTGTGCCATCTGAAAAATGAGAATAATTACTTAATTAATAATTAATTAATTCTGCATACCACGGGCATGGGTAGGGAGCATACTCCACCACGCTACTCCATTATTATAAGTAGTACAACACCCAGACCTTATAAGACAGACAGTTTTCCTATTTTAAACCCGACCGCGCGGGAATCGAACCCGGGTCCTCTGATTTGGTGGTTGATGTCTTAGCAATTGCACCATAGAAGTGCATGCGTGGTTATAATGATGTATTCAACAAATAATTTACGACTAATAGGTAAGTAATTAATCAGTATAATCTTATGTAGGTATGTTCATTTATTATGTAAGCGAGTCTTTCTTATCTTTTCTAAGAAGTAAAACAATTGTTCTGACATTTTCTTTTGATAAAGTCTCTGTAACTGCGCTCATTGATATGGTCAGCCATTTCGAAAACGCATTAAAAATACTAAAGTTACTGGAACAGTTAATGAAATCTAAATTTAAAATTCTTAAGTTCAAAATTCGAATCTAAATTTAAACAATAGGCTTCTTCTTCTTCTATCGTGTGGATTATGAGGTGGAGTACCAATCTCATCAACCCTGGTAGGTACTATTGAGCCGCCAAATTCCCCTGACGTGGATCATGTAACGACTTACTTACATCGCACGGATTATCTTTCTTTCGGACAACAGGTGATAAGCCTGTGATGTCCAAACCAAATTAGGGCCCACAAAGTTATTTAACACAACAATAGGCATTTCATAACCTATTGTGTTTAAAATGAAATCAAAATCGTTCAGTTTCATTACACAGGTCTTATCCAGATTCTATTATACCTCTATGGTTCGGACCGCTCATTATGGCGTTTTGAGCAATTAATGAATAGGAATGACAGTGATAGTCTGAATAAAAAACCCATTATGACGTCGTCTTATAGAGAAAACCAAGAAAAATCACATTATGATATGTTATTTCTTAAACATAACTTCCATTTCTTTCAATTAATAAAATGAGATTAAGTACACTTACGTGGGCTGTAACTAGAAAAAAACATTCGAAGTGAAGTCTTTTCCGTGATTTTTACTTGAGGTAACGACAAGCAACATAATTACCATATCCGATCCAAATATCAAGCAACAATTAATATTTTGTACGCTTCTGCCATTAGATTATATTTTTAAATATTAATTATGTATCCGACCAATGAGAAAACAAGTAATTATCACGTTAAAAATGTATCGCCATCTATATTGTTTTTAGGTAACTTGCCTGGAGGGTCCCTCATTGTTAGTTTGGGGGTATAACTCACAGATTATTATAGTCCAAGAGATATAACATGATTAGAATGACAACAGACAGAGATATAGTGCGAAAGAGATGAGAGATGCGTCTTATTTATTTTGCCAAAAACGAAGGAAATAACCCGTGCTTCATGCAGCCAATACCGTAAATAGAATCATGAAATCAATGAGCATGCTTTTAAAACGTGTTGATAGAATGAGGATTTCAAAAACTAATTATTAAAAGCAAACTCCAGAGGGAAGCCTTTACAAAAATATCTTTATTTTAAACTTTAGGCATAGAATAAGAATTAATACTCTTTTAGGCCCACATAGTGTGCATGTGTGTATAGTGTGTTCGATAATGTAGGTTTTTGTTTTATAAGGTCAACGCACTCAGAGGTCGCATCAGCAGGAACTTTCCGGGGGCGGGAATTTTTAGAGGTAACGTTCTATAATTGTGGATTTGCTGCAAACTGCGGGGGCAATGAGGAGTGCTGAGGGCTCTCATCCGGTAAACTTCAAATTTGTATGTGAGTAAGTAAGGTACTATGTACCCGTTCACGCAAACCCGTCCTGTAGGGCTAACATGCCCAACGTGATAAAATTTTGTCACGGTCATTTTATCGATTCTGACGATATAATTATGTCGTTTTGTCGATAGATGCTAATATGTGAACCCAAATAAGTCATATCGTTCTGTTAAAATATGAATAAAATCACGTTTCACGCATGTTAGGCAAAGAACAAACTATTGAATCGATCGATAATTTTATCCCAATGCGTATGTTAGCTTTACTGGTGTGGTTTCACACAAACTGCCGATTGTCGCTTACGGCGCCGGCGGGTCTGAAGTGCGTCCGAACCGTTTCCGGTATCGCCTTTGAGTGCAGAGACCTTTGAATCCTCATCCCACCACCAAATTGCGAGTGTGTATATTACAGTACAAGTGCCAACCGAAAGTAGGGTAGTCTAGTTCGTCCACATGCTGCCACCATTTACCGTCCTCGGTGGTGGCGCCGTCGCCAACCAGCTCCTTCTCTGGGTCATCCGGGTTGCCTGAAAAAGATAAAAAAAATATTAACTTCTTAGGAAAAAAATAAAACCTAAATTATAGACACAAATCATCGAATAAAACAAGAGTTTAATTTAATTTTAAATTTGAATTTGGAACATTAAGAATTCAAAACTTTATAATAACTACGCAATACCATCCACTGTAAAACAATATTTCTTTTTATTCCTAATACTCGGATTTAATAATTTCACTTTTTTGCGTTTCGGAGGTATGTGACCTAACCTGTATTGGGCTGGATTTCCCTTCGCGGGTTAGAAGGTCAGACAGGCAGTCGCTTCCGTAAAAAACCTGTCAAATCTACAAGTTAGGTAAGCGGACCCCGTGAAAAACGGGATAACGCAGGAGATGATGAATTAACACGAAACTCGATGAACACGTACAATAAAGTACGTCCATTTGCTACTTTAACGTAGTTATTAATTAAACAAAACTTGATGGCTTGGAGAAACGTTAAAAGCTAAACGCGTTAAGTAAATAAATAAGTATTGATGAAATGTGATTTTTACGGTTGCAAAAAATTACGTTATTTATTTTAACTACTTACCTATCTTTTCAACCTTTAAATCCTTGTTATGGATTTATTCGCTCAGTCGTATATGGTCTTATAAGCAACATTAATAAACAAGTTATTCAATGTTCTACCTTACCACAAAATATCGGAACGCAAATGTTTCAGGTCAACCATGATAAGATAGCCCATTTATAAAATGTTTATTTGTATATCATTTTGGACAGGATGTGGCTTGCGTAGGTTGATAATTTAGGTGAAACTACATACACCTAAATTCACGTCTGTAACCGCTAATTTACAAAGCGGCTGCTTGTCCAACCTTCCAACCCGCGAAGGGAAAACCAGCCCAATACAGGTTAGGTCACATACCCCCGAAAATACATTTCTTGGGAATGTAGGTTTCCTTTACCGCTGAGCACGTGATAATAATTTATGATCCAAACATGAATTCGAAAACAAATTGGACAATCATCGGTTTAGACCTGTGTTGGATTCGAAGCTGCGAGCGACCTCAAAGGGGCAAGCGTTTTACCAACTGGGCTACCACGGCTCCGTATTAATTATCGGAGCGAATTACTGTACCTGACTTGACGTTTTTATGACATTAACTACTTGGCCGGACCACGACCAAATGGGGATATCCCTGACTTCACCGCAACTTACAACTTACAGACCCATGGAAAAGCCTTACCTCCATGGATTCCATCAGGCTTCTTCTCTGGGTCCAGGAGTCCGTCATCGATGCCGGATATCAGGGTCTTGTTGTCACCCGCCTTCTCGTCTCCTTCCAAGTCGTCACTCTCTGGACCTATGACCAAATAAAAAAAACAGCCTGTATAAGCAGTGATGTGCCTTTCTCGGGAATGTTTCCACTCTCGGCTCCCCACCAGCGTCTGATCTAGGTTTACCTCACCCCCCCCCCCCCCCCTCGAACATAGTTTAGACTTGAATCATATGGTATCAGACGTCACGTCACACACAGAACCGCATGTACGATAATCTCTCTTCTCTTCTTCTTCTTTTTTCTTTCTTCCTTTCTATATTGTCAATGTGTAGAGTCTGTGTAAAACGAGGTAGTTTGTATGAAGTGTCCGGGGTGTGGCTCAGCTAAGACTATACTCTCCCCTCTCCTACTTTTGCTATGCCCACGAAGGTCCATTCGATTTACGATTTCACCTTTGTTTATAATGACACTTGAATATTTTTGACGCGACTTATTGTATATTTGCTGCAAATGGCATTACTACTTGGCCGTACAAATGGGGACACTGAGGGCTCTCACCCGGTGACGAAGAGATCTTAGTACACAAGTAGCTAAACATTCGGACGTATTTATTATGTAGTCATAGATGGTCATAGAATGACGAAACAAAACAATTTGTGATGCGAAGTCACGGTGTATTGCTGTCAACGAATAGTAATTTAATGAAATTCTTCCATTCATTCTTGCCCTCGTTTCGTAACAATGATATCGAATTCTAGGATTTCATACGTGTAGAAATCTTTTGTTTTGACAAGCCAACCATGACTTTTAGGTATTGAGTTAATTATTACATAAAATGTCTTGACGCTACTTTCAGGTAGATTGGTAGAATCGAAAAAAACGTAGCACGAGTCATACCACTTAAGCAGACCGCGATTGGCTATTACCAATAGGGCAGATCGGGAAAATGCCCGATGGGGCGAACGCTGGCTGCTGGCTCGTGCGTCTATTGACTATTCCGCGTCATCACTTCAGAAAATCTGAAGCTGAACGCTCTCACCAGCGATGGTAGGATCCACAAGGGGCCGCCTGGTTTATTACCACCCTCCCACTTAGAGGGCATAAACAGTTCCAAGGAGGGTGGTTTTTGGGTGTCATGACCTGGGGACAGGTTGGGCCATGGGTGTCTGCAACTACACCAGGTCTGAAGATGCGCGAGGATGCGTAGGATAGTAGATATGGTGAAGGACTTACCAGCAAGTGGTGGCTTTTGTGGTTCTTTATCAGGTTCCAGAAGAGGCTGTGTAGGGACTGTCTCCACCTCGTCCACGCCTGACTTGTCGTTGAACTGAAATAATAGAAATCGGTAAAATAGGAAACAAGGAATGCGATTATCATTTTATCATTTATCTTTGACCCAGACACCTAGCATGTACCTTGGCTACGCTTTCTGGCCAGCTACTAGGTTATTGGCTAGTTTGCCTTTAGGGTTCAAGGGTAGGATGGCAGCCCTTTCTGTATAACACCCCTCTTGTTTGTTCGATTTTCAAAAATTTATTTGAGGTTCAAAATAAGTATTAGGCACCACGTAATCTAGTGCTTCCAGAACCTTATCCTTGTTCAAACTTCCAAGATTACACAGAGATAAAAAAACAATAATCTTCTGTTTCGGACAAATAATCTTCTGTTTGGTTACCTAATTTGTAGTTTTTGAAAAATTGGGATAAAAAATAAAAACTACAAGATGACGTAAAAGTTATGACGGTCAAGCCGTTCGACGTTGATATTACAACTTTATTGCCGATGCACATTGTCATTGCAATTCCTGATAAATTGCCTTGGGTTCAGGCCTAGCAAGGTCGACATTTCAGTGACTAATTATTTCCTGTTAAAAGAGGACGTTCTGTGGACGATGTGGTTGTGAGTTATCCCGTTTTGGCTGCTGGGTATATGTAGATACCAGGATGGTGTTAAAGTATAGTTGTATTGATCGACCATTTTTGTAAAGTACACTCTAGGACTAGGTACCTAAACGATCTGAGGTTGTGAGTAGGGAATGCAATCCCGACTCGAGATCGCAAATTCTAGATCCCGCGGGATTGGAAATATCAATCCCGCGAAATCCCGACATTTTCGGGATCTCAAAAGACAAAACATGGTCGACACATATGTATGCAGAAGTGTCATCGTCGTGTTTATTTTCATTCAGGGGGTTAAAAAGTCGGGAAGGAGTTAAAAAGGCCGTATTGAAGCTATTCATCAAAAATTGCAATTTGCAACCTGATATTTTGTAAGTGCGCAATGTCAACAAATGTCGAATAGCAATATTGCTTTCTTAGATGAATTGCTCCAATAAGGCCTTTTAACTCCTAAGATGTGAAATGATGTGAAATCCCAATGGTGGAATTTAGTTACTTGGGGGCCGGGATGGAAAATGTGCCACATGCTTGTGGTCTCAAAAGACAAAAGACGGTCGACACGCATGTAGAAGTATTATTATGTTCGTTACTATTATTCATATGTTGGTCAGAAGCAAATTACCTTGAATAATTAATTCAATTAAAGTCTGTTTAAAAATACTGTAATGTCATTCTAAAATATTTACCTAGGTCAGGATCGCGGGATTTCCCAAAGTGAGTCATACTTTTTGAAATATTCCAGATTTATAGGTACCCACTCGACCCACAAACACAGCCTTGTCCTGTGGTTGATAGACAGCAAGTCATTGTACATATATACATACATTTTCACACTTATTTCCCACCGGGGTAAGCAGAGACTATAGAATTCCATTTGCTTCGTTCCTGACACACTTCTCTTGCTTCCTCCACATTCTTCATTGTGTCAATTGAAATTTTAATTTAATAGGTAATGTTGACAAAAGCCGAAGCCAAAGCTAACAATGATAAATGGCATTTGACATTGCTATAAAACATATCTGCTAATGAGTGAGAAGTTTCTTTTTGTGATCACATTAAAGCCATCCATCAAGAAATGAATTGGAGAGTTTCTTGTACAGTTGTACCGTGTCGTTTCCTCAGCCTGGTGTGGATAATGGAATGGATAATGATGAACCTCGTAGGCCGTAAAATATATCACGTGGTTTCCAAGATTTGTGAATTTGTGTGCAATAAAGTGTTTTATTATTATTGTATGTCTTTTTCATATCTCGGGCCTATGGAGGCCCGGACTTTTGGAAGGCGTGCGTGGGGCCGAAGCCAACACGTAGAGGCCCCTTAAGACAGTTTAATCTAAATGTGGTGTGACTCCAACCGGCGATTATCCCTGTATGCACTATGGGAGTGCACCCAAAGACAATCCCCGGTTCGTGTAGGACTATTGCAAATTATGGGAACAAAGGGAACTGGGCTATTGGGTTGGGGGTTAGTGGACCGGGATATTGGAGCTATGGGGGACTATGGCGCCTGCTCGACCAATGTTGGTAAACATGGATAAATGAGCAGGCGGTGACTCGCCACTCACTGGATGGGCCACCTATCTAGCCGACGCGACTGGACGGCAAGGCAGCAACATGGTTGTGAGCAGCTCAGGGTGTCGAGAGGTGTACCCCGCTTTCTGCGAGGCGGCGGTTTACCCGCCTCACCAACTCGCGACTTATGCATCTTTCACTTCCACCCTGCGAGCGTATAGCTCTAACGCCCCGCTCTTATTATTATTATTATTATTATTTGTGCGCGGTTAATAAATATAGACTCACTCCCTATTACCTACATGGGAGTTAAACATAGCTGACGAGGAGGGTTAAAAAGGCAACATCGAAGCAATTCATCTAAAAATTTTAATACTTTTTTTTTACCATTTCACATGCGCAAATGTCAAATTGCAAATTTGCTTTTTAGATGAATTGTTTCGATACAATACAATACAATACAAATACACTTTATTGCACCAAAATAAAAAGAAATAATTACAAAAAGTCTCTTAATTAAGTACATGGCAAATGGCGACCTTATCGCTTAAAGCGGTTTCGATGTGACCTTTTTAATCCCCTGTACGGTCACGAGCATTAATATGTATACACTTTGGTACCATGTCACATTCACTTTTTTGACAAATTGAACTGTAAGTCTCACTAATGTCAAATATGTAAGTGCGACAGAGTCCTAAAGTGGGTACATTATATTGCTCATGACTGTACACCTCTGCGTACCCCCTCGTGGATACATAATTAAAAAGGACCATGGAGGTGCATGAGGGTGTTATTAACCGAACACATTATCCTGAAACCACGTGATTAAGGATCCAAACATGAATTTAGGTTAGAGCCCGAGCCGAGACTCGAACCCGTGACACTATGATGTAGGTCACGCGTTCTCCGAACAGGACTATCTCGGATTTTAAAAAATAAATAACATCCAAACCACATTGTTTAACTTTTACAAATACAAAAACTCTTTATTGCTCTTGAATCATATTAAAAATACATTACGTATTATAATTAGATAGGTAGTACAACAGGCGGCCTTATTGCTAGGGCAGCAATCTCTTCCGGGCAACCTTTAGGTAACTATTGTATCTGTTAATCTGGGCAGGAGGATATAACAGTCGTTAAAAGTACTTTTTTAATTTACTCGGTATTCAGTCACATCTGGTTAACATCAGAGCAGTTCAAGAGCATGTGTATGTGGTGTATGGTAATGCATCTTTGTTATTATTTATTACACAATGTATTTCTAGGTAACGATAGTGTAAGTAGGTAGGTACATTAAAACTCTTCAACCGCGAGCACGGAATTCTGTTTGCGATTTGATGTAAGAAAACTCACTTAGAGGAAGTGTAGATTTTTCAGGTTATTTTTTTTACGTGACTTTGTTAAAACTCTTTGTTGTAATCTACAATAAGAACACCAATGTTTTTAAGTATATTGACTTATGTATGTACTTTTCCCAACTAGCACACAAGCGCTATAACAAGCTGTAAGTACATATTTTTTCAAAACGGCTTTAGCTCCATTAGTAAGTAATAGAGAGGTTCTATATCCGGATATAATAAAGCTCTTGTAGTGTCAAAAACAAATTATACACAATTTATACAGCTCATAGCGCTACAATGTAGTCGAAATAGCCGGAGATTCGAGTTATAATGGTTGTTATAGAGCTGTTTAAAAGCGATGTTTAGCACCATAAGACCTTTAAGTCAACGCTGTATAGCTGTATATTATTCTTCATCGCTTTAAAACCGTAATATAATAGATTTAACGTGGCGGATTTAAAAAATATGTGCATTGTATTAGCAAAAACTGTCACTACGAAATATACGTATTAACCAGTACGACCTATATTTTCTCTGCTATAACAAATGCAATAAAAAAAAAAAAAAAAAGTGACTTATTGTAGATTTGCCTCAAATATTTAATACTTGACAAGAGTTCCGGTTCTGTGTGCAACAAGCAATAAGTAGGGATACCTTATGTTTAAAAGCACTTTAAAAGCCAAATTACCAATATAATTAAGGATGTCAAGTGTTACAAAAATATATAGTGTGTTAGTGACATCGTAACGAATACTCAAAAATTCATGATTTTATTTTACTTTATTTTTAATTATTTTCAATTCTGTATTGATATCAACTCAGAATCATGGTCTGAATCATCCCCCTTAGTATTCGTTACGATGTCACTAACACCCGGCATTTAAACCTAATAGTAGGTAAGTATGTCAATTGTCAATGAGGAACAATCATACCACCTTCGAGGTCAAGGTTAAGCAATCAGACTCATTTTGTGGTCATCAGTGTTGTCTTAACCTACATGCTTTGGTGGAATAATATTTACTTAATTAAATAATTGTTTGGTGGTTCGTTCTGATAATTTGTTCTTCTACTTCTATCGTGTGGGTTTTGAGGTGATTATCAACTCCATCAACCCTGGTGCCAGGATTACTATGGAGCCGCTAAAGGCCCCTGATATGGCTCATGTAACTGAGACCAACAGCTTAACGTGTCTTCCGAAGCACGGATCATCTTACTTTCGGACAATCAGGTGATCATCCTGTAATGCCCTAACCAAACCAGGGATCACAAAGTGATTTTTGTGATACGTCCCCACCGGGATTTGAACCCGGGACTCCCGGATCGTAAACCCAACGCTCAAATCACTGGACAATGGAGGCCGATAATTTGTTTATAGGTAATTAAGCAAATACTTAGTTTGCATACCAAACGTTGAATCGCTTGCGTGGTGGTCACTATCGTCACCCAAAAGTGAAAACCACGCAAGCGGCTTTTTAAAATTTAGTGTTAGGTGCAATGCAATTAATACTTAAGTTAATAATTTTCATACGTACTTAGTTATAATTTCAAATTAAGTACGTAATTATTGCAACTAAACGGTCAAAGGAATGGAATTTACTTGGTCTGCATGTGGTCATAGAGACAGGAAGAACTGTGATTCATTCGGTCAATGTATACGTATAGAATCTACTCAGTCAATATAATATTATAGCTCGGTAGTACATCTCCGGGTCAATGAGTATGTTAACTTTACTACGTAAATAGAATAATGGCTAATGTAAATGAATTCTTAGATGTTTTAACTCCAGATTATGGTTCACTTTATAAGTCATGAACTTCCTTCTCCGCATCAACAGTGGCTGTAAGTTGTCTTTGATTTCGTGTAGCTCTGTACACTCCATTACGGATTACGGGCCGAGTTTATGTATGTATATATGACTTCCTAGTGTTATCCCATTTGCACGGAGTCTGCTTACCTCGATTTGGGGCAGGTAGGTAAAGGTGTAAAGTATTACAGTCATGAGCAATATAATGTACCCACTTTAGGACTCTGTCGCACTAACATATTTGACATTTAGTGAGACTTACAGTTCAATTTGTCCAAAAATTTAATGTGACATGGTATCAAAGTGTATACATATTAATTCTCGTTACCGTACATCCATTCTTCGCCTGCTATGCAATATTAGTGACCATTTAGATGGCGATTGTTGTCAATGTTTTTACTAGACACATTTTTAACATTTGTATATTCATTTAGTAACAGCCTCCGTGGTCTAGTGGTAAGAGCGTTAGGCTCACGATCTGGAGGTCCGGGTTCGATTCCCGATGGGGACATTGTCGAAATCACTTTGTGAGACTGTCCTTTGTTTGGACTTTTCAGGCTTGAATCACCTGATTGTCCGAAAAAGTAAGTTGATTCCGTGCTTCGGAGGGCACGTTAAGCCGTTGGTCCCGGCTATTAGCCGTAAAAACACCTCCACCAACCCGCAGTGGAGCAGCGTGGTGGAGTATGCTCCATACCCCCTCCGGTTGATTGAGAGGAGGCCTGTGCCCAGCAGTGGGACGTATATAGGCTATTTATGTTTATGTATGTATAAGGAAACTTATGTTATCTCATGTAAAACTTTGTTACGCTGACGTAGGTATTCTGTCTAAAAGTAGCGTAATAAAACGCAATGGCTTCTAAGTAAATATTTCGTAACCTGGTCCAGCATAGAAGCGCAACCTTGATTACTGTGTTACCTTGAAATGCTCGTAGTTTGAAACATGGATCTAATAGATCAATGGTTGAAAATGATACACTACAATAGAGCTGTCAGTACTTACACGCTTTTGTACACATTACGTATTTATGCTAAACAGTTGAGTCGACGTGTTGGCTGTAGCCAGCGGTCAACGACCTGCACCATTGAAATATTATAATCGCAGAACGATAACTTTTCACATCTTTTGTGACGATAGCTAGTTATTTCGTTAGAAAGTAACAGGTAGATCATCATTCACCTGGTATCGTTCGAATTACTTATTGGATTTTTAAGTAATTTACCTATGTACCTAAATGGACGTAAGTTGTCCAAATTGGAGATGTCCTTAGAAAAGGTTTACGGTCTGAATGAAACGATTGATGAATGTGGAGGAAGCAGAAGAAGTGTGTCAGGATCGAAGCAAGTGAAATGAAATCACTTTGTGATCCCTAGTTTGGTTAGGACATTTCAGGCGGATCACCTGATTGTCCGAAAGTAAGATGATCCGTGCTTCGGAAGGCACGTTAAGCCGTTGGTCCCGGTTACTACTTACTGATATAAGTAGGTATGTAGTCGTTACACGAGTCATGTCAGGGGCCTTTGGCGGATCAATAATAACCCTGACACCGTTGGTGAGGTTGGTATTCCACCTCACAACCCACACGTAAGAAGAAGAAGCAAATGGATTCCATAGTCTCTGCTTACCCTGCTGGGAAATAGGCTTGAGTTTATGTATGTATGTATATTTAACTATGGACTTAATCAGCATAAGACTATGGCTCACGTGACGTCTTTCCCAGCGTGCCCTGATACCTATAAGCGGGAGAAGCGATAAATAAAGCCGAAAATGCTGTCTGGGTGGCAAAATACTGAACTGAAAAAATCTGAATGCCATCGAAACGACGAGAAGAAAGATCAGCATAATTAAAGAGCCACACTCTTGTCGGTGTAGCATTCTGCGTTGTTGTCTACTACAGGTAAATAGGTAGGTAACACCGTGGGCAGTCGAAAATAATGACGAATCATTGTCAAGGTTACATTACGTACTTACCTAAATAACTTAGAATAGTTCAGCAATAGCGAACGCAACTTGGAAACAATAGATGTATAATCAAAACCCGATACGCGATAATAGGCACTGTTCTGGAAATGGCGAAAAATTATTTTCTTAGATTTTAGATTCTATCTAGTTAACTTTTATAGGTATATATCAGTGTTTGATCTGTTTCCTCTACAACTTCTGTCTTGATATAATAAATAACCCGGACACCAGGTTGATGAGGCTAGTATTCCACCTCACAACCCACACGATAAGAATTGAATAACTATAATAGTTACATAAACATTAACAGCATTAAATACGTCCCACTGGTGGAGACCAGCTATTCCCAGTCGCCACCGTATGGATTGTCCCCAGGTGGCAACCGGGAATAAAATTTGCACCAATTCCCAGTTGCTGCCTGGCGGCCGACTTGGAAGGGGGCAATAGGTTCCCAGTCACCGCCAGGTAGAAACTGGGAATTGGTGCAAATTTTATTCTCGATTGCCACCTGGGGGCAATCCATACGGTGGCGACTGGGAATTACTGGTGGGGATAGGCCTCCTCTCAATCAACCAGAGGGGGTATGGAGCATAGCTACTTCACCACGCTTCAGTGCAAGTTGGTGGAGGTGCTTGGACTAAGAGCCCAGAATCATCATCTACTTTTTCGGAAAATCAGGTCAACCTGCAATGTCCTCGCCAAAAAATGGATAGTCTCACAAAGTGATTTCGACAACCTAAACTATTATCCTATAATCATCATCAGTCTCTCTACCGTAATCTATAATAATATACATATAACCTGAAGATTTGACAGGTCCAAGAAGCGACTGCCTATCTGACCTTCCAACCCAAAGGGAAAGCCAGCCCAATTACAGGTTACATACCTCTGAATCGAAAACACATTTCTCGGTTATCTGGGTTAATAAGTATACTAATACCTACTCCAAAACTCTCTTCACCCATAAATCACTCATCAATCATCATTCAATCAATCATTCTTCGATCGTTCTTCTTCATTTAGGTTATACCCTTGTATAAAGATCTGAAGTTGCGTGCCCATTAGAAATGCGTATTGCATATAAACGTAGAGATTTCTCTGGCCATGTGTGATACACAGCATCGAGAAAGTAGCGAATATCTGTCGAGAAACCAACTGAAACGACCACCTGATCATGAAATTGTAAGGTGCAGACGTGCAGTAATGATTGGCTATTGGCGAAATTGTTATATACAGGGTGTTAGTGACATTGTAATGAAAACTGAGCAATGATTCAGACCATGATTCTGAGTTGATATCAAGTGGAATTTTCCGACGCAAAAGTATGCAACTGAAAATTATTTTACAAAACACAATAACAAACATGAATTTTCCGACGGGAATTTTCACTTGATATCAACTCATAATCATGGTCCGAATCACCCCCCTCAGTATTCGTTACGATGTCACTAATACCCATACGTACTTGCATCTACATCATTTATACGCAAAAGACAAAGATAAAAGATGCTTATGTCTGTTATACATGAACTGAGAAGGGTAAACGAAGGCAACTCTGTACAGTCATGAGCAATATCAAGTACCCACTTTGAACCCTCTCGCACTATCATATTATTGGACATTTAATGAGACTTACGGTATAATTTGTCAAAAAAGTTAATGTGACTTGGTTTCAAAGTGTATACATATTAGTATGTCTTTGCGGTGGCACAGCGGTAAACGCGCTCGGTCTGCGATTGTTGAAGTTAAGCAACTTTCGCAAAGGCCGGTCATAGGATGGGTGACCACAAAAAAAAATTCATCTCGTACTCCTCCGTGCTTCGGAAGGCACGTTAATAACCATCAATCCCGGCCCGATCTCCCTATCCATCCATAGGGAAGGCCCGTGCCCCAGCAGTGGGGACGTTAATGGGCTGATGATGATGACATATTAGTAGTACTCGTGACCGTAAAGCGCCATTTCTATTTTGTTTGGGAAACCTAGTCTAGAAAGGCCCTCATTAGGATTTTTGCCCTCTATTCCTATCACCAATCTTGTGGCATTGCCCACCTCATTGAATTAGATTACAGTCATGATTTTATGAACTAGGTATATATATGTTGTATGTGAAGATTGGCAACACTATCTGTCATTGTCATTACATTTGATTAGATTGGAGGTTATCTAAATAAAAGAGGTCTGACTACCTATGTGATTACAATTATCTTTTATTTAAACATAACATGGCGCTGCGTAATGTATTTTAAGATAAATTCAGGAAGTATTGATGAGAGGACAACTAATATTTATCAGTGTTTTTCGAAATAAAAAGAAGCCATGGCGGAATCGAGGTTGTCAGGAATTCCGGGCTTAAAACCCCCAGAACCGCTACATAAACTGACTGCGGAGGAATATAAAAAGTTTAAAAACAGATTTGAAGTATATAGAATTGCCGCGGGTGCGAATAATATGGAGAGTGAAGTGCAAGTTGCACTTTTACTTCATGTGATGGGACCTCAATGCCAGGATATTTTTCAAACCTTTGAGTTTCCTAAGGATGAGGCAAAAAACTATGTAGCGGTAGTGAAAAAGTTTGATGAACATTTTATCCCACTAAAAAATGAAAGTGTATCATCCCATGTGTTTTTTACTAGAGACCAACGGAGAGGGGAGACATTTGATGATTATGTTACTGAGTTGAGAAAATTAGCTAAGGAATGTGAATTTGGGACCCTTAATGATAGAATGATTAGAGACAGGATAGTGACAGGAATTGGGGATAGCAGATTACAAGATCGTCTTTTGAGAGAATCGGATTTAACATTGACAAAAGCTATAAATATATGTAAAGCAGCAGAGTTGGCAACAGAGAGAATCAGAGAAATAGAGGAAAAAGGTGAAAGAGTGGACAGGATACAAAGAACTACTACAAGCAGAGATACAAAGACTACAAATACAGAAGAAAACAGTGGACCTAGCACAAGTACAGGACAAAATAGGACATTCTTCAATAGACCAAAAATTATGTGTCAGAATTGTGGCTATAATCACCAAATAAGAAACTGCCCAGCATATGGAAAACAGTGTTTGAAGTGTAAGAAGATGGGACATTTTGCTAGAATGTGCAAGTCAGGATTCAGTCGTAATAATATTCGTCTAGTGAACAGAGAAGAGTGGGAAGACAGGCTACAAAGAAGTTGTGAAGAAGAGGAGGAAACTGTTCTAAATTCTGTATTTATAAATCATATTTCAGGCAGCAAGGACTGGTCTCAACCAGTAAAATTCATTGATGTGGAAAAAGAAATTAATTTTAAACTAGACACTGGGGCACAATGCAATGTATTACCAAAACATTTATGCCATATTCTAGGTATCAATAGATTTGAAAAAAGTAAAATGAAACTCTCAACATATAGTGGAGAATCAATTAAAACAGCTGGACAAGTTACTTTACAATGTCAAATAGGGCAAACTACAAAGTTTATAAATTTTCAAATATGCGAGGGTAATTTTGTTCCTATTTTGGGGTTAAGTACTTTAGAAAATTTTAATTTGGTGCAAAGAGTATATGTAAGTGTAGTTAACACTGTTGAGAGTCTGACAACTCAATACAAAGAAGTTTTTGAAGGATTAGGAAAAATTAAAAATCAAAAATATAAAATAACTTTGAAAGATGACTGGAAAGGTAAAGTGGAACCAAGTAGACATGTACCATTCAAATTGTTACAGAAACTGAAAATTGAATTGAGTAATTTAGAAAAATCGGGAGTAATAAGTAAAATTGATAAACCCACAGATTTTGTGAGCAGTTTAGTGATTGTAATGAAGCCGGATGCCACTATTAGAGTGTGTTTAGATCCTCAGTATCTTAATTCGCAAATAAAACGTGAACAGATTCAAATTCCTACTTTACAGGAGTTGACATCTAGATTGCATGGTAGTAAAATGTTTACCACACTTGATGCAAGTAAAGCATTCTTTATGTTACCATTAGATGATGAATCTAAAGAACTGACCACATTCAATACACCTTTTGGCCGTTATCATTATAATAGATTGCCGTTTGGTTTGTCGTCCAGTCCAGAAGTGTTTCATAGAATTTACTCAGATGTTTTCAAAGACATAAAGGGTGTAGAAACTTATATTGATGACATTCTTATTCATTCTGAAACTGAGCAGGAACATAAAGAGATTTTAGAGAAAGTTTTGCAGAGAGCACAAGAAGCAGGTATAAAGTTTAACAAAAATAAATGCAATTTCATGAAGAGTGAGGTTAGGTTTCTAGGACACATGTTAACAGAAAAAGGTATAAAACTAGATGAAAACAGAGTTAAAGCTATATTAGACATGAAAGAACCTGAAACACAAAAGGAACTTCTAAGATTTTTGGGTATGATAAATTATATCTCAAGATTTATTCCAAATTTCTCAGAATTGTCAGCTCCTTTAAGAGAATTAACTAAAAAAGATATTCCTTTTGTGTGGGCGAGTAGGCAAAAACAAGCTTATGATTTAATAAAGAGAAAGATTAGTGAACCTCCTGTATTAGCATATTTCTGTTTAGATAAAAAAATCACACTTAGTGTTGATGCATCTAAAAATGGTCTGGGTGCTGTTATATTGCAAAATGGGCAGCCTGTTGCATATGGTTCTAGGGCTATGACTGGCACGGAAAAGTTATATAGTCAAATTGAGAAAGAAAGTCTAGCTATATTGTATGGATGTACTAAATTTCATCAGTACCTGTATGGTCATGTATTCACAGTTGAAACTGATCATAAACCGCTGGTTTCAATTTTTGCCAAACCATTGAACAAGAGTCCAACTAGGTTGCAGAGAATTAGACTTGCATTACAACCTTATACATTTGAAATAAAATACAAGCCGGGCAAAGAGTTATTAGTTGCAGATCATCTCAGTAGATCTTACCTTGATGATGATTCTAAGTCTTATAACATAGACATTGAAGCTCATGTAGCTATGATTATAAATGGGTACAACATTACAGACCAGAAGTTACAAGAATTAATAGAAGAAACGTCTAAAGATAGAGAATTAATTTCAGTAATCAAATATGTGAGAGAAGGTTGGCCAGAAAATAAAGACAGGGTCAGTAGTGAAGCAAAGATTTTCTATAATTATAGGGATGAGCTAGGAGAATGTCAGGGTTTGTTAATGAAAGGAAATCAAATCGTTATACCACAAAAGAAAAGGAAGGAAGTACTGGAAAAGGTTCATTATGCTCATTTAGGGACAGAAAAGTGTAAACAATTGGCCAGGAAAACCTTATTTTGGCCTAACATGTCTAAAGAAATTGAGGATTTAGTAACTAACTGTGATGCATGTAAATCTTTTCAGAACCAAAATAGGAAAGAGCCAATGATTGAAAAGGAGATTCCATATAAAGCATGGCAAATTCTGTCAACTGATATATTTTTTTTGTACCGAGTACCTCACATTATCACAGTAGATGCATACAGTAAGTTTGTTGAGATCAAAAAGTTAGATAACTTGTCAGCAGGTTGTGTTATTGATAATCTGAAAGAAATATTTTCAGTACATGGTATTCCAAATATATTGTATTCAGATTCAGGTACACAGTATACTTGTCAGGATTTCAAAAATTTCAGTGCTGGTTGGAACTTTGAACATAAGATAGTTAGTCCAAAACATCACCAAGGCAATGGGTTAGCAGAGCGCTATATACAGACAGTTAAAAGGACATTAAAGAAGCTAATTTATGACCAAAAAGATATCTATTTAGGGCTGTTAATTTACAGAAACACTCCCATTTTGGGAAATGGTAAAACCCCCACAGAGTTACTGTTTAACAGGAATGTAAGAACTATTATTCCAAGTTTTACTTACAACAATAGTAGTGCCACTATAAATGAAGAGAAAATGTATAGACAAGAGTTAGAAAAAAGGCAGAAAAATCAAAAAATATATTATGATCAGGGATCTAGGAAATTATCAGATTTGGAAAAGGGGGATGTAGTGAAGATACAGGATGAGACAAATAAAAAACCACTTTCTAGTGGAATAATAATAGGAAATGGAGTAGGACCTAGATCGTATCAGATAAAGACAGAAAATGGAAATATTATTACAAGAAATAGGAAAATGATCATTAAAGGTGGGAAGTTCAAGGAAAGAGTGTTGGTATATGATGATTTAACGGACAGAAATCAAAAAATCGAGGAGGATGTGTTAAATAGGTCTGAAAGAGTAGAAGATAATTTGAATTTAGAAGGCTCTCAAATGGTGCAAGAAAATAGAGATTTAGTAGGGCAGACTAGGTCTGGTCGATTGATTAAGAAACCTAGTTATCTAAACGATTACTATTTAAATTAACATTTACATTTATTATTGCAAACTACTGGTTGATTGATTAAGAAACCTAGTTATCTAAACGATTACTATTTAAATTAACATTTACATTTATTATTGTAAACTACTGGTCGATTGATTAAGAAACCTAGTTATCTAAACGATTACTATTTAAATTAAGTAAGTTGTTCTTTTGTTTAATGACAAGTTATCAGAAAATGTTAGGAGGAAGGATGTTGTATGTGAAGATTGGCAACACTATCTGTCATTGTCATTACATTTGATTAGATTGGAGGTTATCTAAATAAAAGAGGTCTGACTACCTATGTGATTACAATTATCTTTTATTTAAACATAACAATATAATAGCAAGTGAACGACAAAATATTATTGTATTTGTGCCGTACATAATGGAATCTACTTAGGTAAGTATCACTTATTATTGTTTCGTGACGTAAGTCTAGGTACCTATGTCACGCACGGGGCAGATTTAGCTCGTAAACGAAGTAAGGTACCTATTTAATAATTTATATCAAGTATCTGGGCATTTCTACGGGAAGGGCCGATTGAGTGATTCCAGTGAAAAAAGTACCTGTAGCATCTAATTACGTACTTGGAAAAAATACTCACGTATTTATAGGACTCTTGGCTTGGTGGAGAGTAATTTAGAAGACCGTAAAGTTTTATAAAAGCGTCAAAAAAAAATCCTGAAGTTTGAAAACGGGCAGAATTTGGCTTAAAATGCCATTCCAGAATTGACTCGTTATTGCTACATAACTTTTAAAATACTAGTTTCCAGAACATAATTCCAACGTTCACAGAACAAGGGATAGTTAATAAAGCTAAATACGTAATTGTGTTTATTGTGAACTCTTTAGTTTTAGCACAATAACATATTTTAATTTTGAAGCCAGCATGTGTCTCAATTCGGTGAAATTAAGTTTTGTCAACTTACATCACTAACTACGCGCAGTACTATCATCACTACCCGGTTCCCGTGGAGAGCCAGGTGCGCCCGAGTGCCCAAGATGTGTGGATGGGCGGACTGCTGCATAGAGGAGGGTTTTTCGAAGGGTCGAAATCGTTCGTTATTTTTGGGGTAGTGTCAATTCTAAAATCGGTGGTTGATATTAATTTTGTTTATTAAATATTTAATAATATATGTGCTAAATTAATTAAGTATTTAGGTGATATCTGACTGTATGTTTTGTATTAATTGATTTAATTGATAACTTTACTAGATAATTGATGAAATGTGATATTTTCTCAATTCGATGGGTCTCAATTCCCTGGAAAATGGGGCATCGAATTGAGAATTACTTGCACCGAATTGAGATTTGATATTGTTTACATAACAAATGGCATCACGCCTGTTACCCCGAAGGAGTAGGTTAGGGAGAGGGTTAGGTTATTATTATTCTGAGAACATTATTAGTATTAGATGTAATAATTCAATCAAAATTTAGAGCGAATAAAGCAGTTGGCCAGAACGTATTTGCCGGAGGGATGGCTCCAGTGGAAAGTCATTCCTCACACGAGACAAGACCTCTTAGGCCCAAACTTGTACCCGCTTGTTCTGAACAAAATTAGATTCGCTCTCCCGACAGTCGAGCTTGCAAGAGCATTTTGCTCATAATGTACATCCCTCCCGGAGAAGACCTACCGGAGAAGGCCTAGCTTTAGAAATTAAAATACTGGGATGGCCCTTTTGTGTAGGTCTCATAATTGGCCCACCTTCAATCAGTTCAAGGATCAAAGGATCAGCTGTTCTAAATGAGCTGATAGTGGTTTCACTCGCTGAATTAAAACCACTGTTTTTAAGCCGTAAGGATGCGTCTCTAAGGAGCTAGCAGATACTTAGCGAAGATATAGACGATCTATCTACAGTTCGGTCCTCATCATCGAAGTCAAAGAAATTGTCCAGGGTCGATAAATTAGAACAGAACTTTAGTGAGATGAAGGACATGCTTTCCAACATCTTAAAGAGGCTCGATAATACTTCAGACGATGAATGTCGTTCGCACGAAGGATGTCTTGAGGAGGATACAACGAAATCCAACGAAATACCTGGAAAGCTCCGGATCTATTACCTGAAGAAGATGTAAGTAGAAGATTTTGATTTCGCTTCCATGACTAAGGAACAAGATCCTTGAGGGAATCAAGTGCTTGAGGTTGGGTGAACTAGCATAAAAGCAGATTCGTTATTCGTCTTTCACACCTTTTGAGTTAACCCTTGCTTAAAGAAGTTTAACTCGTCAAACACCACACGATGGGGTGGGGATGGGGTGCTCATGTCAACGAGTCTCTAATCAGCGGAGTTTGGGAGAAGAGCCAAACCTTGTGGCATATAAATCGCAGAGCTGTATGCAGTATATCGAGCATTTCAGATGACGTTACCCCAACTACGAGAACGACGAGTCATTATTCAGTCCGACAACAAAACGGTTGTGTCCTATGTAAGGAATCAGGGAGGAACAAGTTCCAGTCTCTTAACAGACCTAGTAGCAAAACTTCTGGAACTTGCTCAAAGGAACAGAATAGAAATTTTTGCTTATTACATTCTGGGTGTTTTTAACGAGATTGCCGACAGCCTCTCGCGGCAGAAATCTCTAGCGGACTGGCATCTGTCGGATCGAGTGACGAACTTTCTATTCAAAAAGTGGGGAATTCTTCAGATAGACCTTTTCGCAACTTCTCATTCGAAAGTAGTTCCAATTTATGTGGGAGATGCGAGAGGCAAAGGTGCTATTTTCATAGATACATTCAGCAAAACATGGGACTTCGACCTAGCTTGGGTATTTCCTCCACCAACGCTGATACCTCTACTAGACGAACGCAAGGGAGATTAACGCTTAGAACTACGCATGTCAAAGGGAAGTGAGGAAGGTGTAATCTCACATGGTCAAGCCTAGGCAAGACATGAAATATATCATTGTCTACCCTTCGTGGGGAAAAGTTTCCTATTTTTTACGATATTCATTTGTTTGTCTTTCGTCATCTTAATACACCTTTCATACACATATCCGTCCTCACGCAATCCAATCCACACCTTTTTCGGTCGTCTCCTACCCCCTATGTCCATGCACATTCATACTCACCATATATCATCTAATATGACTTCCATTCCTCTTCATCAGATGTCCATACCACATCATTATTGGTCATTCATTGCATTATTTCTATAATAACTGACAGCATTTCTAAATTCGCTGGCTTATTTCTCAATTCCGTGATTCATTTTCTCAATTCGCTGAGCCGCTTCTCAATTCGGTGTTTCATTTTCTCAATTCGGTGGTTGCCCAATTCGGTGATTAACTTTTCTCATAAACCACTTCACCAAATCTGGTCCCAATTGCATCATTAGATTCAAGATGAAATATAGTTCAATATTTGTTATTAAAATATTCATAAAAGCCTAATTTCAATTTCGGCACCGAATTGAGAAAAAATAGACCCTTCCGTAGAAATGCCCATCTACTTATTTATATATCATATTTGCATATCGTCGCTTTTAGAGGAACAAAATGTATTAATCGCCTTTTTGAATAATCTTTCGGATGTGTTTTAGTTAAGAAAAACTCGCAATACTTAGATAAGCTAGTCTCATCCAGGTAAAAAATTGATGCATCACATACATAAACAGCCTATATACGTCCCACTGCTGGGCACAGGCCTCCCTTCAATCAACCGGAGGGGGTATGGAGCATGCTCCACCACGCTGCTCCAATGCGGGTTGGTGCAAAACCCGGATTGCAATTTGAAAGAAATGGAGGCTTTGTTGAAGAAAATCAAATCATAATGTGTGTATATTAGGTCGTCTTGTGCACTATAACCTGCAGGGTAAAAAATCAAGTATCGACTATGATGCAAGGAGATCCTTATCATAGAAAAGCTTAAAATCTTAGTATGATTGGCTATTTATATAAAAAATACATTTGTATGCAGTATTAAAAAAAGTAATGGTAAAATTGCAGTCTATCACATTAATATATACATAGCCGGTAAATTGGCTATGGAATTTGAAAAGCAGTAGTACTAAAACGTAGTTATCTGTTTGCCAGGAGTAGTAGTGAAAGAGAGTAGGTACGATCCGGCGACAGCGGTTCTCATACAAAATGCGCGATAGCGCCTTTCCATCGTCCTTCTTCTATTCCGTGGTTGCGTGGCTCCACCCCAATCTCTATTCTCTCGAAGATATAAGACTTATTATTACACTTATTATACTTAAATTTATTGTTTATATTTTTATTGTACTTATTATTATTTTTTGTCTTTATATTACTAAGTATAATTGTTCTTGTAATTTCATAAGATTTGTACGCGTATGTAGGTACCTATGTCTATCTGTAGTATTATACACTGCATGTCTCCTTATCACGTAGGTCAGCTGGAAGAAATCTCTTTTTTTTAGAGATAAGCTTACCTGTACTGTCTGATTTCTTTGTGTGTTTCTTTCTGTGTTCTATTGTGTACAAATAAATAAGAGTGAGTTATGACTACCTGACTGTCTACAATTATTACCATCAGCAGTAACTTGTTGACGTTTCAAAAATGTCTGTTTTTAGTTTTTAAGGTTGTCTGGAAGAGATCACCCAGCGATAAGGCCGCCTTTGTCCAACTTAGAATAAGTTTTTCTTGTAAATGTCTTGTGTGCAATAACGTGCGATAAAGTAACACTGCGGTGTCTACTGACTGGTTGGTTTATCAAGGAAGTATACACTACACACTCATAGTGTAGGTACGGAATATTTATTGCTGTCTTCAGAGGTCACTGACTTAATGATGACCTTATCTTGATATTATACCTATTACTATATGGTATATGTATAAGAACAATAATAATAAAAACGTTTATTTCGGACATACATCTACACTTTCTTACACAATTAAAAAAATAAAATGAATTCTAAATATAATTGTACATGGGTGCCTCAGTCCACCGAAAAAAGGGAAGGGTTCAGTATTTGGCCAGAGGGCAACACTAATCTTCAATCCACGCTCATTACTGGGTTGATGAGGGTGGTAATCCACCTCACAACCCACACGATAGAAGAAGACTCATTATTAGCACCTATACTATCCGACTTTATCATAAGAGCTTTTATATGTAAATTAAATATCACGATGAGAAAGTAAAAAGTTCATACATAACATTATCTAACTTAACACAAATTCCTCTGTGGTCCAGTAGTTGGGCGTTGAGCTAACGACCCAGAGATCCCGGGTTCGAATCCCGATGAGAACATTATTATATCACAAAAAAAAACTGTGTGATCGGTAGTTTTGTTAGGACGTTGCAAGCTGATCACCCACTGTTCGAAAGTATGATGATCCTTAAGTGCTTCTTCTTAAGTTCTTAAGTGAATAATATTCTTCTATCGTGTGGATTGTGAGGTGAATTAGCAACCCTGGTTTCAGGGTTATTACTGAGCCGCAATAGGCCCCTGACATGACTCATGTAACGACTACGTACTTACATCAGTAAGTAATAACCGGGACCAACGGCTTTTTACTTTTTGCACAATCAGGTGATCACCCTGTAATGTCCTAACCAAACTAAGGATCACAAAGTGATTTTTGTGATTTGTCCCCACTGGGATTCGAACCCGGGACCTCCGGATCGTAAGCACAACGCTCAACCACTGGACCACGGAGACCGAGTAAATAGTATAATGTAGTTACATGAGCCATGTCAGGGAGCTTTGGCGGCTCAATAGTAACCCTGACACCAGGGTTGATGAGGTCTGACAATGATCTAGACAACCCACACAAGAGAAGAGAATAAGAACATAAAATAGGTACTTACTTATAATAGGCTAGTTTCCAACTATTTAGTCAAATCAGTTACTTTTTACTGAACCTCAAAAGATGAAATTACTATGTGTATGAAATGCAACCTGTGACGTCATAGAAAAACTTTTTCTGACACCTTTAGATCTGGTCTTTATTTAGTAATCAGAATTTCATAATTTTTCTTTCACTTAGGAAACTACCTCTTATTTTTTGACGTGAATTATTGTAGATTTGCCTCAGACGGCATTAACTACTTGGCTGGACAACTGGAGAGCGCTGAAGGCTCTCACTCTTTACAACGTTTAAGACAACAGGCCTGAGGGTGCCCAGTTGGGCGCGAACCTCAGCTCAGGGCGTCGTCTGAGAGGAAAAATATTTGAAAGAATTAATCGACCCTCGAAATCGTCGACCACGCCGGCGGGGTCGGTATCGGGGTCCTTATGAAACTACCCAATTGTTTTCAATAGTTAGGTTATCTTATAAAATAGGTAACCTCACTTAAAACCTGCGGTAAGAGCTCGAAGGTGGTTCCTAACTCATAGGAAGGAATATGAAGCGTAGGGACCTACTCCATTACACAGCTACCACAGAATAGAGAAATAAGCAATATTATAATTCAAACGACTAGTCATATACTTATTAAGTAGGCAGGTAGGTGCCTAGCTTTATTTTTTGCATAATATCTTTTTTTGTTCGAAGACTCCCACAGAGTTACGTAGATGACAGAACTCAAAGTGGATAAATATTGTGTAAATGCTTCATCACCAGTCTCCAAATAAATATGGAGGAATCTTAGGTATTTAAAAAAAGTTGATTATTTTTTTTGTCAAAATTCAAATAGGTACTTATAATAATTGATGTACTTACAAATTAAAAGTTATGATAATGATTATAACAGATAGGATCTATCTAAGTACCCATTCTAAGGAAGTACTTATTCTATGTACTTTAGTATCTATTTATTCAGTGATTCAAAAAGCTGTACAAGTAACTCACCGTTTCTATGCTATGATTCTTCTCATTCGCAATCATGTGTACGTCAGGCCCAGTAGGTTTTGCATGATTTGGACTTCCAATCATCTCTACATCGTTCAAATCTACGGGCTTTGACCCCTGATTGGCTACAGGCTCCATTGTAAATATTTATTATAGAAGTTGCACTTAAAAAAACCTAATAAAAGTATATTTTTCACTTCCGGTAACAAAAAAAGTTTTTGTAACTTTAGTAGAGTTTATTTTAAAAAGTTTTCACAGCTTTATTTTTATTTTAAACTCAGGTGTTTAAAAAAGAACGCACACCGATCGATAAATAATTTAAAAAACTTTTTAAAAAAGGCGGACTGTGCGTGTATGTCCAGTCGTGTTCGCGACAATACTGAACTCAACAAATCAACATTATGCCCACACAGTGGTTAATGAGTTGATCTCTAAAAATATCTCCTATAACCCGAATAAAGCTGATAGGTGACTCATTGCACGTAACTGACTTCGTTCAAGGCAGTCGCTAATCATGTCTTTTAACTTCTTTAAACACCTCAGTGACTTTTTCAACTTCCCAGAAAGAAATTATAGGAAATTGTGAAATATGTGAATTATTTTAAGAGTATTTTTAAGAAATTGTGTTGAAATTCTCTACTTTCGATTATTCTGTAGGCAGGTATCTACTTTCGATATTTTGTGTCATCTAATAGATAAGTCATACTTAGACCGTACCCTATCATGAGGAGCTTTTTAGACAGAGTACCTACCTAACCACCATTAAACATACCTTGTCCCAAACTTCCAAAAGTTTAAAATTATGACTGCAGTTTTCAACAAACTGCATCCAAAATGCAGATTCTGTTTCCCATATCCAAAACTTGATCTGGCCCGGTTATTAACATAACAGGTTCAATGGCATTCGGATGTAATCTTGCGATTTTATCGTGTACTTACTTTTTAATTTGGGAATTTCTGAACTATAGAGTGGGACAACACGTTTGGTAGGTGCATGACACTAATTCCTAAATAAATTTAAAATAAAAAAGACTTCGACACTTCGACTTAAAAGCGAAAAATAATGATTGTCTACTTATGCTTAGAAGCTGAAAACTGTTATGCAGGTGTTAATATAATTTATTACTAAATTATTGCAATTTGTGAATGATACAGTAGACATTTCTATTAAGTACGTATTTCAAAGCGGTCCCTGACGCGTCAAAAAATAAATATTCTGGTAAGCATAAGACAACTATTCAGTCAGTCGGGGATTTTTATCTGGATATCCGTTCACCATGGTACAGACATCTGTCTATCTAGACACACAGACAGTTTCATGCAAATGGATGGAACTTATAGGTAACACCTCTGCGCGTAGCGTCGAGGGTTAACAAAATATAGCCATTTCCAGAGTACTTAGTTACCTAGGTATTAAAATTTATTCAATGATGCAGATAGACAGTTGACAATGCATTCAGAGGCTAGGCGGTAACCCGAAGCGTTAAGGTCTTCGCACATTATAGCAACTCAACGGCGACTCGACTCTATGCTAGACATTGAAATTTAAGCCCTGTGTCATATGTTCAAGGTTTAATTTCAAAAAATGATTATAGAGTAGTGTACAACGAGTGGCCTACGCATCGTACACTAAAGGTCAACCCCGACACGTTTGTCACGCAATGACCATACGTCGTCCACGGAACGACCACATGTTGTCCACGCAACGACTATGCGTTTGCGACTGACGCGTGAGCGCGGGACGGGCAACCACCTACCCGTCCGCCCCGTGCCTTCCCCCCGCCCGCCATCATTCACTATAGAATCGAAGGACGGAGTGCACGTTGGCGGTACACTGTGATATTTTTCGAAAATCATGCAGAAAGAAAAGTTGATAGAAGAAGTAATAATAAGTAATAGCTATAATCGCCAGTTCACTGAATGTAAAGTTCGACATTTCATAAGCAACACGACTTCTTTGGACAAAATTTAACCGAAAACTGAGGTTAGACGAGTTGTCTGTTGGAAACTCGTTGACACCGCGTTGTCCACTCGTTAACACCGCGTTGTCCACTAGTGACCATTGGGTGGATCAACTAGTTGACTACTCATCGAAAGTGTGAGTAGAGTTGCTGCCGCGTTGGCGTGGAGTTGTTATAATGTGCGAAGACCTTTATGCTATCTTCGAGTTAGTAATTCGCGTCCGTTTCATAATAGAACGAGCATTGACAAATTGTATAATATTTAGTATTAAGATTTAATAATAAAGAATAACATAACTTACGTAGAAGAACCGTAGAACGAATGCGGGCCTTCAGAATTTTATTTTTGTTTGTAGTGTCCGGGTGATATGCATAGATTGGTGATGGATGTGTTAATTCTATAAATATGCGCAAAACATGTCAAATTGCAATATTGCTTTTTTACATGAATTGATTCGGTGTGAAGTTTCCGCTGGATGCGGGCAGCGCAGGACCGATCGTCGTGGAGATCCTTGGGGGAGGCCTATGCCCAGCAGTGGGCGTCATACGGCTGATGATGATGATTCGGTGTGCCCTTTTTAACCCTCCCAAAACTGACACGTAGAGATACCTACTTAATGAATGAAATACGACTTATAAAAAGATTTCTGATAATAATAATATTACTTATCATCATTTATTTTAAAGCCATAGTCAAAAGACATTCAGAATAGAATGAAATAAAAATAAAATAACCAAGTACTTCTTACAAAAAAAAAACAAAAGAAATTTATTGCAATTGTACAGTACAAAAAAAAAAGTCACATATTAGACTATTGTATGTTGTACATATTAGGTTTAGTCTAGTATGAAAACGGTGTAAGGGGTAGAGTTGGAAGAGGAAGCCCTAGGCGTATATACCGCGATCAAATCCAGGATGTTTAAGGGCATTTCTCTGTAAGCTTGCACAGGTCCCATATAAATGCTGTCCTGGTATATTTTTTGTACATTTGTCATAAAACCGAGTTGTATTTTGAAGAAAATTAACTAATATTTTAGTTAGATAAGGAGGCTCACTGAATTTATACGTATTTTCTGAGATATTGGCGATTTAAAAAAAAATCATGACAGGGGACTTTTTGAGGCATCAGGGGACTGTTTTGAATGTGACAGGGGATTGTTAAGTCAGAAAGAGGACTGTTATACTTAATGAAAAGCCATTTTACACTCTTCAATATTTTTTTTATTTTTATGGCATATTTGCACATCAATAATCAACAAAACTTTCTTAAGAAAATATTAACAGACATCGCACCTTTCTTTAAATATTCATATCAAAAATTAACCTTAAGCGCTAGATATATTTTGTACTCTCTGAGATCAACAACCTTATACAGTTTACACTAATCAATCATTTATCAATATATATTATAACAAAAGTGTCTTTAGAAAATATCAACAGGAAACATAATATTTTTTTAATAATCATATCAAAAATTAACCTTAAGTGCTAGTAACATTTTCGACTCCTTGAGATCAACAGTCTTATTAATATCAATTTGTAAATGCTTAATGCAGTATTAATTGAAATAACATATAATAACATAGAAAACAATCTTATCTATATGAGTAAAAGATCTATTCAAATCCTAAGGATTTATCTTAATTAAATAAGGAACACAAGTTTAATCACATTTAACTTAATATTAAAAAAATTAGCGCTCGAAAACGTCTACTTCAGTCGAAAATTTATAATATATTCTCTTTCCTTTTAAAATCAAGTCGGGGCTATCCAACTTTTGGATAACTTGATCAAATGACACGTCTGAGATGTCCTTGTCATCTATTCTAAAGGTCTGCACTTTTTTGTTACAAACCTTGAGAAAAGTAACTCGTAAATCGTTTTCATCACCGTCAATGTCATTAATTACGGCAGCATAACGGTATTCTACATTTTTAGCTGGAAATTTCACAAGAACGTATTCTCCAGTATTATAGCATGAATTCTGATAGCCACTCGGTCCTGCTATATCTTCATCCAATCTTTTAGGGGACTTGTTTGGTAAAGATGCCAATTCACCTTCAGCAGATTCAAGATCTTCCGGCTCGGACTCTGTAAATACTTCTTCTACTGTCCATCTAGGATTTAGAGCAAAGTTGATACTGCCAATCTGATAGTGGTCACAGGATGCGTTGTTGCAAAAGCAGCTGAGACTTTTCATTGTAAGCATTTTACATTTAGTTGGAAGGCCGAGGTTGGAGCTGGAGTAAACACCTGCGACCTGATGCACATCTAAAGTGCCTTTAAAACTCTTCTGGTCGGACGCTTCCTCTTCAACTTTATCGATCATTGCCTGGATGTCTTTACCGTCAATTGCGATACATGTAATGCTAGGGCATCGCTCTTGGATTACTTTGACAAACTGATCGATATTGTTGATGTCGCCACCAGAATTAACAACAAAATCAGCTGTTCTTTTGCACGTTGCTCCGATACCATCCGGTGCGCCTTTGCCATGGCCACTTTCGGTGTAGTTCCATGTAAATTTCTCAATGTCCGGAATCTCTTCAGAGAGCTTGGTTGCCATTATGAAAAACATAGTTTTATTACGGTACTGCGTTACAGGGCCATCGCTCAAGAAATGTACTCGTTTGACGCCACGTGGAAGAGCCTCAAAAATTGGTCGCAGGTGTGTCCAAATGGCAGCAGGTGAATGGGCTATATTCTCGGAGACTGTGCAAAAAGAACGGATGGAATTCTGTTGGTAAATTACTACGGTATGCAAACTCAGTTGTGCTCGTGATCCACCGAAATGAAAAGCCTGTATTTCTGCTGCGTACTTGGTGCAATAATTTTCGCTAAAATCTACGTGGATCAAGACTTCATCATCTTGCAGGTTTGCCTTCAAATCATTAATGGCTTTATATTGATGGACAATATTTCGCTGGTGATTCAAAAATTTCTGTAAATCTTCCTGCAAACATGTTATGAGTTGTCTTGGATGTAGTGCAAATGTTTTTATCAAATATTTGGTCACTATTCGGGGCTTCTTAGTCGTAAAATCTTGGATTTGTTGTCTTTCGCAAACCCACATTTTATATTTTACGACTGTTCCATCATCGAATTCTTTATATTTCGGGTTTTTATCCCGACAAGTATGACACGATCTCGCCAAACAATCCACATCATAACGGTCGCAACATATTTCTTCCAGCAATTTCTGGTGATTGTTGTAGGTCAGTATGTTAGCAGTATGAAGTGCGCTCAGCTTCATATCCACGTTGGTGTGAACTACGCATAGACATGTATCGCGGTTTTGAGTGTTTGGTTTTACAACCCAAAATGGACGGAGTCGACAAAATGTTTGGTAGCTAAGTTTTATGTTGCCAGTCTTAAACTTTTTGTAGAGATTAAAAACTGTATCAAGAAGATACCTTTTCTGTTTCCTTACAGTATTTCTGCTTATAAATTCTTTTTTACCGGCTGCCATACGGCTATTACTATCATCTTCAAAGAAATTCTGAACAGCCCGTTTATAACTCTCAGGTATTTTACAACGTCTAGCTAAAGGTACGTCCAAGCCACTAAAATTGGCTTTTTTGCCGTTTCTAGACAACAATTTAATGTCTTTAGGTATCCAGTGCCTGTACTTTTGAACAATACTGCCCTCAACAACTTTTTTAAAGATTTGTCTCTCTTTGGTACGTTTCAATGTGGAATAATTCTCTTTCAACTGTTCACTAATGACGTCACCAAATAATGCTTTCTTGACTACTTCTTTTCTTTGATCGGGCTCGTCTAACATTTTAAATATTTTTGTCTTGGGGGTATCTTCAACGTTCTTTTTTATTTTACTTTTAAATCTCGCTAATCTTTTCTTGTACTTCTCAATTTGCTTTTCTAAATTTGCGATCTTTTCATTTCTTTCTCTATTATACTTCTTTCGTCTCTTTGAAGCTTCTTTTTTTCTTTGCTGTCGACTAGCAATGGAAACGGCTAAGCTTGGCGCTGGAGATATTTGAACTGGAACTGGAGTGGTAGATCTTGAAGGCGGAGTATCTACTTCTGGATCTGACAACGGGGTATTTTCTCGTAAAAAAGTGTTCGTGACGCTTTTAAGTCTCAGTCTTTTGGCTCGGTATACGGTACAATGTTCTTTCCACTTCTTTAAGGCAGCTCTATGCTCACGTGGCGTCATATCCTTTACTAACTTCCGTAAACCTTTTTCTTTCTTCTTTTGGTATTTCAATTTCTCCTTTTCTCTCATTTCTTCTCTTTTTTGTGGGTCATTCTTTCTTTTTAAATATCGTAGTTTTTCTGCTTCCCTCTTTTTCTGTAGCAATTCCTCTCGGGATAACTTTTTCTTTTTAGGAACCATTTCATGTGTGTTTGATCAACCTGAGTAAAAAAAATGAGTTTATCAAAAAAATATGCTGCAAATTATTAATCCTGCAATCAAATTGCTTATGTAATTTTGCAGGACATTGCATTTATACCAATGTAATAATAATAAATAATGATACTTTTGATGATTCTTACATAAATAAAACTGGCGGATAAATTAACACAAACAATACATCAAAATAACAACCAATACACAGTCCTCTGTTAATCAGAACAGTCCCCTGCTCCATTTTCAGACAGGGTACTGTTGCCAGGGGACTGTGTATTTTGGCTAAATTTCACTACGATTACAAAACTAAAGTAAATAGTTTTTTAAGAAATTATCGACCAATTAAGACATAAATGATAAACCAATAAATTATATCTCCAAATAATTAAAGCAATTTAAATAAATATAACTACTTACCAGAGGACTGTGTGTGGTAGCGGTCCTACCGCGTCTTTACCTCACAAATGGTGGTCTGACACTAAACAAAATGGCTTCTCGTCGCCGCCTTCAGCATGGTTGCCAACTTCACAACAATTGCGTTTTGTTTCACTCAAAAAAACGTTTGTAAACATTACAGTTTTGTTTTATTATGACTTAATTTTTTTGACAGGGGCCTGTATACAAATTCTGGGGACAAAGTTTACAGGACTTTACAAAATTAATAAAATAGATAATTAGACCTTTTTTTAATACAATAACATAATTTCATTATTTTACTATATGATATTAACTGCCAGATATATTTAGTTTCACTAACTTTTCCGTAAATCTCATTTCGAGAAGGAAATACAGTGATGGGGACAACCAGGGGACTGTATTTTTAGAGTTTCTATTAAGTCTAGACAAAAAATTAAAATAATTATGGTTCTAAAACAAAATGGCCCCTAAAGTTTCGGGGTTGAATTTTCATTAGAAGTGATTTCTTTTTAAATAATTTAATTACTTTCTGAAAAAAATTGTCGGGACAGCCGATTACGACCTTACAGAGAATCGCCCTTAAAAGAAAATCATGGTCAAAAAAGTATTCTAAACCGCGAACATGCATGAAAACTTTGATGAGAGTGAGGAAGCGAAAAAGGTGTGCTGATGTGCCAGGATCGTAAGTGGAATTCCGTGGTCTCTGCCGACCCCAACGGGAATTAGGCGTGATTGGGAATGCAATTTTTTTAACGCGACTTATCGTAGATTTGCCGCATATTATTATGGCATTGCATTTCGATATTTTTGATAGGTCTGAAAGGAGTAAGTAGTATTTTTATGAATGAGAATGAATAGGTAGGTGGGCACGTGGGTAATTTATTTTTATCGCGGTACGATTGTTTTCCTTAAGGTTTCCTAGAATTAAAACAATGGTTCCTTGTTTGAAAGTGGGTAGGTATAATAAGTGTAAGTATTTTAAATTATTCAAAGTAAATGCTAGTTAGTCAAATTATAATAATTAAACTTGTCACAAAATAATACTCAATGAACTGGGTTAGAGTTTCATGCGCATAATTGCCACGCAAGAACATACAATGCAATTACGTAATTAAATTAAATTATTGTAATAATTTCTTTTAAAGCCCGTATTTTTACTATATATTGAGATTTTTATTAGCTATTGCTACGAAAGTGATAGGTAGGTACATGAAAATTGGTCTTTGCTTACCCCAAATAGGTGTGTTCAGTGTTAATATTTTTAATTTTTTTCGCACTAAGTTTTCAAAGGTTTCTGTTTCAATAGACAAATGCTGCCCTCTGTTCGTATGTATTTGAAGTAAATTTCGTCCGTCCCACTTCACTCACATACAGTTATATAAATAGATGGCGCTACGGCAACGGGATTTTACAAAATTTATTTTCTGATATTTCATGTAGTAATATGTAGTATAATTATATAGGTAGGTAGGTACCCAAAATATACTAAATGGCTATAGTGTATTATTCGCTGTTTAAATAAACGTTTATTTTAAAATGAAAATTGATAGAAATGTACCTATTTAATTTCTAAACGAAAATACGTTCATTCAATAGCACCCTCTGACGTCAAACAAAATGTGACGTCTTTTGTTGTCCTTCATTCGTTTTCAGTTTCAGCTTTTTTGCTGCTTGTTTTTAAGAAAAATCAATGAAATAGAAGACTCAAATAAAATGATTTGACGAATAAAAAAACAACCATAACATTTATAACCATGTCTCATGATTTGGAAGTGCCGAATTTTAGCGACGATGACGGTGAAATTCCTATATGGCAGGAGCCCCGCAGGGAGCCTCTTGGGGCTCCGAAAGAAAGCCTATGCGACGAGGAAACCCCTGAACAGGTATCTGGCGACCGTCTTCATGCGTTGGAAGAGGAACAGGAGATTCTTTCCTCCTCCGTTTTTTCTTTAACGTCTCATCTTGCGCAAGTTGAATTTCGTTTGCGACAGATCTTAAAAGCACCCCAGGAAGAAAAAGATGCCATGTTAAAGGCTTTAGAGGAGTTCACATCACGAGGCGTACCAGATTCTAGAGCTGCGCCGCAAGGGAGCGCCGACGAACCATCCTGCAGTGAGTGTGTTGAACTGGAACGTAAAATGCGTAGGCAGCGCACTCGGCAAACGCATTTTGTTGAAAAACTGAAAACACAATTAAAAGAACTAGAGAGATTTGCAGCAGAGAGCCCTGAGACTGGTGGGAAACAACACAGGACACTTATAGAACATTTACGAACAGAAATTGATCGAAGCTTAGAAGAAGGCTGCCATCAGCCGTTAAGTGCAGATGAGTTGAGACATCAAATCAACTGTGCTGTGCGACAGTATGCTGACCGACAACTATCAAAAGATGAAATCATTGGGAAACTTCAAACACACATAGAAGACATGCAGAAATTCATAAATTTAATGAAAACTGAAGAACTAAAAAGCAACCCAACTAAGACTAAAGCTCCAGAACCAAAAAAAATTGGAAAGCCTGAAAATTCCTTTGATAAAAATTTCAATAAAAACAAAATGAATGATGATCTAAGAGCTGAGACTATTAATTTAATGAGAAAAGCATCTACTTTGATACAAATATTTACAGTTTCTCAATTTGGTTGTTCACCAAATACAAATAGCAGGAGATATGAAAGAAAATCATCAACTATAGTCACACATTGGGGTAATCTACGGGCAAAATTAGAAATGTCTATTGATGGAGTTCTACATTTAGTGTCTCGTGATAGACCCTCACATGCTCTCATTGACAGCTATGACAGCGAATCAGAGGAAGGTGGAGTTATTATCAATGATGCTCCTTTGACCACAGCTGTAAGAAGACATTTAGCTGTTAATCTCAGAGATTTACTGCAACATGGCTTGACTGGCCCAGAGTCTACATCATTAGTTCCTATAATAGGCTGTTTTCCTGTAAGAAGGTCTTCTATGTCCCGTACAACACACATTTGGGAATTAATATTACGATACTATGAATTGAATGATGGTGATAGGTTCAATTCTACACCAGCAAGAAAATTAAGTCAAAGTTTTAATTTAGATATTGTTGGGGGCACAGCTATTACAAATAAGCAGAGTCTACTTAGTGCTATCGGCAGTATTTTAGCATCTCACATGCCTTATAAGAGAAGTTATGATGCACATTTTAAGGCTTTTGTGTGTGCAGCTTTGAATGCACATAAACTTGTAATTTGGCTAAATATTATTTTAAAATGCCGATCTTTGGTAGATTCTTATTATTCTTCAACTAGCTATGTGGTCAATACTGGTTTCCAGGACGCTTTACAAAGCCTGGACCGGTTGACTCCACACAACTTTGACTTGCCCGTTGACTTAGCTGTGAAACAATTCCAGAACATAAAAGATGTATTTATGTAGTTACTTTAATGTGTAAGAGTACACTTTTTTACGTAATCACTGGTCTAAGACGCCTTCCATTTTGAGGATCTTGCTATACACTTACTTATTTTGAACTATGATAGTCTACTTCTAGTCCATTATTATATCAATTAGATTTAATTACTATAGTCATAGTATTACTAAATTGTTGTAAGAAAACAAGTTATAAAGATGTATTAAAGCTCTCTATATTACTTATTGTATAAAGCTAGTCAGCTACATATGGATGTTACAAAAATGTTTAAGTTTTATTTTGAATATTTTTTGCTAGTTGTCATGATTTCTTTGTATAATTTTTTTATTAATCTGGTCTATATAACATAGGTATTGGAGTAGTTTACAAAGGATTGAAAATATTTTTTGTTCTGCAATCTAGTTTTCAAAGAGTACAAATAGGCATAGGTACAACCTAGCTATTTGAGAGACTTATAATTAATTTTATTTCATACATTCCATTACATTCCCAATTGTTTTATCTAGGTATGCAATAGGAATTAACAATGTTTAAGTTTCAAATTAAATATACCAAAAAATTTACCAAAAATATTTAATATAATGTAAAGTGCATAAAACGCTAAATATAATGTAGTCAAAGCATTTCATTATGACAATTATTATTTTATACCCATTCATCCCTAAGAATAAGAACCTTGCAAAATTTAATGGTATACATTACTTCTCTGTGCTAGAAAGCAATACTTCCAGCTGCATAACATCCCACTAGGCAAGTCAACCTGGCCTGAAAGCATGTAAGCAAGCAAGCAATAATCTTGCTCTCCAATACATGGGACTTAAACAATTCTGGCGAGGAGTGGGTGTTTAGGTTTATCATACACCTCTGCCTACCTCTTCGGGATACAAGCGTGATGCTGTTATCTTGATTATGGTAAACCTATATTTCTATTTAATCCATTTCCATGAATCCAGTCGCCTATGCTCCCCTTAGAGAAAGCATAGTTGCTCCCGAAGCTCATCGCCCCGTCTACTTTGCTGCTGTTTACCGGGTAGGGTAATAATAAATTTCCGGAAGTTGAAAGCATTGTATATTAAACATTAATATTAGCACACGTAAGTTGTTATGAGAATTCTCTAGTTGTCACCAAAGGGGCGAGCGTTCTAAACATTGTTTATGGTTAGAGTATGAAATACAAGGACATGAAATACAATATTATAATTTTAACAATAATATAAAATAAAAAAATATTATTTATATTGATTTTATATAGGACGTACTTATTGTATTAATTATTTAATCATGTACAACTGTAATCAAAAGAAATATCTAACCTCTAAGTATTTAACAATGATTTAACATCATTGAGATTGTTGCGTTGTTTGACATTTGTTTTTTGATCGTGTGATCGATGTTTCGAGCGTGACGTTGTGTGCAAAATAGATTTAACATATTTTTGCAAATCAAAGACCTTGTATAGAATAGACGGAGCATATTTAAGACGAAAGAAAAACATAGGTTTTGTCTTTCGCACTCATGTGAGCCGTCATAAGTTAAAAAGAGATAAATATACTATCGTCGTAACGTCTTTTGTACTCATGTAGCGGGTTTGTTATAGAAACGTACCTATAGTATATGTTTTTGTATCAGTATCAGAACCACTAGTGCCGTTCCATGTCTTTATCGACATTATTATTGGCTAAATATTTCATGTTAGTCCAAGATCTAAAAAAATATACATTACAAATTGAATGATTAATTAAATACAGAAATAACGACCTAGTATCCATACCTGGGTGGGTAGAACCACAAGTAAATTAATTAAAACGATACCTATTTGTACCCTGATAGAAAGATACCTAAGAAGAACCGTACGTTGCGGTGACAGATTCAGAACCACTTATTCAACGTAATTATCATGGACAAACTAATACGACATTGCGGCCACCCTTTGGTTGCTATAAATCACATACCTACCCTTTTATAAAAATTAAATACACGTTTTTCATTGACTTGACCGGAAATCGAATCGGCTCTCGATACAAGAAGTAGACGACCTTCTAGTATATTTCGGGGATTATCTCAATGCGATTAAAGAATAAAAGCAAATACTTCTTTATAAGATTTTTATTCAATATAGTTAGAATACAATGACTACGAAGCACTGAACAATTCCGACTTTTGGTGATAAAAAAAAATATTTCCTCTTGTTCACTTTCTTTAGAAGTGTATAGTGTCGTCGGCTCTGGTCGTTATAACTTTACCTGCAAGAATGGCACATATTAACGTGGAGCACACAAATACACAAGCATTGCATGTTTACACATTGCACATAGAAGGAATAATCACAGGTAATTACAAAAATAGTTATTCATACTAATTATTTATAGAAGGAATAATCACAGGTAATTACCAAAATAGTTATTCATACTAATTATTTTGTGCAATAGAGAATATTTGTATTGTATTGAAATATTTTATCCATGCTAATGTAGAATACAAAAACGAAAAAGCTGCAAATTTATCTATAAACTTATAACTAAACTTAAACTCACCTTATGTGAGATATGTGAGTGAATATTGTTGGTACTGCATCTCTATGTAATATTTTTGTTTGGTATCCTGCTCGATAGAAAGCAAGATACATCGAAATGTAATTAGCACAGGCTTAAATAAGGAGAAGGCGTCCTTCAGAAGAGAGAATTATCTCGTTTCATGGTCTGAATCTAATTGTTTCTTAATTTCTTGTTTCGTAAATTAGGATATTTAGGAAATCTGGAAAATACAATATCTTTATGTAATCTTCATCCAAATCGGAAACAGGTCGAAAAATAAATTAAACGTGAATAGAATAACGCAACATGTAGATGTTACATTCAAACATAATATTATGTTATCGATATCAAAGGACAACACTACTTATAATACTTTGGGTACATGATCTGTCAAAGCTGATTAACGTAAAATGTGAAATCAATTATTTGTACAAATGTGACGGCTTTGCTGAAAATATGCGTCTGCATCGTGTTTAGGGCTCAATAAACTTTACAAAAACCAGACCAGGTAATGTATTTCTTGCACACAAACATGTATTATGTGGTCGATAACTTACCCATGGTGAGACATTGTTTGATCGTTCTCCATTATAACACCCATTCTACTCTCACAACCAATAGCTACGCAAGCCATGGTTCATAATGAATAACTATTTCACAGATTGTTTATATAAAAAGTTAAAATAATGTCCCAAAACACCAAAAAACTAACGGCAGGTTTGGTATCCAGCTGACTACCACAACATCTCAAAACGGTAAACACTGACGTTCTAGACAGCGGTGTTTGTCTATGTTTGTTTCTTTTTTCCACAGAGATTGTTGCCATAGGGAAGAAAGAGAGCTGTGATAGTTTGATCGTCACTCTAAAATATTATCCGTCTATTCTATACAAGGTCTTTGCTTTTAATTTTTAAACAAGGAATGTACATACATATCGTCAACCAGTGTTGCCAACTTAGTGGATTTTCCACTAGATCTGGTGGTTTAGACATGTGGTTCGGCGAAAAAATATTAGTTTTAGTGGCTAGTGGATTTTTTAGTGGATTAGAGTCCTTCCAGTTAGCGGTAAGTGACGAATTTAACCACTAACACAACCGAATATGGTTTATGAGTTACTTGAGCGAAAGAACCAATATAGTTTATTTATTAGTACATAATACATACAATAAGTTTCAGATTGAGTAAGATCAAGATGCCTAAGCCACAGTACACCCAAAAGTTTCGTGATTGTTGGTTACGTGACCCAGTTTTAAGGGATTGGTTGCAAATAGTCGAAAGCACTGGTGATCCAGTTGCTAAGTGCAAATTATATGGTATATTATTAAGGAATCATTATTAATAATAATTGAATAATTTACCCTGTCTCTAGCACGTCTTTACCTACGACGCGGCGCTAAAGAGGGGGAAAAACATCCCACGATCTGATTGCACTGATTCGGCTTTGGGTTGTCTAGTGATTCTATAGTCTCTGCTTACCCCGGTGGGAAGTAGGCGTGAGTTTATGTATGTATGTATGTATTTTATCTAGTGAAATTCTGGTGGTTCGAGAGACCGCTCAGTTTTAGTGGTTTCTGGTGGTTTGCACGGCCGCATTTGGTGGGCTGGTGAAAATAAAGTTGGCAACACTGTCGTCAACAAGAAATAGTAGTCGTTCACAAACACAGATATTAGACTTCACACACCATTGTCTAAAGTTCATGAAATTGTGCGGCATTGCCGGCTAATACAACTCACTTGTCTAGTACATACGCCAAGAAGATTGCATAAAAGGTAAGCGCATTTTTTTTGTGCCTTTCATTAATAATTTCAAATTAATATTATAAATTAAAATCAACATATTATTTTATTTATTTTTGTTAGGTACACAAAAATACTAATTTAATACTTTTCATTTTTATCTCTCCTTGTTTAAAATTAAAGAAGTAAATAAAACCAATGTTTTTAAAATATATATTTTTTAATTGCAGCCAGCACCAATAAAATGGCAAATACTCTAAGACGTTCGGCCTTTCTAATTACTAAGAGGCAGAAGTTTGCTGCAGCAACTTCTTTTAGGCAAAGTAGTAGTGACTCGGAGAAGAATATAGTGAAGTCACCATTTAAAAGTGTTCCTGAAAATAATTATACAGTCAATGACTTTGTATGGCTGAATTTGGACAGGTGGCCTGATAAAACTGCTATGGTAAGTACAAAATTAAGAATTATTTTTTTATAATACTTTAATAATTTAATACTTTAAGAGAGACTGACATTTTAATTAGGTACCTACTTACCTGTGTTTTTCTAATTAACTATTATTAAACTCGAATTCAAATAGTAGTAGTTAAAAACAAGTTTTGTAGTATTAATTAAGGATTTTCCTGTTTAGAACTGTGTATTATTTTTATGTTCTGTGAGGGTATTGAACTTTTAACTTATGAAATATTCATTTCATTCACAAGGACCAAATATTTGCAATTCAATCATTATTACTTTTTACCAGGGTTGATGGGGTTGGTAATTCACCTCACAATCAACACAATAGAAGAGAAGATTACTTTTCCTATATTCAAAACAAGATGTTTAAAAAAATAAATCAACTTTTAACGAACTGTCAGAATATGTTTGTAGAATATTGTAAAATTATGTATAGAACACATAAAAACAATCATAAATAATATTTTAAATAGCATAATTAAAATCTGATTATGAAAAACTAAGTACAAGAAATAGACACACTGATTCAGGTAAGCCTACTTATAATTATACAGTGTCTAGCAGTCAGTAATGTGCTCATCCCGGGAATATTCCCAAAGTGGGAATGTTCCTGTTGTAAAAAGTCTTTAATGCAAGGACACTGGCTGCTTTTCTTTTTTCAAATTGTTCTTTCTTGTACTCTAGTCTCATCTGTCTAAAGGTTAGGTAATAAAGTTCTTTTTACATAAGTTTTGCGCGTTTTGACTTCCGGGAACTTTCCCAAAGTGGGTACATTCCCGAGATCGGCAATTCACTGTTTGTATTAACTGTGACTAGGTACCTATTCCTTGAGATAGGTTATGGCATACCTACGTATATAGGTACCCAAAGCAAAATACTTACAATATAGTACAAAACGCTATGTTGCACGTAAACACAACACAACATAAATAAACAAGGTAGGTTAGGTAGGTACCTATACCTTCAAAGTGACAAGAGACACAGTTGGTGATTTATACGAACATAATTAACAAACAGTACCTGTTACGAAAAAATGTTTGAATGCAGCTTATGCAGCCACTTCTCTCTCTATCTCTCTCTCTCTCTCTAAGAGCTGGGCTCTTGTCGGTGGACTAATCGCCATTCCTCTCTTCTTCCCGCCAAATCCTTCACCTCAACATAACATAAACAGCCTATATAAATCCCAATGCTGTGCACAGGCCTCCTCTCAATCAACCGGAGAGGGATCCTTCACCTCAATTCAATATAATACAAAAACTCTTTATTGCACTTAAATCACATTAAAAATACATTAGGTATTAGATGTTGGGTTAGGGGCTCTGATACGACACGACCTGCACCTTCTCTTTTATTTGTTTCATAAATGTTCTCCTAGGTCTAACCCTTCCTCTCTTTCCTTAAATTTTTCCTTCTATGATGTTTTTATAAACGAATCGTGTCGTATCAGGCCAATCACCACCACCCACTTAAGTAATAAAAATCAATAAATAAAAATAAACATAAAGATAATAACTAGATTTCTTAAGGCAACAACGCCAGTTGGCAAATAGCGCGCCAGCACCAAACAAAAAAAAAAGTGTTTTATTTCTGTAAATCTATAACAAACAAGTTACAGGGGCTTCCCTAAAAGTAGTCAGATGACACTTGTGATGGGAATGCCTCGCTCTTCCAACGCAATCAAAACAGAGTGACCAGAGCTAGGTAGTCTTCTGTAATTGACGCTTTAAGCGAAGTTTTCAGCCTCTTGTCTGATAGTAGATAAAGACCTCGGATATATTTAGGTTTGAGGCCAACTTTTCACTGTGACCAGTGCCTAAATAGAGACAAATTAGGTAGGTATGCAGTCGGAGACAGTTTTCAGATGATCGCGTGCTGAAAATCTCGTAAATTCACGCACACATGCATTCTTTTGAATTGCGTGCTAAGAGATTCCCATGCAATATGTATTTACACTACTGCTTTAAAAATTGTAGAGTAATAATACCTACCGTTCCAATAGTGGACAGGAATGTTAAGAATGGGAGTTAACCGTCTCTATGTCTGTCTATTATACCTATAGATGTTATGTAGTCATGTTAAAGAGAACTTTAATGCGACTCTTCTCGAACCCGCCATAACCATAGCCATAACCTTTGTCGAAACGGTGCTAATAAGTGATGGGACCAAATTCCTTATTAGTATTACCTAAGGGCCGATTTTTCAATAGTCAGACGGTGTCCATTCGTCGAATATACTCTTCTAGAATTTTTCACACATGCTATTGAAAAATAGCTAATTTATGCCATTCTTGAGAAATTTTCAAATTTGCAATTTTCATCTACCAGGTATGCGCAGTAACCGGCCGAGGGTACACGTATGCGCAAACGCACAAGATGACGACGACGTTCGCGGCGTCTCTCCGAACCAAGTTGAAGTTGAAGGACAATGACAAAGTGGCTGTTATTCTACCCAACATACCCGAGTACCCTAGTGCCTTGCTGGGCATATTGCAAGCTGGCTGCATTGCTAGTATGATGAACCCTATTTATACTGCTGGTGAGTTACTTTTCCCCCGTTTTGAGTTCCATGAAATGACTGTATCGGGAGTGTTTCGGGCCTGTAACCATCATTCTCGTCTCTTTCATACCAAGTTGCATAACGTTGTGTCTTTCGCGCTAGGCGATTATGCTACGTTAAAATTGATATACAAGATCTTCGGAAGGCACGTTAAGCCGTTGGTCCCGGTTACTAATTACTGATGTAAGTATGTAGTCGTTATATGAGCCATGTCAGGAGCCTTTGGTGGCTGAGTAATAACCCTGACACCAGAGTTGATGAGGTTGGTATTTCACCTCACACCCCACACGATAAGAAGTGCCGCTTAAAGCGTAAGTGCGAGTGAGATAGACAGTTCGCGCTTTCCTCCTTACTCCTTAGCAGCTTACGGCCAAAGTAAGTAAGTTAAGACTAAAGTAAGACCCATTGGGGGTGAGGTCGGCGCCCGATACGTGTAGGTACCGTTTTATTCTTTATTTATGTCTGTGCATTATAAACTTGAAGCCTTCTCCCGATAAATCTTCTGTCTACATTGAGGTTTAGTTTAGAATCAAAATTGAAAACGAAATAATTTTGGATGTAAAGGTAATGGAGCTGGAACAAAAAGTGACGAAAAATAATTTAACTGAAAAAGTAACACTTTGAATTGCAACATATTTATTTATTTCCATACTGAATAAGTATTCAATTCACAAATTAGTTATTTATTTGATGTTTTTACTTAACGTGAGGCTTGTCCGTCATTCTTTAACAATGAGTTGCTGAGACTTTTTCTCTCTTTATTTAAGAGCTGCGCTCTTGTCGGTGGAGTAATCGCCTGCATTTTCATTACTCCATAGATAAGGCGTGTAGAGCGGTGGTTGCCCCAATCGCCTTCCGTTCCGCAGTACACCGACCAATTTCTCAATCGGTGTTGTTCTAGCTAGAGCCCTACCAGAATCCATTTCCTCGGCCTCCAAGCAGTACTGATACCGCTGCTGCCCGGCATCAGGGGTGCGCTTTTGAAGTAGCGGCGCCTACTCGCTACGTCACAAAATCGTCATAGAACCTAAGTAGCATAGTAGAGGCTTTTTACTATATCTAATTGTTTTGAATTGCATTTATAATGAGGGACATTTCAGACTATGTTCCCAAAAAAAGGCACTGTACAGAGGTGCCTTCGTTTAACCTTCTAATTTTAACGATAACAGACATAATGGCCCCGATTCCTGCAGACACCGCCTAATTTTATTTAAAGATAACTTTATACGGATATAAATCCGTCATGTTCATATCCGTCGAAAAGGAAAGGGACGGATGATTCACAGCTCTTAATTTTAGGAAGAATGAATGAATGAATGAATAACCCGGGCGAATCAAAAGGTACGTCGCTGGTATGCAATCCGTTTGACGTGCTGTCTACTTAACTGTGTCGGGTTATTGACGGATGTAAAATTTTTAGACGGTTGGTTTAGATTTGTGCTTAAAATTGACGTGTGTTCCATAAATTTTATGCTTGTCGATTACCCGTCCCTTTCCTTTTCGGCGGATAAGAAAATGACAGATATAACTTAAAATAAAATTAGATGGTATTTACAGGAATTAGCACCAATGCATCTTTTATCTTTGTTTTGTGTTATTACACCCAGGCACAACACATCTTCCACCTGTTTCCAAATTATTCTGATCAAAAAAAGGGAAGTAATATGCTCGTTGGTAGCAACATAATTCTATACTATCTGATCCAAATTATTTTTATAATGCCTCTGCCATTACGTTACATTTTTGGATAATTATCTACCCGAGCAATGAGAAAATAAACGCCATCTATGTATTTTTGGGGAGCCTGGAAAGTTCCACATTTTTTATGGATATCTAAATACATAGCAGATTTTTACTTCTCCTGCTTATCATCTCAAGGATATCGTAAAAAATTACTAACTACCCAATCTACTCTCTACCACCTAATGGAAAATAAACGTAGGTGCGCAGGCGATAGGTATCTCTAATATCTTTTTGTCCTTTGCGTGTTGTTTATCGAAATGACAAACAATCTTCGAACAATGACTCGTAATGACTCTCTGTAGATAAATCCGCCCAGTTTGTAAGTTAAAAACAATATTATTATTGATTTTTAATAATTAAAACAATACCTTATCGTAAGCTTCCCCTTGCTTTGTGAGCGTATGTGCAATAAAGCGGTGAGAGCCCTCAGCGCTCTCCATTTGTCCAACCAAGTAGTTAATACTCACACATCTCCCTAGCATTATCTCGTTTTTACAGGGTCCGCTTACCTAGCTTTCCAACCCGCGAAGGGAAAACCAACCCAATACATGTTAGGTCACATACCTCCGAAAAAGCATTTCTCGGAAATGTGAGTTTCCTTACGATATTTTCCTTCACCGCTGAGCACGTGATAATCATTTATGATCCAAACATGAATTCGAGTACAAATTCGACAATCATTGGTTTGCAAGTAGTTAACCCTTTAGGGAATGAAATTTCCGAAAGTACCGTTTTAGTGCTCACTTTCGTACCACAAGCTGCTAACTTTAAAAGTGACAAAGGTTTAGAAAACTCTTATATCTTTTTTGACCCTTTAAGGGAATTACCAGAAATCCCTTCAAATTCATGCTTTTATCTTCAAACACTACAAAGTTTCATACAAACTTTCATACCCTATTTTATCCCTTTAGGCGATGAATTTACAAAAAACCCAATGCTCTAAACTAAGCCATGGAGAAAAATAAAAATGAATTGAGTAACCCGTATTTATTTTTCAGACGAACTGCAACGCCAGCTAGAGCTGATCGACTGCAATGCAGTGGTAGCTTCAAAGATATCCTACCCTAACATCAAGGCAGCTTTGGACGCACTACAGAAGAAAATACCAATCATATTAACAGACAAAGAAGCTCTACCAGAAGGCACTATTAAATTCTCTGAATTGGCACAAGATGAGCACATTAATACTGATTGTCTAAAGTCAGTCAAGAGACGTCCTGACGATGTTGCTGTCTTGCCGTTCTCAAGTGGGACTACAGGATTTCCAAAAGGCGTAGTGTTGACACACAGTAGTGTCGTTGCTGCCAATTTCTGCATATCCGATCCTGATATTATTGCTATTAAGGAAACTACTGGTAAGATAACAGATTTTTTGCAATAATCTGACCCCCACATGTAAATTACACGTTACAAGTGTCAATATTTGAGCGTTTTCAAAATTAAGTGTACTACGTCTGAATTTTAGCTATAATTAAAAATATGACATTATTGGAGATATTTTGATTTAGATATTATTAGGATACGCGATAGTTTATGAAATTATGTGAAGTTGTTAACAGATTAATCTATTTTACGAAAAATTATTAAATTATAGGGCGACGGGCGAAAAAAATGTCAGTTTTGCGACTATCTTAAAAAATAATTGGTCTGTAACTATAAGAAAGATATAAATATGATTTTAGTTGTGTTATGAAGATTACCAAAGATATTTTATGAAAAAAATATATACATAGTCATAAAATCTATAAAACACGAAATATGCTAGTTTTTCGTTCGGTTTTGTCACAGCTGATACCAAGGCAACCATTATATTTACGATTTAATTTCGAATATTAGTTTAATAAACAAAGTAATTATTGTGATACCGAATATTAAAATCATTTTAATAAATAATATAAATTATTAGCAACTCTCCATATTGAAAATTAGAAAAATCTAAGAATTTCTTCGTCGCAAAATGAGGGACTGTCGCAAAACTGACATACGAATTTTTCTAAGGGTGGGCTCACACAGGAGAAAACCGAACCCAAAAATGTAAGTGAATAAAATAAAAGATATACTTACACAAATTTTAAGTTTTTAACCAAATAATTATCAATTCTGAATGGGAACAGTCTTTTTGAAAATCAAGATTACTTAGTTTAACAAATAACAAACTTGTCTTCTTTTTTCAGCTTCTTCTTCATTCATTTCAGATATTTTTTTCTTCTTCGATTTTATTCTTTGTAAATTTTTTAACCTTTGGGCGTTTAATTTCTCGGGATTTTCTTTTTTAAATTTTTCTCTATATCTCCGAGACCGTTCTGCACTAGTTAGTGGCATTGTTAAGCCTAAAAAATTTAAAACCTTTTCAGTATGTAGTCTCAGCTTTATAGTGTCGGTTTTGCGACTTTACTAGTCAGCCTGTAGGTCACAGGGAAAAATGTCGCAAAACTGACGTGACGCTCTGTTCCCATTTTGTATTCAAACCGATATTTAAAAGGAAAAAAAATACCTAGTCTTGTCACCAAATGTAAATAATTTTGCATTATAATATAGTTCATCTTCTGAATAAATTAATAAAATAAAACTCACCTGAATCTGATTTTATATCGTTTCAAACCCGACAGATAAAATTTTGACGGCCGTGGAATACCAGAAAACACGTCTCGCGTCACAAAATATATTTTGTCACTAGTCTTTTTTTAAATGGCGACCGGTAAATTAAGGAAAATTTTGCCATTATAAAACGAAAATAGCTACCGTAAATAATTTCAATAGGCAGTTTTAGTCGTGACAAACCCGACATGTCCGGTCGGTACACTTTTTAAGACTTTTGAAAAAATTTAACTATATTTAAATAAGCACAAGATTTAAATTATAAACTACTGGAAATGAGAGAACCTTTAGAAAACTTCAACCAATACCAAACATCAAATGATACCCTAGTACAAAAAGTTTTAAGAATCTCTTCAAACATTTATCAGTTTGAGTGGGGGACACGGCAAAATCTAGTACTTAGTGATAAAAAATTACATTTTATTTAAATAATTCCTCATAACCATGAAAATTTTGTTAGAATTTAATTAGTTTAGAATATATTTAATGTATCTCAATAATTAAAATAATTAGCTAGAAGTAAATTTTACTAGTTATTAGACTTCAAACACGAGGGACAACGTGAAAATGGGAGGTACACTTATTTTTGAAAATGCTCATTTATTTCACAAGTATATTTTGCAATCCCTATACTTTTTTATAAGCGTTATTTACATATACTTGTGAATGACTTATAGCCTGACTTATAAGTTTTGATAAATACGGCACTGGTCTCCCGGGCTTTTTTGACTTCTTGGGTATAAGGTTGGCTGGAACCCCAGTTCTTTCAAGGAATCACGCAAAATAGGCGCTTGGACGTCTTGTTGCCATTCATATTCCGTATACCTATTATTCATATTCGTTTTATCTTTATGATAAACATGTAAGATATTTAAATAATTTATCAATTTACAGTGTTAATGTGCGATAGTGGCGGCAATGTACCTTATAGTATTGAGTATAATCTTTTATCTACGCCTTCCGTTTTATCTGACCTTTTTCGATAGACTTTATACCCGTAATCGTGTCGTACACGAAACGCGTTTACGCGGGTTTCATACTTCAAAAGTTAAAAAGGAACCTAATGTTTATAATGGGTACATTTCCGAGCACCAGAAGTTTCCCAGAACACAGAAATATTCCAGAATCTTGCTTATGCTCACACACACAGATGCGTGTGTACAGACATGAGAATTATCATGTACCCACTTTAGAACCCTGTCGCACTATCATATTTGACATTTAATGAGACTTACGGTTTCATTTGTCAAAAAAGTTAATATGACATGGTTTCAAAGTGTATACATATTAGTGCTCGTGACCGTACGATAACGTCAATGTGTAGTGTCTGTGTAAAACCAGGTGTTTTGTATGAAGTGTCCGGGGCGTGACTTAGCCCAGGATACTGGATACTACCCAATTATTCTTTGACCTATGCCTGACCTAAGTATCAGTGTTTTTTTCCAGCGAACTACCAGTCAGTGCTGCCTGCGATCCTGCCCTTCTTCCACATCTTCGGGTTTAACGCGCTGATGCTGAACCAAATGCACCTGGGCTGCAAACTCGTCTCCATGCCATACTTCAAGCCAGAGCTGTTCCTTCAGACTATTGCGGGGCATAAAGCAAATGTGCTGTTCATTGTTCCTCCGATGGGTAAGTGTACTGTGGTTCTGTGGTTCTCTGACTTGCTTCTCAAGCAGGGGAGCGCCAGTTCGAACCCCGATATCGGACTCAATGAGGTACCTATTCATTTTCACTATCAAGCGGCTCACCATCCTATCACATTGGTCTGGTGTTGGCGACAAAATATAAGTATTTAAATACGTATTTCTGCTATCCGCTCCCTGTTGCTAGGGTCATTAGCATTGAATAAGGAGTAATACTATGTATAGAACGGCAACTCTCAGCTCCCCATCAGCGTCTGAGGTAGGTTTACCTCACCCCCCCTCGAACATAGTTTAGACTTGAATCGTATGGTGTCAGACGTCACATACACAGATGCGCGTGTACAAGAATGTCAATGTGTAGTGTCTGTGTAAAACGAGGTTGTTTGAATGAAGTGTCCGGGGTGTGGTCATTAGTGAGCTGTCAAAGGCCTTTGACATAACTTATACTTTTGTGTTTTTGTCAGTGTTGTTCCTGGGGAAGCACCCGGCAGTGACTCCTGCGCACTTGGAGTCTGTGCACGGCATCATATGCGGCGCCGCGCCTTGCTCGGAGGACGACGCCGCGGCTGTCATTAATAAAAACGTAAGTATATTGGTACAATAAAGGCATTGAGGACTTAATTATCTAAGAGACGAAAAATCTGAAGAAAATCAATATCATATAACATCTAACTGTCGACTCAGAAATCTAACTCGAGACTTTTCGAACAGCATGCTGCCGATTTGTTGACTGAGTTAACATGTCAATTATATTGCCAAAGTTGTCTGAAAGGGTAAGAATCAATTACATAATTGATGAATAAACAACATAACATAAGGTCATGACTATATCCCAACTTTGGTAGTCAGTGGTACCTCCATCGTAAGATGAACTAAGGGTTGTATTAAACTAAGCTCAGCTTCGAGACTGCTCACAAGATCGTGTCAATGTGACAGTTCTCATATAAAAACAGGGACTTGAGCATGATCTTGAGGGCAGTCTCAGCTGAGATTAGTTTATTAATACCACCCTAAGTACCTACCCCACCGAGTTTTCTGTTAGACCAACGTGATAAGTGGTGAGCCGTATCGCCGTTTATAATGGTCGAGCCAACTGTGTTAGTGAAAATTGCAATATAATAAAGAAATATAATATAAATACCTATACTAATATAAAATAATATAAATATGTTAGATAGAGTTAAAATTCATAATGTTTGTGAAAAAATTAACTTATCTACCATTCCGTGTAATCAACAATAGGTGAAACGAAAACGGAACTAACAGGTTTGATTATAATATTTATCTTCTCATAATAACAAAAGGTTATCACAAAATATTACTGCTATCACAACTTTACACAATAATCCAATAATTTATCAGAAAATTCTCGTATTAGTAAATAAGTGAATATCTCGTCTCGTAATTATGCAATTTTGCATTATCATTATAATTGATTCATCATTATCAATAATTACTGTATACAAATACTCATCGGTTTGTCTACCACTTCTGTCTCCGACTTGAAAAAGGAAGTATTGTTACTTCGTGGTTTGTAAATTGTACCATAATTTCCGCGAATTAGATACTGACTGGGTCAAAGATAAAAAAAATATAAAATGCTTACTTAGAAATAGAAACCCTATACGGGTTTCGGGATTTCAGGGATTTAAGTGATAAAAATTATCTCATTTTTCTTTTTGACTTGTGGCGGACCCAACGAATTGGCCAGCTAGTTCCGCCCACATACAACAGATGGCGCCACCATTCAATATGCCTGTCCTGAAACGCGCTATCAAAGTTTACACAGCGTGACGAATATATACAACTTCCAACATGACACTAGTGGATCGTCTAACTTTCCTTCTATCCTTCTATTATGTCTTTAATGAAGTCGAGTCTTACTCATCAATCATTTTAGACCCCTTATAACGTAGCACGCATTAGAATGACAGCAGAAAAAGACAACAGATGTATCTCTTTCGTACTAACGCCATACAGCTTAGTGCGAAAGAGACGAGAGATATGTGACTCTAATCTACGTTAAAATTTCCAGAAAAACATATCATTCCGTCAAGGGTACGGGCTGACGGAGACGAACGCCGCGATCTCAGTGGGCCACAAGAATGACACGGTGCATTCAGCGGTCGGACATGTGATGGGCAGCAACGAGCTCAAGATTGTTGACATAGACACTCAGCAGGCACTGCCAGCCGGACAGGTGAGACCTTTGTTCACGTACACAATAGATAGACTTGGTAGGTCTTTTTAATTTGTTCTCAGTGGGCCACAAGGACACTGTGGATTCAGCGGTCGGCCACATTGTAGGCAGCAACGAAGTCAAGATTGCTCATATAGACACTCATCAGGCACTCCCAGCAACGAAAACTTTTAGGGATGATTCAGGCCACGATTCTGAGTTGATATCATGTGGAATTTTCCGTCGCAAAACTATAGAATTGAAAATAATTAAAATAAACACAAAAAAGGACATGAATTTTACGACAGAAAATTCCACTTGATATTAACTCAGAATCATGGTCTGAATCAATCCCCTCAGTATTTGTTACGATGACACTAATACCATGTACATTTGTCATTTTTTTCTTGACGCTATGTTCCTTTCTTACCACAGGAGGGCGAGATCTGGTTCCGCGGGCCGCTCCTCATGTCAGGATACTTTAAGAACGAGGAGGCGACGAGAGAAGTCATGCAGGACGGTTGGTTCAAGACTGGGGACATCGGGAAGGTCGACGACACCGGACGGCTGTACGTCACTGAGAGACTGAAAGAGCTTATTAAGGTTAGTATAAGCATACATACACACATAAACTCCCGTGATCCCTAACGGGGTGGGCAGAACCACAAGTAATCAAAAGAAAACTCGCGGCCACTCTTAATACGAAGTCCTAAGATGGATATGATGAACATTATGGTGACAACAGATCAGCTTAACATAGTATGTTGTGTAGTATTAGTATAAGCATAGAGTAAAGAATAATACTACGTATAGAACAGCAACTTTTCGCTCCGCCAATCGTACCAGGCATCGCCTTCACCCCCTGTGGGGTCTTGCTTTAGTCTTATACATGGTGTTGGTGACATCGTAACTAATACTGAGGGGGGGGGGGGGGGATTCAGACCTTGATTCTGAGTTAATATCGAGTGAAATTTTCCGTTGCAAATTCATGTTTCTTTGTGTTTTTTTAATTATTTTAAATTTTATACTTTTGCGATGGAAAATTTCTATTGATGTCAACTCAGAATCATGGTCTGAATCATCCCTTGAAAGCTTTTCGTTTTTGTTACGATGTCACTAACACCTTATGTACTATATACGCCTCTGCGTACTCTTTCGGTGATACAGGCGTGATTTTATGATGTGTTATACACTGTCTTTCAGCGCATGCGCTGCGGAAACTATTAATGATAGAAAATGTCAAAATAAACTGTTGTTTATTCCAGGTAAAGGGTTTCCAAGTAGCTCCAGCTGAGTTAGAAACAGTGATCAGAACCCATCCAACGATACTCGACTGTGCGGTCTTAGGTGTACCTGACCCCATCAATGGCGAAGCCCCAAAAGCATTCGTGGTCCCAAAGCCAGGACAAAAACTTGACATCAAGGAAGTCCTAGACTTTGTCAATAAAAAAGTTGCTGAATTCAAAAAGGTAAAAGAGGTCCAAATCGTCGAGGAAATTCCCAAAAGTGTGGCGGGGAAGATCCTAAGAAAGGATTTGAAGGCGAAGTATTGTTAGTATTGACTGGTTTTAAGTGTTCCTATGCTGCGAAATATGCGATTGGGTTTACAAGGGATTAAGTTTGAACAATGTGGTTAACCCATAACATGGTATACATCAAAAACTTGCAATGTTGAACTTTACCTGTGGTTCTGATTCTGTTAACTCAGATTTAATTTAGAATACCCTTTATATTGTAACATGATTAGAGAGACATGTCTCTCGTCTCTTTCGTACTAAGCTGTATACCGTTAGTGCGAAAGAGATATCTCCCGTCTCTTTTGTACTAAGCTGTATCTCTTCTCGCGGGAAAACGGTTGGACACGTGACATTTTACCCAGTGATGTCGCATTTCAACAAACAAAGACTGTCAAACAATATAACTAGAAACCTGACAGATAGTTTTTGTTTGTTTTGTGAAATATGACGTCACACGAAGCTCAATGTGTGTTTCGAGTCTTGTAATACACAGATAAAAAATCGCATTCTTATTTTGAATAAATAAAATATTTTGAAATGATCTTAATAAAAAAGAACTATTGGATAATTATCGTTAAATTTTAAAAGGCATCTGGGCCTTAGGACCATGTATTGTTTATAGTTCTTTAAGTCTTATTTTATTTAAGTTATATATGAGTTAAATTAAAAATAATTAAAATACAGTTTCAAATTACAAAAAGTCAAATAATCCAACTTAAAATTACTTAACCTAGAACCCACTCCGTGTCAAACCTGGCCCAAAAGTGCCCATGACACTAGCAGCGTTACCGCGCTGGATTGCCACGGACAACCTCTGAGCCAAATAATATCGTTAAATAATAAACTACCATATCCGACATATTTCATTTTTGTTACAATTGTCAAGTTGTCAGTAAACAATTATTAGTGAACCATTTTCTATAAACGCTCATATCTAGAATATTACTAAACTTAATGTATTTTTTAAGGTCTTCCTCTAGTTTTAAAATTCTTTACAATGAAGCACTTTCCAGGGTACGTTCACCAAAATCGATATAGATGGCGTTGTACGTACAGCTTTAATGTGATAATTACCTTTTCACATTACTCGGTTACATCATTATTCCAAAATTTAATGTAATGGCAGAAGCATATATAAAAATAATTGTTGCTTAATATTTGGATCACATCATGTATAGAATTATGTTGCTACCTATGTTGCTTCTCTCTTGAAGATGTAATTGTGCCTGGTGTTAAAATGTGTGTGGACTGATTATTTCACCACTCGCAAACTGTATTAAAAGAAACGCTGATTGTTTTGCCACTTCATATATAATTCGGTTTTAGTAGAAATGCCAGGGTTGATGCGGTTGGTAATCCACCTCACAACCCACACGATAGAAGAAGAAGAAGTAGAAATTATAAAGGTTACAAACACGTCCGACAATAAGAGAAGTTCGATGAATACAAAATTTAATTTAAAATTAGTAAAGAATGAATATTTTTTCTATAACCTTTTTTTTAAAAGGTATTTTTATGTTGCAAATGTCAACACCAGGGTGTAATAAAAAAGGTCATCATTTGTATCCAAAATCAAAGTTAAAAGATGCATAATGTCTGTTATCTATCAAATTAAAAGGTTAAACTAAGGGAAATCTGTACAGCACCATCTGTTGTATTTGGGGAACTTACCCTGGAAAATCTCTCAATTATATCACAATGTTGTATTGTGCGTTTGTTACATAAATGTTTTATTTTATGCTTTCGGTATAAGAATTGTTATCGACCAATTTTACACAAATATTATTACTATATAAGCTAACTTTATATTTACGATAAGACATCAAACTTATATAGACTTATATTGTGTTTCATATGACCTTATTGTATTTGTATATTAATAAATATTAGGTATTATGTAAATGTTGATAATCATGATAACCTCAGAACAGAAATGATATCAAATATAGGTTACCACTCCTAAGATAATCGATTTTTGATATAAGTAACATTTCTAAGGTACTTAATTACCTAAGAGACGAATAATCCGAAGAAAATCAATATAATTTATCGTCTAACAGTAGCCAACCCAGAAATCGAAGTGGAAACTTTACGAACAGTTCTGTTGACTGAGTTAATATGCCAATAATATTGCCAAAATTGACTGAACAAGTAAGAATCAATTAAACTCGCGACAGCGAACAATATTAAGCAGTATTGATGGAATGTGTGGTTATACCTAAAAAAAATCATCAATTGAAGAGCCACGCTCTTGTCGGTGTAGCATTTTCCTTTCCTGTCTATCAAAGGCCAATTCCTTGACTTCCCTATAAGACACGACGTTAACCTTTTCTTTAATCAGTTCCATGTAAGCTCAAAAAAAAAAAATGTGGTAATTTTAATGTTAATCTTGAATCCGTGATAGTCCATGTGGCTCGTGACTTAGGTTGTAGTTTCACGGTTTCGAATCCCGGCTCATGCTTTTAATATCTGAATTCGACTTTATGAGTGGATCATGTTTGGATCATAGACATCACGTGGTTCGCAGGATTCGTGCCCAGTTATTGGCAATAGGCTCGGCTCTATTAGGAATGCTTGTATACAGGGTGTTAGTGACATCGTAACGAATACTTTGAGGGATGATTTAGACCATGATTCTGTGTTGACATCAGGTGGAATTTTCCGTCGCAAAAGTATGGAACTGAAAATAATTTAAATAAAGTTAAAAAAAAATCATGAATTTTCTGACAGGAAAATCCACTTGATATCAACTAATTATGATCACTAACACCTTTTATGTACTTGTACAGAGTGTAAGTGATATCGTAACAAATACGGAGAGGGCTGATTCAGCTCATTATTCTGAGTTAATATCAAGTGGAATTTTCCATCGCAAAGGTATAGAATTGACAATAATTTATAAAAAAAGATCATGAATTTTGCGACGGAAAAATTCACTTGATATGAATTCAAAATTATGGTCTGAATCATTTCTTTCAGTACTCGTTAGGATGCCACTAACACCCTCTATACTATATACCTCTGTCTACCCTTTCAGAGATATAGGCGTGATGCTATGTGGTGTTATTTAAAATGTTGATTTCATCTTTGAAGCCGTTTCGCACTTATCCAATGCATATCTTATCGGTCGACTGCGACCCCATTGCAAATATCGTATACTCGACAATTATCCCCTTTATAAACATATCTAGACATTTATTTATGTACTATAACACTTAAAGACATAACATTCTTATCTTGTTATCATTCTGCTAAGTTGATAAGGCTTTACCTATTATGTATCTAGTTAATAATTTAACGGTACTCGAAAGCGGACTTCAATATTGTTATTGATAATATCAGGGGGGTTAAAAAGGCCACATGAAGCAATTCATCTAAAAAGCAATATTGCAATTTGACATTTGCGCATATAAAAGTAAGTGCGCAATGCAAACAAATGTCAAATAGCAATATTGCTTTCTTTGATGAATTGCTTCGATGTGGCCATTTTAACCCCCCTGATTTAGTTTGAAGATTTAATTTTGTTACTTATAAAGGTTAATATATAAAGAAGTGTAAACAGTTAAAAATATATAAAAATAACTATTTTCTCTTTGGATTTGTTAAAACATACATTTGTAATACATAGGGTTTTTCGTTTCATCTAAAAACATATTTTTCAAGAAAGGATAGGTAATCATAGTCTGTATGGGAGATTTTTAAGAAAAAAATCTTAAAGAAGTTGTTTTTAGACGAAACGAAAAAGTCTCTGTATTGCAAATGTATGTTTGTTTTAACAAACATAAATACAAAAATAGATATTTTTAAATGATTACACTTCATTTATATAGTAATCTTTATAAGTAACAAATCTTTAAGTAATTAGGTATAGCGGGTGGATCTCAAGAGCACTAAAAGTCAATAGGTATTATTCGCGCCAACGCAAAAATGCCTACGTACATAAGTTCTAACAGGATATTTGCAGAAAGATTTTAGAATATTTTTGCGTTCACGAGAATGGCATTGACTTCCGGTGTTCTGAGATTCACTCTAACGTGTTTGTCGAATTCGTAAATGTACGTGCAAAAAAAAGTGTTCATTCATCTATTTAGACTACATTTAGAATAGGTAAGTATATCTAAAGATAATTTACGAAGTTTATTTTTCCGTAAGATATTAGAATACAATAGAATAGAATATGTTTATTTATCAAAAAACTTAAACATGTATACATTACTGGCGGACCCCGCACTAGGGAAACCCTGTATCGCAGAGGTCCTGAACATTTGTTATTACCAAACACTTTTATATTGTTTTTGTATTCGTATTGTTATAATTATGGAGTTAAGCCTGTAATAATAATATTTTCCGATATACACGTTACAAAATACATATTGTATTGTACATAATAATATGAGTAGGTTCAAAAAACAAAAAAATGTAATTACCTACAAAAACTACAAATCAATGCAATTGGCTAGTCTAAAATTATTTACTATTATATGTTTTATTTACATTTGTATTTAAATTTATCAAATTATTTAAGAAAGTATACAATTAATGTTACTATGCATTTTATATTTGTAAAATTTTTAACATTTATTCAACTAAGTTTATTAACAGAATTGCAATAAAAATATTTACACACAATGTTATTTGCTTGTGTTTTCATTCATCATTGTGTAAAAATAAATAAATATTTTTTTATGAAACATCCGCATAAAATTCATGTTTCGGCATCGCGAGTATAACAATTGAGTGTGATTTAGATCCAATGTGTGATCTTTTATCCTAATTTTATTTAGACGTATAGTCAGTGAACCCTTTTGGCCTAAAATTCTTATTTCGCCTAACTGTTGGACACCTTTAAAGATAATTGTCCTTAAACTATTCGCATTAGTTTAGAAGGCTGCTATGGGGCTCGCCCCATAAGCCTCGGCTCATAAGGTGGATTTTCGACGTGCAATGCAATCGTACTTTTCCAAATCCATCATGCGATGAAGCCATAGAGCAACACGAGACTCCACGGACCGGAAACAGCATTACAATAACCTCCTTCCTTTTTGAAGTCGGTTAAAAAAGAATTGTCATCCTTTATCGTAATACAAGAGCTTATAAAACTGTCAAGATTGTGACAAAATATTAGGTAATTATAATCATACAAATAAAATGATAAGAGTTTACCAAAAATGACTTTATGGCAGTAGGATTAGCTTTAGGTATGTAATTACATATCTAGTTTTTATCTGGATAATAAACCCCCTATAAACTTGAACTTATCTGAAACACATCCTTCTTGTGAACTCAATACTTATCACTGTTTATTTATCTTCGGTAAGTAGTTAATTTATTTTTAATGTGTTAAAAGTTTTAACACAGTTTTAACTTAAAACATTACAAAGGGGAGTCGGGTAAGATGGATTATGACTGTTGTATCTTGTAATATTGTAGAGGGTTGTAGAAATAGCGGCACTACGGATATAAAGCGAACTAACGAAGTAGATACCTATTTCAAAGTAATGGCATTCATGTATGTATGATCGATCACTGAAATGTTTATTGTCTTTATGATTTATAGTTATTATATTTATGACCTCAGAACCGCTACACCGCCAACAGCGTCGGTGCGCAATGTCGTGTGAAAATCGCCTATTGTTTTTATATAGTAAGTAGGTATTTTCAGCTTCACTGCTGGAGAGAAGAATCACGAGTGAAAACTGTGTTTAAATTAATCGATCTCGTATCTTTTTCTCTCTATGGTGTAAAGTATCTATCTACTCAGCCTGTATCAACCGACTGCTGGGTATAGGCCTCTTCTCTTTCACGCCATCCTCTCCGGTCCTGTGCAAGTCTCATCCATTACAATCCGGCGTCAGAAAGTGTCTAAGTAATTTACTATCAAGTAGGTAGCTGTAGCTATCTACTTTGTAAACTTAAGTAGGTACACTCGCTGTTAATGATCTAATGATGTAAACACGGAAGGAGCCGTAAGTAGGTATCTAATAGCGTACCTATAGCAACAGTTTTATTGTTGCAAAAACGGGAAATAAAAGTTGGGTAACAGATTGCCCACGCAAGACTGCGGCATCTCGCTACCACTGTTGCGATAAATTCACAATTAAAATTAACAACTTTTTATCACCAAGTTTATTCACTCGACTGAACCGTCAGTATGAATTGCAAACCAGTCTTCTTCTAGGCACGGCGGAAAACGCGCGCCTGCATCTAGTAGAAAAAAAAACAAAAATGAATTCGGCGCGAAAATTGTTTCTTCGTTCAATAAACCAGCAAAAATGGCAAAGGAAATTTGCTTGTAGTGCCACTGTGAGAAATGAGTTTTTAATTCGTTCTCCGATAAGTGACGTTGTGATCCCTGAAATGAGATTTATGGATCGATTATGGAGAGATTCTTCTGGCTTTTTGGATTATACGGCTGTTGTAAGTATTTAAACTTACACAAGTACACTCACACGTGTGATGCCTAATAGGATGGGTAGAGTCATTAGTAGGCGACAAAAAGACCACTTGCAGCCGCTTTTGATATTAAGTTCTAAGATGTATAAGCAGGCCATAGAAAGACCAGTGTAATTGTTACTGTAGAACTTAGCTCTGTAGTTTCTCATCAATATGCACCAATACCTATTTAGTAGGTAAGTTAAATAATCTAATGTTAAAGTTTAAATCTATTTATCTTACATAGTAACTCAGTTTTTGTTTTACTTAACATGTTGTTTACATTCCTCATTATTATGACTTACCTATGACGTTCAACTTGAATCGCGTTTGTTTATATAGATACCTATGTATGTCAAATAATTTGCAAATAGAATTGAAAAGTGGTAGATAAAATAGGTACTTTTATCGACGTGCCTACTTACTTATTTGCTTTGTTTAGGTATAACGTACCTATTACGTATATTGTGAGGTGAAACTACGTAAATGTAGCTAATTCTTTATTCAATTCTAGAACTGTAGACATCAATTATGGAACTATTAAGTATTATAATAATATATGTCCGTGTATGTCCTTATAAAATGACCGTGATTTTGTGCGCAAAACATGCATGTTTTGGTTCTCAATTCATCTATTTAATTTAGCAAGGTTTGTGTGTCTAAAAACTTGTATAATTTCCTAGCGGTGTCATTTAAAATAACCTTTACATACTTATATTGCTTGGTGTCTAATTAAGTATATTGTTTTGTTTTTTTGTGTGTTTAAAACTTACTCAAAGTTAACACTGTTTTACACTTTTTTCGCATTAATAATATTTTTACGAGCATAATAACAATGCATAATAGCCTTCCTTTTCTAAGTAGGTAGGTACTTAGAGCAGAGCATTTACCTAATTCGAATTGCAATAATAATTACACTTACCAATCTAGGTAATGAAGGACTTTCCAGGCTGCGTGCCCTTGTAAAAATATAGATGGCGCTGTTCAGATTTAACGTGATAATTACCTAGCTATCTATTTTGTCATTGCTCGGGGTACATAATTATTAAAAAATTGAATGTACCTAATGGCAGAGGCATATATATAATTGTTGTTTGATATTTGGATCAGATACGCATACAATTATGTAGCTACCTATTGCTTCACTTTATTTTGATAAGAATATTTAATAATGGGTGGAAGACGGGCCATGTGTTGTGCCTGGGTGTAATAACAAGGGTCATCATTTATACCCAAAAGCAAAGATAAAAGTTGCTTAAGTCTCATCCATGAAATTAGAAGGTTAAACGAAGGCCAATCAGTACAGCGCCATCTAACTACATTTTATTTGAAAACGGAGCCTGGAAAGTTGACCTCCACGGTTGCAGAGGCGGAGACGGGAGCCATCGGTATGGTAATGCAGGACGGAATGAGCAAGTCACAGAGACTGACCTGAACCTAACCTAACCTGCTGTTAACTGTCAATACTATTCAGAGGCGGAGGACAGGAGTCCTAGTACGGCTTTGAAATAGACTACTCTGGGCGCCATCCTACTCGCGTCAGACACCAAATTTATGATGTCTAGGAAAGACATAAATAAAAGAGTTTGTGACGGCAATTTTAGGGTTTATTACCTTTTTAGCAAAATTATTACAGAGAGAACGTGTTGATTCGACAGAAATTTAAAATCGAAGAGAGTGAATGATTGGAACGAATGTTACCATATACATATTATTTTTATTTTTTAATTAATTAATGGTTTGGCTCGATAGTTGTTGTAAACAACTGCCTCTATTTTTCCCTAAAAAAGTAGCATGGAGAATGCCACACCGACAAGAGCGCGGCTCTTAAATTAGTGTGTGAGCCTGGAAAGTTTGGGTGTTTTTATGGGATTTAAGTATTTCGTTGCCGATACGAGTACAAAACGCTGACTTTTTTGGCTGCCTCTAAAGCGATACCTATGGCATAAGGGTACCTACCTAGTAAATGTACCGAACCTACACATAACGTGTTCACATAACCGAGAATTGGTAATGAATTACGTTCGCATTCCCGTCAATCAGACACTACATTTGGCCTACAAAATTCAACCTTTGCACCTCGTAATATATGACAAGGTTAAATTACCACGAAAGGGACACACAAACATACGGTTGTATTTCATATCACTCACGCCAGTAATTTCTAATGGAGTGGATAGAGCCAGAAGTAATCAGAAGACAACTTGCAGCTAATTATCGTACGATGGATATAATGAATATGGTGAGGTGAGAGATGATCAGTTTGTCGATGGTTTAGTAGTAAATAAACTTTTCGCAAAACATCTTACCCCGAAGAAGATGCCCCATTCGCACAATGACTTATTCTTAAAAAGACCTGACAGGCTAAAAAGGCCACATCGAAGCAATTCATCTAAAAAGCAATATTGCAATTTCACATTTGCGCATAAAAAGTAAGTGCACAATTCAAACAAACGTCAAATAGCAATATTGCTTTGATGTAGTCTTTAACCCTTCTCAATATGCCTTCTTCTGGAAAATATTTATTCGCTAATGACCTACTGGACTTTTTAGACTACAAGACGTCATTTTTGGGTACTACTGACCTAACACAACGAACCAACTAGTTCTAGCAAGTAGTTAGAAAGAATACAATATTTTTTGTCGGTTTTTACGACATGTCTGGGAAGATAGCGAACCCGTAGCGAAAACATCGATAAGGAACCTGAACTATGTTTTTTGCCCCTAGCGTGGCATCTATGATATGACCATGAATAAAGTGTGTAAGTACATAAATCGGTAGGTAGTTAGTACATTAGTTGAATGGTGCTAATTGCAGAGTTTAGCTAGGTTAGGTCTTAAAATGGAATGTACACTAGAAACATTGAGGTCAATACTAAGGTACGACTGAATTAGTTACTTAGGCTGTAGCCTATACAGGGTGTTAGTGACATCGTAACGAATACTAAGGGGGATTTTTCAGGTATCTATCTACATCCTTTAAGTATAAAGAAGAAAAGAAACATTTATTACTTCCGAACACCACAGACACAGACAGACAGGTACATTACATTTAACACAGGATAGAAACCACACGGAAATCAATAAGTACACAGATAAAAAAATATATTATATATATCCAAAACAAAAAGAAAAACAAACCAAAATCATAAAAACAATAATAATAAAACTAAGTATTCTAAATGCAACGCACTGACGGCTCGATCATCTGCGGTGGAGTCCGGAATAAAAGGACCTCGCTCAGCATAAGTCGCGGCGTGAGCCACGACGCTGATATTCTGTATACGTAGGTAGGTAATGTGTCTCTGCTTACCCCGGTGGGAAATAGGCGTGAGATGCAAATGGGGAAGTAACTCTATCCGCCTATTACCTTTTACGCCTAAACGTTGGCCACTTCATCAAACCGGACACTTCATACAAAACACCTCGTTCAACACAGATACTACACATTGTTATCGTACTTACTCGTTATAGTAAATTTGCTTTTTTATATGAATTGCTGTTCGTCCTGGGGGGGTTAAAATGGTCACATCGAAGCAATTCATCTAAGAACGCAATAAATGCTGTTTGACATTTGTTTGCATTGCGCACTTAATTTTATATGCGCAAATGTCAAATTGCAATATTGCTTTCTTAGATGAATTGCTTCGATGTGGCCATTTTAACCCCCCTGTTGTCTTGTTGACGTCGCCTGTTTGTTGTTCCTTGGCAGAGACAAAATTTGAGCAACCCCAAACTTTTATATTGGTACTTATTCTTAAATCGGGGTCCGCAAAAAGTTAGTCAGCTGTCCGGATCCGGACCTGAGTCCACCATTTGGACACCCCTGCACTAGACCCACTACATTATATAATATAAACTCACGCCTATTTCCCACCGGACTAAATAGAGACTATGGAATTCCTATTGCTTCGCTCTGACACACTTCTCTTGCTTCGACCACGTTCATCAATAAAATTCAAATGACGAATTCATTAATGTATTTGTCACTATAGTTGTGGTCACCCTACACATGTCTCTTGAGTACATTCACCTTTGATACCCATTATGAACCTACTAAATTCACTTCAGTAGGTATTCAACGAGCCCAATTACATTGTTTATAGAAGACAATTGAAGTTATCAGTGCTATCCTGTTGACTGTTGATAGTGGGCAGTGAATGACGTCAGGATATTATTATTATTTCACTGGCATAAAAGTAGGTAGGGACGTACATAAACAGGGGTAAAAAAATGTAGTCATCCCCTAATACATTTCACAACAGTGAAATGTTACCATCTAGTCTAGTACGTAGTAATATTCCTTATTCTATACATTTAGCTAAGATTTTGAGATGTCATTGTGCGCATTTGCTAATATCTTTCAATAGGCGTTTTCGCATTTTAAATTTCAAAGTATTTAGCGTCTCGACCGTCTCGCCTATTTCATAAAACTTACAATTGCAAATTACAATTTCAATTTGGTATTCATTGCGTAAGTAATAAAAAAATATTTCCAATCGCACGCTCTGAAAGTCGTTGTAATTTACCATTGTAAGTTTTGTGAAAAAGGAAATTTTTACAGTAAAAAAAAAATACGTGTAAATTAATTCAGTGGCTTCGAGCCCGCAGATTAGCGCGGACATACCCAAGACGTTGCTAGATTGACTGATTTCATATAACACTTATTTACCAGGTATAAGGTTACCTTTTTGATCAGGTACCTTGATTTTGTTTTATTTTGAAATTGCTCTAATCAAGTATACGAACAGTGTAGTACAACTAAAACAGTACAAGGCCAGTAATAAGTCATCAATCATTACTGTCAGGTATAAGCTTCCTTGCACCGCTTTTTCCGGTCCTGGGGTAACCTCATCCACAACTTTCCCGCCGTTGCAACAATGTCATCCGACCAACGCGCCGCTGGTCTACCTGTTGACCTTTTCCATTCCCGTGACCATCATTCTGTGAAGGCCTTTGTGTTCCTCGTGTCTAGCCAAGTGTTTGGCCCCGTAATAAAAAAATAATGTTAATGTTATTATTATTTTATCTTAAGTGTAAGTAGTTTTCGCTAACACGAGCGGTGTGGGTACTTAGTTTATCTTACAATGGATGTACCTCTGACTACCCCAATTGGGATATAGTCTTAAGCTTTTCTTAACACTCTATTTACATTTCTAAGCCACCACTAATTACCGGCTTTGCCCAAAGTTCTTCCTTTCGTCTCTAGTGTCTAGAGTAAAAAAAAAAATAAAGTAAAAAAAAAACTTTTTATCTTTCCAGGAATGTGCGGAGACCAAGAAGTCATACACATACAGAGAAGTCCAGAGGAACATGGCGAGCTTCGCCACTTCCCTCAGGAAAAAGTTGGGGCTGAAGCAAGGAGACGTGGTGGCTGCTATGCTGCCTAACAGCCCAGAGTTCATAGTTGTGGCTTTCGGCACTCTGCAGGCTGGATGTGTGCTTACAACTATTAATCCTATTTATAAAGAATGTAAGTAGATCCTGGTTGATATTGTAGTTTGATGTTGAGAATAGTTTTGTAAAAGTGGAATAGTTCCTCCAAACATGAACACCACTAGTTCGGAGAAACTATTCCGGGACCACTCCCCGAACAGTTTCTTGACCCCACGGTCGTGGTAGTAAAATTATGATATAAAATAATGTACCTACATTACTTATGTCTTAACCTACCTATTTATACTTAATACTTCAACCTACGCTAATAATTGGCTAGTTTCCTAGGTCAAAGATAAATTATGAAATTCTGATTACTAAATAAAGACAGGTCTAAAGGTGACAAAAATGTTTTCTTTCTTCTATTTAACTTATTTATGAATTTTAATAAAGAAAAATGTAATAATGAATGCGACATTTTGTCAAGTTTTTCTATGACGTCACAGGTTGCTTTTTCATACAAATTCCATAGTAATTTCGTGTTTTGACGTTTAGTAACAAGAAACTGATTTGACTAAGTAGTTGACGACCGGTTGCCATAAACCATAAGAAACCATTGAAGTTGAAGTAGTTGACTAAGTAGTTGGAAACTACCCTATGATGATGCCAAATAATGCCTATTTTACTGACTGCTGATAAACTGTCTGATAGCAAAATTACTAACTGATAGCAATACTATGTACCCGATAAGGTCTGGATAGGCTATCGAGAGTAATGAGCAAGTGTTGAAACTTCAAAAAAATACTACAGAATAGGTAACGTGAAGTGAGATGGCTAATATTACATTATTTTCTAATTACAGTTGAAATAGCACATCAAACGGGAACGACTGAACCAAAAGTGATGATAACAATCCCAGAGTGTTTAGAAGTCGTACGAAAAGGCCTGAAGGCTGCAAAATGTAATACTAAAATAGTACTTATTGACAAACCAGGTGTAAATATACCAAGTGATGTGGTAAAATATTCGGATATAGCTGAAAATTGTGAGCCAGATTACGGTTTGTTAGACAAAATTGAGAATAAGAAAGATGATGTGGCGTTTATTCCGTTTTCGAGTGGAACAACAGGATTGCCTAAAGGAGTAGAGATCACGCATGCAAACTTGTTGGCTGCCAGCGAGATCATGGCGGCGAAGGAAACCTGCTTCGCGAAGTTTACTAACGGCAAGTAAACTGATTTTGATCATCGTACAGTCATGAGTAATATCATGTACCCACTTTAGAACCAAGTCGCGTTAGCATACCTATTTGATATTTAGTGAGACTTAAAGTTCAATTTGTCCAAAAACATAAAGTGATATGGTACTAAAGTGTATACATATTAAGGGTCGTGACCGTACACAGGATCCTCTCTCCCATGGTATAATAAAACAAGGTATGCTCAATCGAAAAGCCGCCATTGCTGTTTGATGACGTAAGTGTTACATGAGTGTTGCCATTAAATTGGTACCTATCTCCAACATTCCAAGGACTTAAATTTTATTTAAGTATATTGAAAATTAAGGGAATTAGTGACTAACGTACCTAATTATTAGCACTTGACACATATATAAAAATCATTAAAACTATAAGTAAATCTTTTACTAATAGTTCAAAATTGTCTTTCAAAGTTAAAACATTAGTCGTGAGTAATTTATTTTTTACAAAATTGCAACGGAGGGTGGGGCGTCAGCGCGGCTAACTTTGAAATGTTAGCTGTCACTTTTGAGCATAAGTATCTTGTTTTTTATGCCCTGGTCTCTCTCATTGGGGACATTATCTGGCCAACTTACCGCGCGGCACATTCCGGATCATCACTAATCACTAATTTAAGAGCCACGCTCTTGTCGGTGTCGCATTCTTCATGCTACTTATACCCACACACACGCACACACATACACACGCTATTTATATAAGTGGGTATATATATAAATATATAGGTTAGGTACATATATTTGTAGGAGCTCGGTGGCGCAGCGGTAAACGCGCTCGGTCTGCGATTGTTGAAGTTAAGCAACTTTCGCGAAGGCCGGTCATAGGATGGGTGACCACAAAAAAAAAGTTTTCATCTTGAGCTCCTCCGTGCTTCGGAAGGCACGTTAAGCCGTTGGTCCCGGCTGCATTAGCAGTCGTTAATACCCACCAATCCGCACTGGGCCTGCGTGGTGGTTCAAGGCCCGATCTCCCTTTCCATCCATAGGGAAGGCCCGTGCCCCAGTAGTGGGGACGTTAATGGGCTGGTGATGATGATGATGACATATTTGTACGTATGTTATATATTTATTTGCATGTATTTTTTGGTAAGTTGTACTTATACGTAGTTTGTACCCGCAATCTTTCAATTTCAATTTTTTACATTTTCCTCACCTTATGGTTGTCTGGGAGAAATCGCTTTAAGGTGTAGGTGTAGAGGACTATCTCTTTCTCTGGTGTGAGTTTGCGTGAATGAATTTCTAACATTAAATCTCAATTTTGTCATTTAGATTTTCGTTGAGAAAATTACGCGATAATTTCCACGACAGATTGATTCTATTTGAGTTTCATAGCGATTGAGTACTTATTGCCCAATCTAATCCGGCCAAGTAGTTAAAGCCGTTTGCGGCAGAGAATAAGTCGCGTCTAAAAAAAACATTGCAAATGGCCCCGATTCCTGCAGACACCGCCTAATTTTATTTTAAGTTATATCCGTCATTTTCATATCCGTCGAAAAGGAAAGGGACGGATGATTCACAGCTCTGAATTTTAGGAAGAATGAGTAAATGAATGAATAACCCGGGCGAATCAAAAGGTACGTCGCTGGTATGCAATCCGTTTGACGTGCTGTCTACTTAACTGTGTCGGGTTATTGACGGATGTAAAATTTTTAGACGGTTGGTTTAGATTTGTGCTTAAAATTGACGTGTGTTCCATAAATTTTATGCTTGTCGATTACCCGTCCCTTTCCTTTTCGGCGGATAAGAAAATGACAGATATAACTTAAAATAAAATTAGATGGTATTTACAGGAATTAGCACCAATAAGTACAAAACTGATTGGAAAAAATCCTGAATTTTGAAAATTACTCGCATACACTTGCTCAGACAGGGGACTATTAAATATGATTCGTTTTCGTGTTCTATAAATTTTTGTTTACCCCGCTAGTTCTGTTGTGTGTTCTGGGATTTTTTTTTAAATCTGTACACCGCCATCTATATTGTTTTCGGGGATCGTAGCCTGGAATGTGAATATAGTTAAATAACTTATATAAAAAAACAGGTAATAATACCTATTATAAAAACGTATCAAAATAATCGTCTTCTTTACTTCGTTTACTTCCAGGAGACTTCCAAGACGTGGTCCCCTGCATCCTGCCGTTTTTTCACATCTATGGGCTGGTGGTCACTCTAATCGGACACTTGGCGAAGGGTTGCAAATTGGTGACAATGAACAAGTTTTCCGCTGGACTCTACTTCGACGTTTTGAAGAATAATAAGGCGAGTCTGCTGTACATTGTACCACCAATAGGTAAGTAGGTACTCATATAATGTAATCTTGCGTTTCCTAATGTTCTACGCATTGTCATAAGTAATCAGAAGACATCTTTCAACGTCGTCAAAGTCTTTTTGTACCTAATTATTTCTTTTTTATTTTGGTGCAATAAAGTGTATTTATATTGTATTGTACTATACTGTATTGTATTGTATTGTCACCGTGGATCTTCTGTAGGTACACCGGCTTACTTCTCAAACGGGAAACGCCGGTTTGAACCGCGGTATAGATAGATTGCACAATATAATGAGCTTTATGGTCGCTTCTATGACAATGAATATGTCATCCACTTCCAGCGATACTCCTGGGCAAGCACCCTGACGTGAAGCCGGAGTTCTTCACCCACGTCCGACACATCGTGTGCGGGGCAGCGCCGCTCGCAGCCTCTGACGCTGAAGCTGTTCTGGAGAAGAGTCAAGTAGGTGGCGCCGTTTATACATACATAAACTCACGCCCATAATCCTTCATGGGGTGAGCAGAGCCATCATCATCATCATTATCAGCCGTACGACGCCCACTGCTGGGCATAGGCCTCCCTCAAGGATCTCCACGACGATCGGTCCTGCGCTGCCCGCATCCAGCGGCTTTCCGCGACCTTCATCAGATCGTCGGTCCACCTTGTAGCGGGCCTACCCACTGAGCGTCGTCCGACACGTGGTCGCCATTCGAGAACCTTTCTGAACCTTTCTGAGCAGAGCCACAAGTACTTAATCAAAGACAATTACAGCCACAGTTGATACGAAGTCCAAAGATGGATATGATGAAACTTATGGTGACAAGGGATCAAACTATCGCCCATAGTAATTTATTTGGAGGAGTGTGCTTGTGTATATTTCTAACCTCCTCCGATTGACGGATTGAGTGGACGCCTCTGCCCAGTAGTGGGACTTAAATCCTGTTTTTGTCATGATAGTATCTTGCATCGTACTACTTCATTCGGACGATCGATTATCCTTTTATCCTTAGAGACAAATTCACCTATGGTTGCCTGGAAAAAATGTTTTTTTACAATAAGGCCGCTGATTGAACTTATTTGTAATTGGATTTTTTTTGGGTATTTTTGAAATAAAGAGACGAGTCAAAAAACGCCTGATAAAAGGCTGATAGCTAATCCGAAACGTAAAGTTTCCAAGGCACTTACTTTAGTGTCAAAACAAAAGCAGAATCTCGACTTTTTAAAATTTTCATTAATTTAGATAGATATTCTAATAAAGCCTTACGTTATGGTAGCTATACATTTATCTATTTCTACTTGAGGTATTTTGTAATTTTTATAAATCTTGCGGTGATCGGATGAAAACATCATTTTTTCATCGAAAAACTTGTATATTTTCAGAAACAAATAGAGTTCAACCAAGGTTTTGGAGCCACGGAGACCACATCTCTAGGGACCGCAACCCTCATAGGGTCTAAAGACCTGGACTACTCTGCTAGTGGTGTGCCTATGGCTAACAATGTACTGAAATTTGTGGACCCCGTGACTGGCAAAGATGTTCCCATTGGAGAGGTAGGTTATACTGCCGTTTACTTATTCTTCTTCTATCGTGTGGGATGTGAGGTGGACCCCATCAACTCTGGTATCAGGGTTACTAGGGTTTACTTATTTATTTCTAAAAGACCCTTTAGGCAAAATATGCATAGGATCAGATTTACTTTTAATCAATATTCTATTCTGTTCTATAAGTTTATGTTCAGACATCACGTTGGTCTAGCAGAAACTAACTAAATAAAGAAAGAAGGAAAGAAAGAAAGAAACATTTATTATTTTCGGACACCACAGACACAGACGTTACAGACCAGTACCCTTGTACTTAGTTCATCTTGCGATGGATGTTCCTCTGACTATTCTAATTAGTATATAGTAGTGAGCTTATGTTTATGTTATGTTGACACAATATTATGAAATCACTGTGGTCCTGTGTGTCACCGGCTTGCTCCTCTAACGGGGAGTGCCAGTTCCATCCCTGCTACCGAACTTGCACCAATGAGTAATTTATCTTAAGTGTTTGCTCGTGCATACAGTTGTCTCCACCATTACAGACAGAGATATGGCTCAGCTCATCATCTAACACGTTAATCTAACAGACAAGTAGTCGCTTCTGTAAAATCAGACCTGTCAAATCAGGTTAGATACGGGGACCCAGTGAGAAATGGGATAACGCTAGGGAGATGATGAAACTTATCATATCTGTGATTTCAGTCAGGAGAACTATACATAAAGAGCCCAACAATAATGAAAGGCTACCATAAGAATGAAAAAGCTACAAAGGAGAGTTTGACAGAAGATGGCTTTTTCAAAACTGGAGATTTGGGTTACTACACGCCTGGGAAAGGACTCTACATCACTGATAGAATAAAAGAACTTATTAAGGTAAGACTCGAACAGAAAGGAAACATTAGTAGACATAAATACAGCACATCATCATCATCATCAACAGCCCATTAACGTCATACAGCACATTATTAATTATAAGTTATGCGAGCATATTTAATTACTATTTTTTTTGTTGCACCATCCCGCATCCAAGTTGTTTGTAAATGTTTATTTCCTTTTGGTGGTTTCCTGGAAGAAATTGCTCTAGAGCAATAAGGCCGCCCAAATTGTACTGTATTCATGTGTTATGTCTGATTGTTTAAATGTAGTTCTGTGCAATAAAGTATATTTGATTTGATTTGATTTAAGAAACCCAACGAATGTCAATGATTACTTAGTATAATATTATTGAAAACTTATTTAATATTAAGTGAAGCAGTCTCAAACAACTAGGTTAGGAATAGGACGTTTGGTTTTCAGACAATTTTGTACAGCTGTTATTTAATTTTGTGTAATCAGGACAAATTATTTTAGTAGCTATTATTAATTATGATTTGAACTGAATTGAAAAAATACAATCATAATTACATACATTTTCCTTAACTAGTGATAAATTTCAGGTAAAAGGTATGCAAGTCGCTCCAGCAGAATTAGAAAGCATCCTCCGCTCCCACCCAGCAGTCCAAGATGCAGCGGTTATAGGCGTCCCTCACGAATTCTACGGAGAAACGCCAAAAGCGTTTGTTATTAAAAAGAACGGGCTCAAGATTTCCCCTGAGGAACTCCAGGACTTTGTAGCGGCTAAAGTAGCGACATTTAAGAAAATTGACGAAGTCATATTTGTTGATGACATTCCGAAGACTAGTTCTGGAAAGATATTGAGAAAAGATTTGAAGAAGATGTACGCGTGAACGTTATTTGTGTCGAGTTAGTTTGTCAAACGCTTAGCTTATGTTTTTGTATAAGCAAAAAGGTGTGATTATATTTATTTATTACAAGAGAATCTTTAGCTAGAATTTTTTTGATCTAAATTGTTTTTAAAACGAGAGACCATAATGTTTCTTAAGGCAAGGGCATGTAAAGTTTTGGAGTATAAGTATAAATAAATGGAATAGGTATGTACTAGTGACTTTCTTAATTGATTATGTACCTAAGTGATGTGTTAAATCTTGTGCAATATATATCCAGGGTAAATTATCTTGCAATGGTAGAGTTTCCTGTATGAAAATGTCTTATTTAAAATGAAGAATGATCGAACTGTTGAATGAAGATGGTAAGTTTCTTAATGATAATTATATCCATCTTAAGATTACGCAACATTTGGAATTAAATAATAATAAAAATGATTGCATTATGATTTTGTAAATTAATAATATAACAAGGTGTTAGTGACATCGTAACGAATACTAAGGAGTATGATTCAGACCATGCTTCTGAGTTGATATCAAGTGGAATTTCCTGCCGGAAAATTAATGTTTTTTATTTTTTTAATTATTTTCAGTTATATACTTTTGCGACGGGAAATTCCACTTGATATATCATCCCTCAAAGTTTTCGTTACGATGACGTCACTAACACCCTGTATAATTATACACATACATACATAAACTCACGCCCGTAATCCCTAATGGGGTGAGCAGAGCTACAAGTAATCAAAGACAACTTGCAGCCACTGTTGATACGAAGTCCAAAGATGGATATGATGAACCTTATGGTGATAAGGGATCAGCCTATCGCCCATAACATTAGTCCATCATGTTAGAGGACGCAATCCCTCAGTCGGTCGGTCGGTGTATAATTATATGCATGAAATATTTTATCTTGGGCGCAATTTTCCTCGCGATATTTTCCTTCATCCTCAAAACACGTGATATAACATACGGTCTGAGTGACTCGAACATCGACCTTTGCATGTGAGAGGCGAGTTCTATCACTCGGCTATCACGACTTTATTACTATTAACATTGAACAGTTTTGGAGATAATTTATCTAGAGAGATAAAAAGATTATGATAGATAACATTATCATAAGTATTTATTATTGTTTTTATACGATGATAAAATAGTGATGGTTGAGCAATATCAGAGACCAATATACATATAATATATAATGTAGCTTAATGTACATTATGTAACAACCTCTGTGGTCCAGTGGTTGAACGTTGGGCTCACGATCCGGAGGTTCTGGGTTCGTTTCCCGGTGGGGACATATCACAAAAAATACTTTGCGGTCTCTAACTAGGGACCAAACGCCAAACTTGGTTAGCACATTACTGGCTGACCACCAGATTGTCCGAAAGTAAGATGATCCGTGTTTCAGAAGGCACGTTAAGCCGTTAGTCCCGGTTACTACATACTGATGTAAGTAGCTTACCTCCACCAACCCGCATTGGAGCAGCGTGGTGGAGTATGCTCCATACCCCTCCGGTTGATTGAGGGGAGGCCTGTGCCCAGCAGTGAACGTATATAGGCTGTTTACGTATGTATGTATGCATATTTCGTGATATTTCTTATTTTTCGATAGATTTCTACTTCCTACGCCTAATGATCACATACACACACTACAGGTCCATATTTGGTTTGTTTACAAACAGGATTAAACCTGGGAAACTTTCGAATGTCCAAGGCCGTTATGCAACCGGTTCGTCCAGTTGAGCATACAAATATGATCATTAAGTTAAATATTATATTGTTACACAAGTTGTTCGGTGATCGACTGTTGTGGATGTAGATAGAAGTAAGTATTTAAAAAGAAACTAATGTTGACTATGGTTGTTGTATTAGGTCGTACAACGCCATCTATGTTGATTTTGAGGAACGTAGTAAATAAAATAAAATAAAATAAAAAATAAAAATAATGTTTATTTCTCTCACTAGCTTAGAACTTGAGTACAATATACAATGAATACGGGTACAGATTAATAAAGTAGGCGAGAGACTGGTGTCTGTGATAGGCGTAAGCCTGTGTTACAGATCACCAGGCCCCAACCTTCGGACATTACGGAATAGATGATATGCTTATACAGCGAGCTAATACTTTAAACGAGAAACAACATTTTATACAAGAAAAATAAAATAGAAAAGAAGAAAAAATAAAATAAAATATAAGCTAATTATGTGGTGAATGTGTATGAGGTAGTCTGGAAAGTCTCTCATTAACACGTTGACAATCCAGTGATCCATATACGGGTCATTACGGACTAGCTCCATACGTCCGTGACCCATACATGGGTCACTAAAAAACGACCAGGTACGCACGAATACATGTATTATTATTTACGTTTTAAACAGGATGTATAAAAAAATAAGTAATAGGTATGCGGGACTTAAAAGGAAGTCAAAGCATTTTGTATGGGGTCTGTTAACGTGTTAAATAAAGTAATTGTACCGTTATCTATAACTCTCTTCGATACTCTTAATTGCTACTTCTTTTGGCCAATCGAAGCAGTGAAGAGAGATCTGTTAGAAGCTCAAATGGACGATTAACTGCGTCATATTTGAGTACTAGCTTTTGCCCGCGACTTCGTCCGCGTGGCGTGTTATATAAGAGAGAGATCTTTGTGTGTGTGGGAGTGCATACTTATGCAGTTTAGATTTTTTCATATTTTTTTTTTCCCAATAACTCCCATTTTTCAAAATACAGCCAAAAATAAACTTTATATTTACTAAGGTATGCATGCATGCTAGATTGAATCAATTGATTGAATTGATTTTTTTTTTATTGATTGTTCATTGAGTTTTAATTTTAATACACACTTCCTCTCTTCCCTTCAACGTTGCTGTGCCCTACAGGGTCCATGTTTTAGTTCCTATGCCTATGTAACACCCCATTGTACTACATGGAATGCAATAAATAATTTAATTGAATTGAATTGAAAACATCTATCTTACGCGGTTTCGATTTTTTCATACAAATGTTTTTTTCCCGCTTACTCCCGTTTCCGTGGGAATTTTGCAATATCCTGTTGCAACTAAGCTTTAAGTTAACTAAGGTACCTGCATGCCAAATTTCAAGCGTCTAACTTAAGCGGTTTAGATTTTTCATACAAAAGGATTTTCCCGCAAATTTCCGTTTCCGTGGGAATTCCGGAAATTCCTTTCTTAGTGCACCTCTACGGTACCTAAGCTATGTCCCTTCCAAATTTCAAATGCCTACGTTTAGCCGTTCAGGCTATGCGTTGATATGTCAGTCACTGAGTCAGTCAGTTTCTCCTTTTATTTAGATTTGATTTTTTCATACAAATGTTTTTCCCGCTAACTACCGTTCCCGTGGGAATTTTGTAATATCCTGTTGAAACTAAGCTTTAAGTTTACTAAAGTACCTGCATGCCAAATTTCAAACGTCTAACTTGAGTGGTTTAGATTTTTCATACAAAAGGATTTTCCCGCTAATTCCCGTTCCCGTGGGAATTTCGGGAATTCCTTTCTTAGTGCACCTCTACGGTACCTATGGTACCTGCATGCCAAATTTCAAACGTCTAACTTGAGTGGTTTAGATTTTTCATACAAAAGGATTTTCCCGCTAATTCCCGTTCTCGTGGGAATTTCGGGAATTCCTTTCTTAGTGCACCTCTACGGTACCTATGGTACCTGCATGCCAAATTTCAAACGTCTAACTTGAGTGGTTTAGATTTTTCATACAAAAGGATTTTCCCGCTAATTGCCGTTCCCGTGGGAATTTCGGGAATTCCTTTCTTAGTGCACCTCTACGGTATCTAAGGTATCTGCATGCCAAATTTCAAACGTCTAACTTGAGTGGTTTAGATTTTTCATACAAAAGGATTTTCCCGCTAATTCCCGTTCCCGTGGGAATTTCGGGAATTCCTTTCTTAGTGTACCTCTACGGTATCTAAGGTACCTGCATGACAAATTTCAAACGTCTAACTTGAATGGTTTAGATTTTTCATACAAAAAGATTTTCCCGCTAATTCCCGTTTCCGTGGGAATTTCGGGAATTCCTTTCTTAGTGCACCTCTACGGTATCTAAGGTACCTGCGAGCCAAATTTCAAACATCTAACTTGAATGGTTTAGATTTTTCATACAAAAGGATTTTCCCGTTAATTCCCGTTCCCGTGAGAATTTTGGGAATTCCTTTCTTAGTGCACCTCTACGGTACCTATGGTACCTGCATGCCAAATTTCAAACGTCTAACTTGAGTGGTTTAGATTTTTCATACAAAAGGATTTTCCCGCTAATTGCCGTTCCCGTGGGAATTTCGGGAATTCCTTTCTTAGTGCACCTCTACGGTATCTAAGGTATCTGCATGCCAAATTTCAAACGTCTAACTTGAGTGGTTTAGATTTTTCATACAAAAGGATTTTCCCGCTAATTCCCGTTCCCGTGGGAATTTCGGGAATTCCTTTCTTAGTGTACCTCTACGGTATCTAAGGTACCTGCATGCCAAATTTCAAACATCTAACTTGAGTGTTTTAGATTTTTCATACAAAAGGATTTTCCCGCTAATTCCCGTTCCCGTAGGAATTTCGGGAATTCCTTTCTTAGTGCACCTCTACGGTATCTAAGGTACCTGCATGCCAAATTTCAAACGTCTAACTTGAGCGGTTTAGATTTTTCATACAAAAGGATTTCCCTTCACTACTCTGCTCCTATTGATTGTAGCGTGATGAAAAGTATACTATAACCTGTCCAGGAGTGTGAAGAATAATTGTACCAAGTTTCATTAAAATCCGTCCAGTAGTTTTTGTTTCTATAAGGAACATACAGACAGACAGACAGACAGACAGACAGACAAAAATTTTACTGATTGCATTTTTGGCATCAGTATCGACCACTTATCACCCCCTGATAGTTATTTTGAAAAAATATTTAATGTACAGAATTGACCTCTCTACAGATTTATTATAAGTATAGATGAAGTACTCTTAACCAACAACATATTTATATTTATATTTGAATAAAGATTAATATTATTATGTTGATACAACTTAAGCAAATTATTTCGACCAAATTTGGTACCATAAAAACGGTCATTGTGACTAAACCTTAAAAGATAGACATATGCCGTCGCGGACTTTTTTTTAGATCATGTATAGAGGAATAATTCTTTCATACATATTTTTTGTGTATCTTGAACCGTTTTCGCAGCGCACGCAAAGAAAGCCTTCAAAAATGAATAATTTTCCCCGTTTTTTACACATTTACCGCTCTGTCTTTGCTCCTATTGGCCATAGCGTAATGTTATTTAGCCTATAGCCTTCCTCGATAAATGGACTATCCAACAAAAAAAGAATTATTCAAATCGCACCAGTAGTTTCGGAGATTAGCGCGTTCAAACAAACAAACAAACAAACAAACTCTTCAGCTTTATAATATTAGTATAGATGTAACGAACATTTCGCATGCTTATTTAGTTAGTATAGTAACGTTGGCGATAATATACAAACCACACAAGTAAGGGCCTTGTTACATTACTCGATTCGTGAGGCACGATATATCATTTAGCCCAGGCGCGCACTACGAGTTTTTCGCCGCGCGGCAGAAAAGAGCAGCGGCACATCTCTGCCGTCAAGTGCGCGCAATACAATTTAAAACTGTTTGGTACAGAATTACAGTGCGACATTATGCCGCTGTTTTTTTCTGCCGCGCGGCGAAAAACTCGTAGTGCGCGGCTGACCTTACACCGCCTGATTCCGACGCATCGTGCTTGATGAATCGCATCATGTAGTAGGGCCTTCACTCTCTCCCTTTCTAGTATGTTAATGGTGCGTATGTATTGTGTTTGTATGCAAGCAGGAGAGATGGGCAGCCATGTGGAACTACGCAACGAACCGACTATCATACAACTGTTGTCACTTATCACTTCTTTTTTTTGGCGTGGTTTATTGTAGATTTGCCACGGATGACATTAACTACTTGGCCGGACTAATGGGGAGCGATGAGGGCTCTCACCCGGTACATAATTTAAGACAACAGGCCTGAGGGTGCCCAGTTGGGCGCGAACCTCGACTCAGGGCATTGTCTGAGAGGAAGAATATTTGAAAGAATTAATCGACCTAGTGGGTCGATAGCGATAAGTGCTGAACGAAGAAAATCGTCGACCACGCCAGCGGGTCGGTATCTGGGTTCTGAAGTGTTTGGTGTCGCGAGCTGATTGGCCGTCTCTATAGCTGGAGTAATCGGGTCGTCGGGATCATATATTACGTCCTTCGGACGCCGATACTGTTCAGTACCGTCCCTGAGCGGAATGTATTCGGAAGCCGCAACTACCAGGGGATTTGGTTGGTGCAGGGTAAAATCGAAAACTTATCACTTTGTGTCGTTTGTGATCATAGTGCGTTGCCTACGCACTTAATGGGGATACTATGACTGTTCAGTTTCTAGTGCACAGAGTAAACTGAACCTATACGGTCACGAGCATTAATATGTATACACTTCGGTACCATGTCACATTAACTTTTTTGACAAATTGAACTGTAAGTCTCACTAAATGTCAAATATGTTAGTGCGACAGAGTCCTAAAGTGGGTATATTATATTGCTCATGACTGTACACGGATTTGTTTGACCGAATCACAATTTGGCCAAATTGTGACAAATCCCGAAACAAATCCCGAGTGAAAAACCCAAGCTATCACTTTTAGGTTGGTAAGTACAAGAGGTCCGCATTCAAGCGGAAGGTAACCGCTTTTAAATAAATAGATATTGTAGAATAATATAGTAGATATACTTACTTACTTTGTTTTTTTGGGGTGACAAAGTCCTTTCGAATTTTAGCGTATCCTTCCGCAGACAATAATTGGGGAAAAGCCAATGCCCTAAGTGGTAAAGTAGGTATTTATAGTTTACTAGCTTTTGCCCGCGACTTCGTCCGCGTGGCGTGTTATAAAATAGAGATCTTTGTGTGTGTGGGAGTGCATCTAACTTATGCAGTTTAGATTTTTTTGATACAACATTTTTTTCCCGCTAACTCCCATTATTCAAAATACAGCCATAACTAAACTTTATAATATATGTATTTACTAAGGTATGCATGCATGCTAGATTGAAAATATCTACTCGTATCTTACGCAGTTTAGATTTTTTCATACAAATGTTTTTTCCTGTTAACTCCCGTTCCCGTGGGAAATCCTGTTGCAACTAAGCTTTAAGTTTACTAAGGTACTTGCATGCCAAATTCCAAGCGTCTAACTTAAGTGGTTTAGATTTTTCATACAAAAGGATTTTCCCGCTAATTCCCACCTCTACGGTACCTAAGCTACGTCCCTTCCAAATTTCAAGTGCCTACGTTTAGCCGTTAAGGCAGTGCGTTGATATGTCAGTCAGTCAGTTTCTCCTTTTATATATTTAGATGCTTTGTAGCTCACATATATTAATAACTTAAAATAATGCAAAGTAATCTATATCATAATAAATATCACTCGTTTCGTAGCTACCTACGCACTAAAACGAATAATTACCTACATAGTTATAGCCGGATACATTCGAGATAGTAGTGTTTCTGACAAAATACTCTAGTATTAATGTTGGTAGACTGTTGCATTTGAATATTTTGAATATTTATTTTGGAATGCAAGAAGGTAGTATTATTCCTTATTCTATGATACAGATTACGTGAAAGTAAACATATTATGTAATGTATTTCACTTGCTGTTTTTGTTTGAAGGAATAGTACGCAATGCGCACCTCAGCTATACAAATATTTGAATATTTTAACATTGCTTAACCTTTTCTCTGTATGAATAGGTTGTAATATATTCCATACAAAACATAAACTTTTCCTATGATGCTTATCTAAGAGGAAAAGGATTATACCTGTGAGTCTAAAAAAGCCACATTGAAGCAATTTAACAAAACAATACTGGGGGACTAAAACGGCCACATCGAAGCAATTCATCTACAAAAGCAATATTGCAATTTGACATTGGCGCATATAAAAGTAAGTGCGCAATGCAAACAAATGTCAAAAAGCTTGTTTAAATGAATTGTTTCAGCAATATTGCTTGTTTGGATGAATTGTTTCAATGTGGCCTTTGTAACTTCTCTGGGCTGTGTCAGTCATAGAACTAGAAACAAAATATGCAGGGCGGCTCGCTTGTTCCGCTTTCCTGGTTCTGTGTGCTAAAAGGGTAGAGTTATTCTTCTCCTATCGTGTGGGTTATGAGGTGGATTGCCAACCCCATCAACCCTGGTGTCAGGGTTACTATTGAGCCGCCAAAGGCCCCTGACATGGCTCATGTAACGACTACTTACTTATATACATCAGTAAGTAGTAACCGGGACCAACGGTTTAACGTGCCTTCCGATGCAGGGATCATCTTTCTTTCGGACAATCAGGTGATCAGTCTCCGTGATCCAGTGGTTTGAGCATTGGGATCACGATCTGGGGCCTGTTTAATAAAACTTACAATTGTAAATTACAATGACAATTTGAAGTACATTGCGGAGTGTGTGATCACTAATATTTTGCAGTTTCATATTAGCTACGTAATGAACACCAAAAAGTGTTTTATGAAACAGGCCCCTTTAGAGAGTTATTGGTATCTAAAGATAAAATATGTTACATGACACACAAATCATCTCAAGTATCATCATCTTTGGCAGATGATTTAAAGAGTGTTTTTGTGACAAGTACTTTTTACGGAACAGACGAAGCACAACTTTATCATATCAGAACCCCTCTACAATATCTTTTGTAATGAATGAATAAATAAAAAAAAAAAAAAAAAACCTGTGTACCAAGAACACATTTAGTTTACTCCAATCGTACCAAAGAACGTATACCTAAGTTGAGCACAGCCGGCGTTTGAAAACCAAAACAATGCAATGTACAGAATTTTCCGTAAACGCACTTGTCTCTACCTCTACATTTTCCACTATGTGAACTCTTCTCGTTACAACCACAAAAGGTCACATACATTGCGTTCTTTGGAGCTTCAACTTAGCTGAGGATTACATTTAATTCATCGATGGATGCAGTCGTATTTATTAAGTACGATGTTCTGATAAGATTGTAATTCATTTGGTAGTGGTTGTTTATATTTGACTTTATTTAGTGTCGGTTCGACAAGCGACGCGGTCGCACGCTCGCATTGACGGTCTGTTTTCAAATATCCGTGTTGTTTTTTGTCTTTATAACTTTTAAAAGTGTTTTGTTTTTAAAAGTAAGTTGCCTTTGAATGTTTTATGATTATGCCAAACAGTTTTATAAAGCTTCGTATTTAAAATTAAGGAGAACTATTATGTCAACACACAGCTGGTACTTGATTACGTGATATAGTTAGATAGTCGGCGTCAGTGTATGTATATAAGTATATACTATATCCTTTAATTATTATTCTTCCAGCATGTTTCTACGGGTACGTGATGTTTTGTTTTGATTATGACGTAAAGCCGGCGATTGCTTAGTCCTTGAAACGTTGTATCATAACAAAGTTGTAAATTGTGTGAATGTGCCAAGCCCTCAAACAAGTTGGATATTGCGTAAATTGAGCTAAGTTTGTTTGCATTTGACTTGGTTATACGTACAGAAATCGGTCTTCTTCTTCTATCGTGTGGGTTGTGAGTTGGATTACCAACCTCAGCAACCCTGGTATCAGGGTTATTATGGAGCCGCCAAAGGCCCCTGACATGACTCAACCAACGGCTTAACGTGCCTTCCGTAGCACGGATTCGGACAATCAGGTGATCAATCGGATATTTTTAATTACGATGATGTGTTTCTACTAATTTGTAGGTACCTGTTGATTTTATTGATTTTATTTGGTTATTGTTGAAATCTGTCTAATAAATTGTTTTTGATGAAGAAGAATATAAAGTCTATTTACACACAAAAATACTCACTATTAATTTAAATAAAAGCAAAACTACACTTGTCAGTATTACTTACTAATAAACTAGGTATAAAAGTTGGAATAACTTTTATCAACTGTCCTCTTTAAATAGATTTTAAGGCCAACGCTCAAGCCACTGGACAACGGCCTCCGTGGACCAGTGGTTTGAGCGTTGTGCTCACGATCCGGAGGTCCCGGATTCAAATCCCGGTAGGGACACATCACGAAAATCAAAAAAAGTTTGGTTATAGGACATTACAGGCTGATCACCTCATTGTTCGAAAGAAAGATCTGTGCTTCGGAAGGCACGTTAAACCGTTGGTCCCGGTTACTACTAACTGATGTAAGTTAGTAGTCGTTTCATGAGATGTCAGGGGCCTTTGGCGGCTCAATAGTAACCCTGACACCAGGGTTGATGGGGTTGGTAATCCAGCTCACAACCCACACGATAGAAGAATAGATTTTAAGTAGGTAGGTATCTTGTTTATTTGTCAAAGAACTTGTCCGTCTCACTGCGGTGTGCTCAAATAAAACAAGTTTTTTTTATTACATTGTTGGTACGTCTGTACGTCACACGCTTGAAAGACTGCTGCTGCTGTTTACATTCATTTTAGCAATTCATTCGCGCGTTTTTTTTAGGTACTGGGCTTCATTTATGTAGGTACAAAACTAGTGGTTACCTGCGACTCCATATGCATATCGTCACCTTGTAGTAAAAACCATGGTATAAGAATGCCTGTTTTATAAAACTTACAATTGTAAATTACAATGACAATTTGGTGTTCATTACGTAGCTAATATGCAACTGCAAAATATTCGTGATCACACTCTCCGCAATGTACATCAAATTGTCATTGTAATTTACAATTGTAAGTTTTATGAAACAGGCCCATAAAAAATAAATATGAGAGTCTAATTTTTTAACACCTACTGTTATTGTAAAAGGCGGTTATACGTACCAAATATGTAGGATTGTTAACAAATTATCTTCACTATCAGAATCGTGTTATGACTGATAAGAAATTAGGTACTCATGGACTAAACTATTGAACTTTGATCGAACAATACTTGTTTTATAAATACTTGATTTTAGTTAACGTAAACCTATTTAATATAGGTAGGTACTTTGCTACGTGACTTTAGACACATTTTTAGAGGTACCTAACTAGGTAGAGGAAGAACTAGGGGCAGAAGGCAAGAGGGAAACCACTACTCTATATTTCCCTAAAAAGCAGCATAACAAGAGCGTGGCTCTTAAATCTTCTTCTTCCTATCGTGTGGGATCTCGCAGGTAACCACTAGTTTTGTATCGTGTGGGTGAATAATTATGTACCTACCCGAGTAATGAGAAAATAGGTAATTATCACGTTAAATCTCTACAGCGCCATCTATATTATTTGTGGGGAACGAAGCCTGGAAAGTCCTTCATTACGGAATTAAATCGCCGTAAAGAAAGGTGAGATAAAGATAACTATTAAGGAATCATTCCAAAATGTATTTAAAACTGCTGTTGTACTTATAAACTGCGTACATTGCGATTTACCGGTTGTTGCACCCGTCATGTATGCTACTGAGTCCAAGGGCCTTTTATGGCTATTTATAAACTCCTTACTCATGATAAAAAGACACTTGATACTCTTTGCTGTTTAGCAATAAGGCCACATATTGGGTTTATTTGTATTCGTATATTTATGTCCTTTGTATATGTCGTTGTGCAATAAAGTATTATTGATTAATTGATAAACACGCCTCTCATGTCCAAATGTATTATATTATTATATGATCTGTGGTTCCGATCTTAAATTAAATTAAATTGAGGAGCCCGGTGGCGCAGCGGTAATCGCGCTCGGTCTGCGATTGTTGAAGTATAGCAACTTTCGCAAAGGCCGGTCATAGGATGGGTGACCACAAAAAAAAAAGTTTTCATCTCGAGCTCCTCCGTGCTTCGGAAGGCACGTTAAGCCGTTGGTCGCGGCTGCATTAGCAGTCGTTAATAACCATCAATCCGCACTGGGCCCGCGTGATGGTTTAAGGCTCGATCTCCCTATCCATCCATAGGGAAGGCCCGTGCCCCAGCAGTGGGGACGTTAATGGGCTGATGATGATCTGTGGTTCCGATATGTAAACAGCCTATACGTTCCTCTGCTGGCCACAGGCCTCCCCTCGATTAACCGGACAGGGTATGGTGGTCCATACGGTTCTCTCGTTACTGCATTTGGTCCCACGAAACATTGGAGTACAGGCTCATCTGTACTTTGCCAGACAATCTGGTGACTCAAGCTAGCAATGTTCTAGCGCACCCCGGACACTTCATCCAAAAAAACCCTCGTTTTACACAGCCACTACACATTGACGTTATCGTACACGCGCATCTGTGTATGTGACATCTGTCTCCCTACGATTGAAGACTAAATTAAGAAGGGGGCTTAAGTAAAGTGACCGTTCTATACGTAGTATTATTCATCTATGGTTCTAGTCAAACAAAGGACAATCTCAGGAAGTCAGTGTCTTGGACCAACCTCATCAACATAAACGGTGGTTGGTATTCCACCTCACGACCCACACGATAAGAAGAGAGAAGAAGAGTGTCTTGGACCGAACCCGGATTTCCAGATCGTGAGCCCAATGCTCTAAACACTAAATGAAGTCTAGATAATACATAAAATAAAATATATTTTGTTTGGTTAAGTAACAGTCAAGTCAGATATAGAATTAATATACAATATTTTGCAAAATATCGGACTAGGTCAGGCTGTGGACAATTTCATAACAATATTTGTTTGTTTTCAAGGTTTGTCGTCGCTATTTAATGTGTTTCTTGAAGTTATAAGATTAATATTTTAAACCATAATTCTGCACCCTAAAAGTTATTCAGTTTTGTACGGATATTTGACAAATTCACGCAAAGTATGTGATTCTGGCCAATGTTACCGGCGTAAAAAAATGCTGCCAGTTTTTTTCATATTTATTAAACTAGCTTTTGCCCGCGACTTCGTCCGCGTGGCGTGTTATGAAAGAGAGATCTTTGTGTGTGTATATCAAATTTCAAGCATCTAACTTATGCAGTTTAGATTTTTTCATACAATTTTTTTTCCCGCTAACTCCCATTTTTCAAAATACAGCCATAACAGTAAACTTTATATTTACCAAGGTATGCATGCATGCTAGATTGAAAACATCTATCTTACGCGGTTTCGATTTTTTCATACAAATGTTTTTTCCCGCTAACTCCCGTTTCCGTGGGAATTTTGCAATATCCTGTTGCAACTAAGCTTTAAGTTAACTAAGGTACCTGCATGCCAAATTTCAAGCGTCTAACTTAAGCGGTTTAGATTTTTCATACAAAAGGATTTTCCCGCTAATTCCCGTTCCCGTGGGAATTTCGGGAATTCCTTTCTTAGTGCACCTCTACTGTACCTAAGCTACGTCCCTTCCAAATATCAAGTGCCTACGTTTAGCCGTTTAAGCTGTGCGTTGATATGTCAGTCAGTCAGTTTCTCCTTTTATATATTTAGAAGATAATAGTACCAAAAACAGTATTATCTATCTCTATCGTACCTATTGTCCATTATTGAAAATATTTTATCGGGATTGGCTGAATACTAACTAGCTTTGTTTTTAGATGCCGTGTCGCATTTACATTATCTATTGCAATTAGCCGACTTTTAAAGAGCTGTTTTTATCACAATTTATTCTTGTGATTGTGTAACAATAATCTTATCTGAGACTTTATTTTAATTACAGGTATTACCTCAATCAAGTGTCGCGGTGCAACAAGACAACACTACACAATGGCGTCAAAAAATCTCATCACTTTACAAAGAACTTTGAAAACTTTACAAAGTACTACAAAGTGTACTAGCGTGCAAGTTAGAAAGAACAGTAATTGGACCCAGGATAAGATAGTGAAGTCGCCATTTAAGAATATTGAAATACCAAACTGTACTTTGTTTGATTATGTGTGGCAGAATTTGGAAAGATGGCCGGAACGAACGCTATCTGTAAGTACATACTTACCTTTCTATCAGCTTGCAGGGTGTGTGCTTCAAGGTGTAACATGGAGACATTATACATGTGATCGTAAACATCGATAAAGTTTTCTGAAGAGCTAAGTTTGCGTCTAAAGCCAGCCTAAAAGAATACGCTTCGTGCGGCGAATTCAAACATTCTGCGGTGTATAAGAGCGTTCATGCAGGAGCGTTGCCACGCGAATATCTAACTTGGTGATTTCAAAGTCAGGATAAAAAGACATTGTTAGGAGAGCTTGTCTAACCTTCGGCTATATCGTCACTTACCAATTATTTATGATTAAACGAAAATATAGTCATTGGTCCCGATTCCTGCAGACACCTCCTAATTGTACTTCAAGTTATACCAGATTATACCTGTCATTTTCTTATCCGGCGAAAAAGAAAGGGACGGATCATTCACAGCTCTTAATTTTAGGAAGAATGAGCAAATGAATGAATAACCCGGGCGAATCAAAAAGGTATCTCGCTGGTATGCAAACCATTTGACGTGTGCTGTCAACATAATTCTGTCGGGTCATTGGGCAATGTAAAATTTTTAGACGGTTGTTTTAGATTTGTTCTTAAAATTGACGTGTGTTCCATAAATGTTATGCTTGTCGATTACCCGTCCCTTTCCTTTTCGGCGGATAAGAAAATGACAGATATAACTTAAAATCAAATTAGATGGTGTTTACAGGAATTAGCACAATTATCTTCCTGCGTTTATCCCACTCTAAATCGGGTCGGCACAAAATGTATTTATAACATCATCACTAATTTAAGAGCACGCTCTTGTAGGTGTAGCATCCTTCTTGCTACTTTTTAGGGAAAAATAATAAATAAAAATATTTTTAGTATATATGGATTATATTAAATTGAGTATTTATTAATATATGTACGTATAGTATAGAGTATTTATTATATTAACTTTAGTTTTACTTTTAGGTATTTATTTATTTATTTTTTGTTGCACCATCCCGCATCCAAGTTGTAAATGTTTGTTTCCTCTTGTTGGTTGCCTGGAAGAAATTGCTCTAGAGCAATAAGGCCGCCCAAATTGTACTGTATTCATGTGTTATGTCTGATTGTTGAAATTCTAGTTCTGTGCAATAAAGTATATTTGATTGATTTGATTGATTGATTGAAAAATAGAGCAGAGGTTTCCCTCTTGCCTTTTGCTTCTTCTTGCTTCTGAGTGGTTTTCTTCTTGATTATTTCTTCCTCTTTCATTCGCTTCTGTCAGTTGTCATCTCAGTACTCACACCTTTTGCATAATCCATCCACACTTTTTCGGGCGTTCCCTACCTCTTTATCCATCCACATTAATACCTAGTCAAAACTTTCCTCATAATATGCTTTTCATCTCTCCTCATTACATACCATGCTAACCTGTTGCTTCTTAATTGCTCACTAACCGGCGCTACTTTCAGACTTCCTCTTATATACATAACATAAAACATAACTAGCCTATATATGTCCCACTGCTGGGCACAGGCCTCCCCTCAATCAACCGGAGGGGGTATGGAGCATACTCCACCACGCTCCTCCAGTGCGGGTTGGTGTAGGTATTTTTACGGCTAATAGCCGGGACCAACGGCTTAACGTGCCCTCCGAAGCAGGGAATCAACTTATTTTTCAGACAATCAGGTGATTCATGCCTGTATTGTCCTTACCAAACAAAGGACAGTCTCACAAAGTGATTTCGACAATGTCCCCATCGGGAATCGAACCCGGACGTCCAGATCGTGAGCCTAACCACTCTAACCACTAGACCAGTCACCAGTCTCTGTCAGGCTGTTCCTGAGGCTGCTCCTCTTAAATATATATTCATGGTATATTCATTCCTAATCTTGTCCATTCTGGTTGCACTACACATTCATCTTCTTCTTCCTCTATCGTGTGGATTGTGAGGTGGATTACCAACCCCGTCAACCCTGGTGTCAGGGTTACTACTGAGCCGCGAAAGGCCCCTGACATGACTATATCAGTAAGTAGTAACCGGGACCAACGGCTTAACGTGCCTTCCGAAGCACGGATCATCTTACTTTTTGGACAATCAGGTCATCAGCCTGTAATGTCCTAACTAAACTAGGGATCACAGAGTGATTTTTGTGATATGTCCCCACAGGGATTAGAACCCGGGACCTTCGGATTGTGAGCACAACGCTCAACTGGATCAGGACGAGGAAGCATTTGCAAATTAAAATATGGTAATCTAAAATTAATCTAATATAGCCTATAAGATCCCTGGTCCCTCCCCTCGTCACGCATTGGGTTTGCCTCATGACGAGTATAGGCGTCGTGGTATAACTCGAAAATGTAGTAATAAATAGAAAAATAATCTAACTTGTTAAAGGTGTGCGCAGTGACAGGCCGAGGGTACACCTACGAGCAGGCGTTCACACTATCCAGTGCCTTTGCGGCGAATCTTCGGAAGAAGTTCAAGATCCGGGACGGAGACACGGTCTCTGTCATGCTGCCCAACATTCCAGACTTCCCACTGGTGGCAACCGGGATCCTGGAGGCTGGTGGCGTCATCTCCACCATCAATCCAGTTTACACTGCAAGTAAGTTCATATTTGGAATCTGATTTTGAATTTCGAATAATAGTTACTACGTATAGAAAGGCATGAGTATGGAATATTTATGACCCAAAAATATGAATGTTACTCAAATTGTACGTTGTAGTATTAAGGAGGTTGGAGTATATAACAGTGTTTTGGCTTTTCCTTTGTCCAGGGAAGCTAAAGCACTATATCGATTAGTTAGGGGGGTTTAAAACTGCGATAATTTATCGGCTCAACCTGCTATCTTTTTCTATATGTAGTTGTTACAGAGCGACATAGTCAGTAGTGACTAAGCTCTTTAAATAAAGATTAAAAAAAAATTAATAGGCTAGTTTCCAACTAGTCCAATTGAGCCATGTCAGGGGCCTTTGGCGGCTTAATAGTAACCCTGACACCAGGACTGATGGGGTTGGTAATCCACTTCACAACCCACACCATAGAAGAACTAGTCCAATCAGTTACTTTTTACTAAACGTCAAAGCACGAAATTCCTATTAAAAAGTACACTGTGACGTATTACATTTTTCTTTATTAAAAATTATAAATAAGTTAAAAAATAAATTTTTAGAAAGAAAACGTTTTTTGGCACCTTTAGATCAGTCTTTATTTAGTAATCAGAATTTAATAATTTATCTTTGACCTAAGAAACTACCCAATTGTAGTAAATTCGGATTCAATGGTTTACCTGTTAAAATTCGAGCCTGTGACCTTAAGATGCAAGTCACGCGTTCACCCAACTGAGATATCTATCACGGTATTTTTTAAGTAAATAAGATGATAACCGTCATTAGCGTATTTTCAGCATTACAAACTAACAAGGAAAATTACACCTTATATATAATTTAATCTTTGTTATTAATAAGCATCACGCGTATATAGCTATACAATATCAAATGGAATTTTCTGTCGCAAAATTCATGTTTTTTTTAGTTTTTATTAAATGATAATTCCACTTGATATTAACTCAGAAATACTCAGAATAATGAGCGGAATCATCCCTCTCAGTATTCGTTACCATGTCACTAACACCCCTTACATATAGTGTTAGTGACAATATAAAAAATACTGAGGGAGATGATTCAGACCATGATTCTGAGTTGATATCAAGTGGAATTTCTTGTCAGAAAATTCATGTTTTTTTTTTATTTATTTCAATTCCATACTTTTGCGACCCAAAATTCCACTTGATATAAACTCAGAATCATGGTCTGAATTAACCTCAAAGTTTTCGTTACGATGTCACTAACACTCTGTATAGGCAGGCTAATGCCATGTTATGTGTTGTTATTAATCTTCTTCTATCGTGTGGGTTGTGAGGTGGATTACCAACCCCGTCAACCCTGGTGTCAGGGTTACTATTGAACCGCAAAAGGTCCCTGTCGTTACATGGCTTATGTAACGACTACTAACTTGCATCAGTAAGTAGTAACCGGGACCAACGGCTTAACGTGCCTTCCGAAGCACGGATCATCTTACTTTCGGATAATCACGTGATCAGACTGTATTGTCCTAACCAAACTAGGGATCACAAAGTGATTTTCGTGATATGTCCCCACCGGGATTTGAACCCGGCACCTCCAGAGCCCAACGCTCAACCACTGGACCACGGAGGCCGTTATTAATAAGTTAGTTATACTTACTTATAACCTACGTTGACCGAGACAAGCGTGCATTCATCATTCATGCGTGTCTCATTCACATATTGACCCCACTCTCATGTGTATTGTCACTTGCTTATCGAGGTTGTTATCAAAATACCTACTGGTTTCATAACACGTTGTGAATGGCTGCTAAATTAAACAGAAGAATCGATTCAATATTTTCTGGTCAGGTAAAAACATCCACTTTTCGTATGAAATCTATCTTAATTGATATGAAGAAGACGAATCCTATGCTCAGATACTCTGTCTATCTTATTACATACCGGGAAAAATCGGCCTCCATAGTCCAGTGGTTCAGCGTTGGGCTCACGACCCTAAGGTCCCAAGTTCGAATCCCGGTGGTTTGGTCAGGACATTACAGGCTGATCACACGATTGTTCGAAAGTAAGATGCCCCGTGCTTCGGAAGGCACGTTAAGCCGTTGGTTTCAGTTATAGTTATATATACTGATGTAAGTACGTAGTCGTTACATGAGCCATGTCAGGGGTATCAATAATAACATTGACACCAGGGTTGTTGAGTTTGGTTAACTACCTCACAAGCCATACAATAGAAAAGAGTAGAAGCGGGCAAAATAAGCATGGACAGAAACTAAATAGCGGTTTGTGTATTTGCAGTTATGCTGTAGGTGGAAGTTAAAAATAGAAGTTTATTTAGGACAGAATAGATAGTGGAACAAGCTGCATGTGTCAACAGACAGATAAAAACTAAAAACACCATGTCGAAATGTAACATTGAAAACGATAAAAGTAAAAACACTTGATCCTAATCATGACGCGAATACCTAACCTGTACATAGTGAAAAACAATAACAATATTGATTATATAATATTATATAACACAATATTGATTCAACAATGAGTCAAAACGATAAGAAATTAGGCGCTAGTGTTTTAATTGTCAAACAAAGTTGTAGATTTACTTGAACATATTTAGATCAAAAAGTTATTTCATGTTATGGATAGTGAATGTTGGGTATGGCAGAAGAAGCATGAAAGTAGGATTAATGCCGTAGAAATTAGGTCTTTACGTAGCATCTGCTGTGTTAAGTGATAGAGTAGGAGAGAGATGTGGTGGAAAAGACGATATAGTGAAAGTGATTGAGAAGGGAATGTTAAGTTGGTTTGGACACGTAGAGCGGATGAAGGATAATAGGATTACGAAAGCGATATATAAAGCGAAGGTTGATGGTAGGGCTGGCAGAGGAAGACCTTAGAAGGACGCATATTGACCAAATTGGAGATGTCCTTAGAAAAGGTTTAGTACGGTTTACTCTAAACAGGCGTTCGTGTATGAAATGATTGATGAATGTGGAGGAACCAAGAGAAGTGTGTCAGGATCGAAGCAAATGTAATTCCATAGACCTGGGTAACGGTGGAGAATAAGCGTGAGTTTATGTATGTATGTATGTTGATGTTATGAGCGATAGGCTGATCCCTTATAACGATAAAGTTCATTATATCCATCTTAAGACTTCTAAGATCGTTCTTCTTCTTGGATACGGATGGTATAAGCTGAACTGAAATGGTGTCAAATAAAAAAGTGCTGGAAAGAGTTGAAGAAAAGAGAACCATATTGAAGACTATAGAGAACCGGAGAGGAAATATGATTGGCCACCTGATACGACACGATTCATTTATAACAAACATTATAGAAGGAAAAATTGAAGAGAAGAGAGGAAGGGGTAGACCTAGGATAACATTTATGAAACAAATAAAAGAGAAGGTGCAGGTCGTGTCGTATCGGGAGGTGAAGGTTTTGGCGGGAAGAAGAGAGGAACGGCGATTACTCCACCGACAAGAGCGTAGCTCTTAAATAGAGAGAGAGAAGACTTCTTATTGACAGTGGCTGCAAGTTGTCTTTTATCAAGTCGGCATTATGACTCGCGGGTGTCAGAAACATTATGCATGTACGTGTTGATGCTAGAAATCCTTAAAAAAAGATTACGACTAAATTACTACAAAGAAATATCAAAACAAAGTAAGAGAAGAAACGGTTTTGTTGCTAACCCATCTGTGTTTTGACAAATCATTTGTCAAACTTGTTGTTTACTAAAGCTTATCCAAATCCGACGCACTTGAAAATGTTTCTTGTCATATTATAGTTATAAACATTTGGACTGTTTTCCAAAGATCAAGTCAATGAAATATTTACTTGATTTTGTGAAATGGGTGAATAAAATGAATACGTATGTGAATAAAAGCATACTTAGTATTCAACTCTACAAATGTTTAATATCATACTTAGGGCACAGGTCCTAACTTACTGGTACAATCAGGATGGTCATTTAGTTAGTTAGCTAATTACTTACCCAACAACAGGTAAATGAATACCTTTAAGAAGATACATGAACTACCACTATGGCAGCTCAATTAGGTAAACATGTTATTTCGGTTTTACGTCATACTCGATGTCATCTATTTGACGAGATAATTTTATCTTAGAATTTATGTACATATTGATTTGTAAATCATTTACTACTTTTTCACACAAAATTTATTTAGATATACTTACTGACGTTTCAAAGACACGGACCACACTTATAAGTGTTATGTCGTTATGTATATTTAGGATTATATTATTTACCAATTTAGACCAATTTCTTTCTCAAATTGGTCTAAATTGGTATATAATATAATAAAATCTATGCGATTTTTATCGATCAGACACGATTTATCCACATAATATTTGCAGTGTATATTTGTACATCTGACGTACTGTTATGTTAGGACACACCCACAAGAACGATTAGCACTTTTAGCATGTCAGATGTCATAATCTCGTCGATTCTCATAGTTGGCAAACCATGATTAGCTATGCATTATGTACATATCTTGATCGTGTAATATATTGAGAAAGCAGGATACTATACTTAAGCCTCCATCGTCTAAATTATGATTTATTTCAGAGTTATGTTTTATTTAACTTAAGCTAGAGTATTATCTAGAATATTTTCCGATATTTTTATCTCGAGTCGATCTGGAGTTCCCCAATATTCCTTAACTGTTTTAGTACTTCATGGACCATACATTGATTTGAAAAGAAAATTGAAATTTATTGATATCGAAAGAATTTCAAAAACAGAATTTGAAGTTAACTATTTTAAATTGAGAAAAAATATGATGCAAGAGTTTGTCAAAAGGTACGACTACGTGACTACTTACTGTAAACATTGAAACGAGTGGGACAAATTGATGTTAATTGACTAACTGCTTAAAACATTGAGACAATAAAATGTTAATGACACTGGAAATTTAACGAAACAATCACCACAGAAAGATTCTACTCGTGACGAGTTACAAATCAAAACTCGCGAAAAGATAACTTATAGCGAACCATGATAGTCACTTACAGGTTATAGCAGATCCAGGGGGTTCAAAAGGCCACATGGAAGCAATTTATCTAAAAATAGCTATATCGTTTTTAACATTGCGAACTAACTTTTATATTATTTACATATGTCAGTGGATGAATTGTTGCAATGAGACATTTTATTTTATTTCAGAAAGTTATTAACCCCCAGGAGCCTTCCGCATCAAATGCGCTTTCAGAATTATAATCTCTATTGATAAAATATATTTGTTTTGTATATTTGTATACGTACTATTAGTCGATTTTTAATACAGCATCTAACTTTCTGATTTGCAACATCAGTCGACGTTTATTCGTAAAAATCTGCAAATAAAGCAGATTTTATAGCAAAAGCTAATAAGCTAGTCAAGTTTCATTACATGCCTTGCATTCGTGATACTAAATCGTACCTTTTCCAAATTTCAGATGAAATCCAGCGTCAACTATTGATGAGCAAAGCAAAAATCGTAGTGACGACTCCAGAACTTGCTAAAGTCGTTAAAGAAGCCTTGAAGCTCGCCAAATTAGACCTTAAAATTATCGTGGTGAGAACCAATGGAGAATCAGCTCCCGAAGGCACTGTACTCTTTAGTGAATTGAGTGAAGATGTACATATTGACAAATCTTGCCTAAAAGAAGTTAGAAGAAGTCCTAATGACATCAGCTTTCTACCATATTCTAGTGGCACCACTGGTCTTCCTAAAGGCGTGGAACTGTCTAATAAAAACATTATTGCGAACTGTGAGCAGATTAACGAGAACGAAATTAGGAGTCATAACGAAACGACAGGTGAGTTTCTAGATTTATAAGGGTTTTTTGGAAAGGCTTATTGTATTTATCCTTAGATTAGTATTTATTGAAAATAATCAGGAGAATAATCTTTAGATAAAAAGCGAGAAAAGCGATATCATCGAATCAAAATTTACTACATCATGCTGATGACTAGGGGCAGTAATTGCGGTTATGAATCGATGACTGTGTAACGAGTTGACATTAAAGCCAGATCTCCACTAGCGATATTTGGCGAAACGTCGACTAGTGATCACGAGGCTTTAATTGACACAGTTGAGCGGCATCAGCGTGTTTATATACCTGATGGCCCCGATTCCTGCAGACACCGCCTAATTTTATTTTAAGTTATATCCGTCATTTTCATATCCGTCGAAAAGGAAAGGGACGGATGATTCACAGCTCTTAATTTTAGGAAGAATGAGTAAATGAATGAATAACCCGGGCGAATCAAAAGGTACGTCGCTGGTATGCAATCCGTTTGACGTGCTGTCTACTTAACTGTGTCGGGTTATTGACGGATGTAAAATTTTTAGACGGTTAGTTTAGATTTGTGCTTAAAATTGACGTGTGTTCCATAAATTTTATGCTTGTTGATTACCCGTCCCTTTCCTTTTCGGCGGATAAGAAAATGACAGATATAACTTAAAATAAAATTAGATGGTATTTACAGGAATTAGCACCATTATCTATTCAAAGTACCTAATAGAAAATTAAGTCACCATCTGAAATTTTCACGCAGATAACTATGCATCGGAATGAAATGATAATTCGTAAAAATATTACTTTCAGCGACTCACCAAGACGCGGTAATGTCAGTGTTGCCATTCTACCACATCTACGGGGCAACAGTCATCATGTTCCACAAGATGTCGCAGGGTGTAAAGCTGGTAACCCTGCCGAAATTGCAGCCCGATGTCTTCCTCCAGGGGTTGGAGAAGCACAAGACCAATGTCCTGTTCGTTGCTCCACCACTAGGTATGTTATTAGATTTTCATTTTTTTTGACTGTGTCATAGATGACATACTCACTAGGTGATTTTCGAAGTGTCTCCATCGCGAATCGAACCCGGACCTCCAAATATTGAACGACTAGACGCAGTAGTTTAATCCTCTCATTTTTTAAATGTGATGATTGCGTAAAACAAAAAATCTAAATATATTGAAATATAATCACTAATTGTACTGAACTAGTCATTCAGTCTACATTAGCAGTCGTTAATAACCATCAATCCGCACTGGGCCCGCGTGATGGTTTAAGGCCCGATCTCCCTATCCATCCATAGGGAAGGCCCGTGCCCCAGCAGTGGGGACGTTAATGGGCTGATGATGATGATGATGAGTCATTCAGTCTAATAATACGTATACAATAACTGCTACCATAGCAGCTATCATGGTTTTTATTATCAATTAACTTAATCCGCAAAGTTGGTACCATGTATTCTGATGTTTATCATAGCAATTTACACACAATACGATGTTTAACTCTTCCGTGACCCGTTCATAATTGAAATATACAACTTGGACACTAACTGCTGTACATTGATGTTGATTGTGCAACCACTGACTTAATAACTTACCCCATCGGGGGTACAGGCGTATTTCTATGCTATGTTATGTATTATTTTATTTACTTCTCTCCTGGAGATCTAAGTTTGAAACATTTCGAAAAACGACAAGAATAGGATTGAAAAGTAAATAAATACCTAGGTGAAGGAAACATCGTGAGAAAACCCACATTCCCAAGAAATTCGTCTTGAAAGTATGTGATTTAACCCGTATTGGGATGGTTTTCCCTTTGCGAGTTGGAAGGTCAGACAGGCTGTCGTTTCTATGAAAAACCGGACCAGTTGAATTTTCAGTTTAGGTAAGCCGACCCTGTCAAAAACAGATTAACGCTAGTGAGATGATGATTGGAAACTAAATAAATACTTGAATATCGATGATATTTCCAGTATTGCTGATGGCAACACACCCGGCCGCGACGCCGGAGACTTACAGACACCTGGAGCTGGTCATCAACGGAGCTGCCCCTCTGACCGCTGCCGATGCTGAGAAATTCTTGGCTAAAGCGCAGGTACTTTTTATATACATAAAATTCCAAGAACGACTGAAACGTCGGTGAACAAAATAATAAGGTGATATATTGCAGTTATACCTCGTAAAGGCCCGTTGCAATAAATAAATTACATCTATAATTATGGGCAGAGTCACAAGAAATCAATGGGGCAACCCAGCCACCCGCTATATTCGTTCTAAGATGGAGATGACGAACCGTATGGTATCAGGCGCAGATTTCTCATTTATCTGTGGTGCCAGGTGGTCAGTCTAACACTCAAATAGATCTGATAGTCCATCTACTTCCGTGGTAGAAGCAAAGTCCTTTAAATCTTTCCTTTACAACTTCCAGCGTAAAATAGACTTCAGGCAAGGCTATGGTCTTACGGAAACGTCGCCAGTTGTGGCGCTGTCGCCAAAAGGCTTGGAGCGCTACGGTAGCGTGGGACCAGCTCTACCCAGTACTGAGCTCAAGATCGTTGACGGAAACTTGAAGAACTTAGGACCTAATGAGGTTTGTATGATAACTTCTTCAGTATAGATTGACACACGTAGTTTGGTGTGGAGTACAGCCCTCATCAAATACTGAATTCTTTTTTCGAAGTGATTAATGTTGCAGGCTTCGACTAATAAATGACCAGGTGCTTATATTGCGAAAAGTCGAGAAGAGTGGATGAATCATGGGTAGGCCTTTGCTCACCAGTGGGATCAAGTAGACAGCATTGCTGAGTCCATTGGTCAAGTGCTTAGACCATGTTGGCAAGGATTAGATATTACAATTACTTAATTGCTAGTTTTCAAGGATTCCAGTTAGCATGCATCGAGTCTCTCTCTGGAAAGTATTTAATGTTAAAGTTGTTGAGGTGTGGAACTTCAGTATTATGCAATATACTGATGTCGGACTTCTGTGAATCGCTATGATGATTTCAAAAGTAGCCTAAATACGAAATAGTTTTTATTCAAAGTCAATTCTTCTTTCAGACTGGTGAACTTCTGGTGAGAGGTCCCCAGGTGATGCGAGGTTATAGTGACAACCCTCAAGCTAATGCCGAAGTGTTTACAGTGGATGGATGGTTCAGAACCGGGGATTTGGCAGTCATTGATGATGACGGCTTTGTGACTATTGCTGACAGACTGAAGGAGCTTATCAAGGTTTGATTTTTAACTATACGTATGTTTTTGTTCTTTAACAGTATTTTATTACAAAGTATGATAGAAAAGGGATTAGTGAATGTCTAGAAGGATGCTAAAATAAATAAATTGAAATTTTGTTCAGGAAATGGATTGTAACTATTCATAATTAAAAAATCGTGATTTGCATAACGTTGTACCTTTTGTAAGGTATTGAATGATTAGCTATAAATAGAAAAAGAAGGAAACAGTAGACTACTTATATTGAATGGGGCACCATAAATAATACATTGTAATCATAACTACCTCATTTTCTAAAAAAAAAATCGCCACAAAACTAAAGGCATGTTTAAGTCAGTTGAGTATGCCAGTTTCAGCACCTTGTTCCCTTTTAAATTCCAGGTGAAAGGCTACCAGGTGCCTCCAGCAGAATTAGAAGGAGTTCTTCGTGAACATCCCGCAGTTTGTGATGCAGCAGTGGTCGGAGTTCCACATCCGAAGACCGGAGAGGTTCCCAAAGCATTCGTGGTCTTGAAACAAGGACAGAAAGTCCAAGAGAACGATATCACAGAATTTGTCAAAGAAAGAGTAGCACCGTTTAAAAGAATAGAGAACGTAACGTTCTTAGAGAGCATTCCTAAGAATTCTTCAGGGAAGATAATGAGGAAGGAATTGAAAGAAAAGTATTGTAATTAGATGTTATTGTAGTATATCGTTCACGTACTAGTACAGAAGTAGAAGGCACAGTCAGGGCACTACAAATGATGCATTGTGTTAAGGCACTGATCGCACTAGGCAACAGTTGCTTTACAGTTGGTTGCGGAATCATGATACTTAATAGATAATTATTTCATAATTATAAAGTCAAATTATCATCGTAAAAGCATAGCCCAATTTATATGGCGTGTATAGGCCAAAGGAACTTATAAGTGTGCTAATAGTAAATCCTATTAATGAGTTACTAAATGCAGGTAGTTATTATTTCATAAGATCCCATTGAACAAAGGAGAGACAGTTTAAGCCGCTTATGAGAGACTTTCTATGCGACGTTCCTCAAAAATAATATAGATGGCGCTGTATGTAATATTTTCCTTCGTTTAACTTTCTAATTTCATGGATAACAGACATAATTATATTATGCATTTTTTATCTTTGGTTTTGGTTATAAATGATGACCATTTTTATTACTCCCAGGCACAATCACAATACATCTTCCACCCAGTATTATTCTCATCAAAATAAATAGAAGCTATATAGGTAACAACGTAACGGACATAATGTGATCCAAATATCAAGCAACAATTATTTTTATATATGCTTCTGCCATAACATTGTATTTTTGAATAAATTATGTACCCGAGTAATGAGAAAGTAGGTAATTATCACGTTAAACCTCGACAGAGCCATCTATATTATTTTTGGGGATGCATTCTCATTGGTACAAATTAATATGATAACAATCACTTAAATAGTAGCGGTGTTATGTTTTGGTACCATGGTTTATAGACTTTGAGAGATTTTGCGTCACTTTGCAAAAAACTCTTCAACAGTGCAATCTAATATGAAAACAAATAAGTAAGTCACAGTAATAGCGTTTTTTGTCCCGTATATAACACAACAAAATTCGTGTATAAATTGTGTGATGTTTGGCTCTAGTACGTGAAATATATTGTTATCTAGTTGATACATGCAAGTTATGGCAACGTTGTTATGTACAAAAAGTTATGAATAAGTATAATGTTATGGGATGTAAGTATAATCGACTGAGTGAGTATAATCACTGTAAATAAAAGTGTATTTTCAAATATTATTGTTATTGTTATAAAAAAAAAATACAAAAATATATTATTTTTACAGTTGTATTGTATGGTATAATTATTTTTTATTGAATATTGTACATTACATCGGAATATATGGAAGTAAATGATAAAGAATAATGTTAAAATCTGTATAATTTAGTAAGTAAGCCGACGTCTATAGTATGTATAATATTTTTGTATGATTATATTAAAAATATATTTGGTGACGTTATTTTTTATTTTATTTTTGTGTACAGTGTGAGTGAAGCCAGGGGTATAGCAGATACCTGCTATTAGTCAGTCTTGAGTCTAACCTAATCTGAAGCGTATATTCTAAGAAAGATTTGATTCTTTTCATTCTAATTTCTCGTCTTAGAACCGGACGCCATGAAAGTGATACATAATAAGGCATTTCTTTAACACGAGACACTAGTGTGTCTTGATCTACTTCCATCATGTGGGTTATGAGGTGGATTACCAACCTCATCAACCCGACGATGTAGCCGAGGTTAGCGGCCAACTGGGCACTCTACCTCTTGGCCTGTTACCTTAAGTTTTGTACCGGGTGCGGTGAGACCCCATTTGTCCGGCTAAGTAGTTAATGCCATCTGCGGCAAATCTACCATAAGTTATATAAAAAAAAAAGTTTCCCCATGTCGCAATGATCTTCTCCTATCGTGCGGGTTGTGAGGGGAACTACCAACCTCATCAACCCGTCAGGGTTAATATTGATCCGTCAAGGGCCGTGAATTGGCTCATGTAACCACTACGTACTTATATTAGTAAGTAGTAACCAGGACCAACGGCTTAACGTGCCTTCCGAAGCACGGATCATCATACTTTCAGACAATCAGGTGAACAGCCTATAAAGTCCTAACCAGATCAGGGTCACGAAGTGTTTTTGTGATATGTCTCCACAACAAAAACTAAAAGTTGAACCTCCGGATAAATAGATGAAACTCGAACAAAGTATACCTACTACCTATAAATATTTAAGTACTCTAAACGAGGTCCTTTATTCCGCACGCTCCTGCAGATGATCGGGCCGTCAGTGCGTTGCATTTTTAAATTAAATTTGTTATTACTTATTATTTATTTTTGTGACCTAACCTGTATTGGGCTGGTTTTCCCTTCGCGGGTTGGAAGGTCAGACAGGGAGTCGCTTCTGTAAAAAACAGGACCTGTCAAATCTTCAGGTTAGGTAAGCGGATCCTGTGGAAAACGGGATAATGCTAGGGGAGATGATTTTTTTTTTGGTTTATTTTGCTTAGGTACTTTAATGTATTGTCTGTCTGTCAGTCTGAGTCAGTGTGTGTAAGTTTTGGGCCGATACTATTTAGTTTGCCATCGACACGATAAGAAGAAGATTCTGTGTCTGTGGTGTCCGAAAATAATAAATGTTTCTGTCTTTCTT